>NC_139081.1:4748680-5319690 GCF_965140915.1 Aythya marila
TTTGCTATAGGCCAGTCCTTTCTCTCACTTGCAAGCCACACTCATTAGTTACCTGTGAAAATAAAAGGTTAGTTTATAATTGTAAGCTTTTATCCCACTCAGAGTCCACTATGAGATTTTTCTCTTCGATTTCAACTTCCAACAAGTCTTCTGTAGCAACAGCTTCCCAGGTACTAGTGTTGACGGATGCCTTCACTCGAGTATAGTGAGTCCAACCTTTTTCCGCAGTTCTTACGACTGTTTCAGTGGTCAGTAATGGTCCTTCCCTTTCAGGCCAGAGTTGATACTTTCCATGTCCGAATCAGGACCCGGTTTCCTGGGTGATGGTGGTGAATGGGGAATTCCAAAGGTGGGGTTTGAGCCAACAGCCCACGGGTCCTGAGAGATGACAAAGAAGAGGACAACCCCAGAATACAGTTCTTAAGGAAACTCTCTTATTTTGAATTGTGGTATCTCATCCTTCTGCCCAGATAGGGCAATCCGAACAGCATCTCATATGGTGAAATTCCTATATCCTTTCTTGGTGCTGTTTAAACCTGTAGGAGTAAGCATTTTACCCAAGGAAGTTGGGTTTCTAACACTAATTTAGTTAATTGCTTCTTTAATGTCTGGTTCATTCGCTCCACCTTCCGACAAGAGGAGGGGTGCCAGGGGCTGTGAAAAATCCCACTTAATTTCTAAGGCCTGCTTTAACCCTTGCAGTAAAGCCAGTCACATGGTCAATTAGGACAAACAAGTAACTCAGTAAAGCCTATCTGTATACTTTGATTAAGTCGAATCCCTGGCTCCCATCCCCCTCTAGGTGGATGACCTTTTTATTTACCTTTTGACATATGGTACATCCTCTGCATATTTGCTTCACTGAAGTGTATAATACTGCAGAGACATACTTTCTTAGCACAACATCACACATTGCTTGCACCTCCCAATGACTGTTGATGTAAAACAATTAATATTTGCCTCATAGGTGCTTTATTCAGCATTTCTCTCCCATCAGGGAGTATCCATTTTCCTTCAGACTTCGTGGCTCCTGATTCCTTAAAAAATCTTTCTCTTAAAAAAAAATTTGGTTCTTTTTTAGTTTTCAGCAATTCCCTGAATCCTCTCTGGTTGTATTCTTCATTTTCCCTCAGGCATTAGATACCTTAAATACCTGACTTCTCTTTCTACTTATTATAATTTATTTTTCAGTACTCCCAAGCTCTGCTTTCCCAGAAAGTTGAATAGCTTGTTAGTAGCTTCTTTCACAACAGTTTTCTCCTGTCCTGACAATAAAAAGTCATCCACATATTTGTAACAGCAAAACCTCCTTTGGACGTTGGAATTGCTCCAAAATCTGCTCTAGAACTTGCCCAAATAAATTGGTGGTCCAGTAAATCCCTGAGGTAAAACTGTCCATCTATGTTGTTGCTTCTACCCCCATTTCAGGGCCTTTCCAGTCACAGGTGAATATATCTTTGCTCTCAGGGCCTGAGAGCACTCCATTAATAACAATGTTATTCCAGTCTAACAATTTACTAGTTGAATGTCCAATTTCATCATTGTTATAAATGAGGTCTCAACTCAATATGAATATTGTAATATTTATAAAACAAGTATTTCTAAAAGGTATAAAAGACAAGTAAACAGCGCTGGGTGTGCGGGGAGTCTACGCTCCACCAACACGCACACACAAACATCAAACATTCCAACTATACAGAACATTGCTTAACATACTAAACACAAGTATGCCTATACATATGTACAATCAGGAAAGGTAAAAAACAATCCTTTAAGTTCCATAACTTACTAAACTTGAGTACGCCTATACATGTGTACGATCAGAAAAGGTAACAAACAATCCTCCAAGTTCCATGACTCAACAGTCTCCATTTTCCACTCCTTTTCTTGATTACATACAAGTCTCCATTTTCCATTCCTTTTGAACAATATGTCTCGCTTTAAGTTGTCAAGCAACTCGGTCTTCAGGCCTTATGTATCCCGTTCTTCCCGGATTGAAGAAAAGCATATCCATCTACTTTTCAAGGCCAATAGGCCTGGGTCAGAAGGCATGTTCAGGTCAGCAGGGGGCATAACAGCAAAAGCCTTCGATGGCTATGGCAGCAGAGGGGCCGATGAAGATGGCGTAGCAGTTGAATCAGTAAAGGAGCCCGCAGCTCCCTCACTGTCTGGCAAACCACACGTTTGTGACTGTGGCTCCACATGGCTCTTTAAGGCCTCAGAGATTGCTCGCCAGGTGCCGAGCAATCCCACTGCAACCTTGTAATTTTTAGTTGCAGAGTACCACACCTTGGCCTCAGTTTGGTCGCAAATTTCAGGCTCATAAACTGTCTGATTGTTAATAAGGAGAACGAGCTGTAAGGTTACCAGGACAGTCTTTGTTCCTAAGGACATATGATTCCTCATAATGCACAACTGCTTACCAGCGAGGGGCAGTTGTGTCCACAGGTCCACTTCTCTCAGCTTGAGCTTCTTTCCAGCTCCGGTGTGCCTATTTCCAGCGACTTTCTGTATGAGCTTCTCTGAGCGGTTTGCTGAGTCTGGACGAACCTATCTTCATGAGGCAAACAAAGTGCCTGTTCCCGTCCTGGTCTCCATTCTGCCAGCCTGTTCCTCTTCACTTCTTTTTCCTGCTTCTTTATTGATGTAACTTCATCCTGTTGCCTTTCTTTTTTATCTTGAGGGCAGATTCCCCTTCTCTCCACAGCAGTTCTTTTCAAAACAACTTTTCATTGGTCAAACAACTTTGAATGTAGCAACAACAGCAAGCACCCTGAGACATCCATGCCTTAACGGCTGGAGAACAGGAGAACCATCTGGAGAACAAGAAACCAGAGACTGCATGGAGTCTCCTGAATCACCCTTCTTTGTTCCCTCTAAACACTTTTACATTCCTGATGGCCTCATCGTTAAGTCTAATGTTATCTCAAATACAGGGTTTTCCAACCCCCATGGCCACACTCCTAAATCTCCCCCTTCTTTATTAATATCAACCATTTTCTCGACACGAATTACCACTCCATATATAACAATCATCAAATCCCTTCCCAACAAGTTAGTCCCTGCCTTGGGTACATGCAATAATTGCCCAGTGATCATTTTATCCCCTAGTCTCAGCTTGATATCCCCCAAAAGTGACACTGTTATCCCAGCCCCTTCTACCCCCATCACTTTTTAGGGTTTCATTAATTAATTTAATCCCTGGTATTTTACAAGCCAGTAATGCCCCAGCTGCCCCAGTGTATTGGGTTTGATGGCAAGGTTCGGGCGGGGGGGAGGGGCTGCAGTGGCAGCCCCCATGAGAAAAATCCAGAAGCCACCACATGGCAGAGAAGGGACAGTTTCATCCAGCCCTAAAGGGGCCCACCGCTGCCCAGAGCCAAGCCATGAGCAACACAGTCCATGCCTCTGTGAGAGCACATCCACGAAGACAAACAAACAAAGAAACAAACAAAACCCTGCTGCTCAACAGCAGCTGGGAGAGCGAGTGAGGAGCCAGAAACCTCCCTGCAGACACCAAAGTCAGTGCAGAAGGAGGGGGAGGAGGCACTCCGAAGTCCCCCTGCAGCCTCTGGAGAGGCCCCTGGTGGAGCAGGCTTTCCCCTCTGTCCCCCCCTTCCCGATACTTGGGGAACTGACCAAACACCACAGCAAGTATACCAAAACTTCTAGACTGTTACTTAGATAATGCCTACATCCTCTTTCCCTGCTCATTCAATTTCAAACAGCTCTGTCAAACACTACATACCCCACCTTTAACACCTTCAATAACCCTTTTTAACACTTCTTTCTATCTTTCTCCAGCCTGTACTTTCACCAAAGGTTCAGTCATTGTCCAACTTAATTCCATACCTTTCTCCCTCCAGGATGATGAAACAATGTATCAGTATACCGTATTTCATCCCATTTTCCTTCTCTCCTCCTTCTTCCACTCTGGATATTCCTATTTGAAGTGGCCAGCCTGGCTGTTATATATGGAATGGTAATTCGTGTCAAGAAAATGGTTGATATTAATAAAGAAGGGGGAGATGTGGGAGTGTGGCCATGGGGCTCGGAAAGCCCCGTGGTTGATGATAACATCAGACTCTTAACGATGAGGCCATCAGGAATGTAAAAGAGTTTAGAGGGAACAAAGAACAGTGATTCAGGAGACTCCATGCAGTCTCAGGGTTGCTTGTTCTCCAGCCCTTAAGGCATGGAAGTTTCTGGGTGTTTGCTGTTGCTGTTATAGGCAAAGTTGTTTTGACCAATGAAAAGTTGTTTTTGAAAAGGACTGCTGTGGGGTGAAGGGTATAAGAGGGAAGCCTGCCCTCAAGATCAAAAAAAAAAAGGCAACACGATGAAGTTTTGTCATCAATAAAGAAGTAGAATGAAGGAATGAAAAGGAACAGAGTCTAGTCTCCGCTGGCAGAACTGAGACTAGGATGGGAACAGGCACTTTGTTTGCCTCATGAAGATAGGTTCGGCCAGACTCAGCAAACTGCTCAAAGAAGCTCATACAGAAAGTCGCTGGAAATAGTCACACAGGAGCTGGGAAGAAGCTCGAGCTGAGAGAAGCGGACCCACGCACACAACTGCCCCTCGCTGGTAAGCAGTTGCGCATTATGGGGAATCATATGTCCTTAGGAACAAAGACTGTCCTGGTAACCTTACAGCTTATTCTCCTTATTAACAATCAGACAGTTTATGAGCCTGAAATTTGCGACCAAACTGAGGCCAAGGTGTGGTACTCTGCAACTAAAAATTACAAGGTTGCAGTGGGATTGCTCGGCACCTGGCGAGCAATCTCTGAGGCCTTAAAGAGCCATGTGAAGCCACAGTCACAAACGTGTGGTTTGCCAGATAGTGAGGGAGCTGCGGGCTCGTTTACTAACCCGACTGCTAGGCCATGGGCCCCTCTGCTGCTACAGCCATCGAAGGCTTTTGCTGTTACGCCCCCTGTTGACCTGGACATTCCTTTTGACCCAGGCCCTATTGGCCTTGAAAAGTAGATGGATATGCTTTTCTTCGGTCTGGGAAGAATAGGACACATAAGGCCCGAAGGCCAAGTTCCTTGACAACTTAAAGCGAGACATATTGTTCCCATGACTAGCCCTGGAATTCTCCGGTGTTTATAATCAAGAAAATTAATGGAAAATGGAGACTGTTAAGTCATGGAACTTAAAGGATTGTTTGCTACCTTTTCTGATTGTACATAAGTATAGGCGTACTCAGGTTTAATATGTAAAAACAATGTTCTGTAATGTTTGATGTTCGTGTGCGCGTGTTGGTAGAGAATAGACTCCCCCCGCATCCAGCACTGTGTACTTGCCTTTTATAAATATTCCTTTTATCAATATTACTAAATTCAGTTTGAGATGATTCTTCATTTATAACACTGGCCACACAGAACATCTTATCAAAGCCTGTCCCTGCTAGGATTCAGGCCGCAACACAGGCAGCCTTCCTTCCAGCCATTCTTTCATCTCTCTTCCTCTCCTTTCCAGCCTGGCCCTGACACCCCCTGAAGATTTTATTCATCTTTCTACAACCCTCTGCCTCACTACCCACTGCACTGTCAATACCATTAGTTTCGCTCTCTGTTTTTCCTTCTCATCTCCCCTCCTGAAACACACCTTCAGGGCCTCCCGCAGCAGGGCCTCCCAGTGACTGTTCACTACATCCCCCCACCTTCTGGAGCATTTTCTGTGTATCTTGCCATGCTTTAATTACAAAATGAACTTTCAAGAACCCTTGGGATACCGGGTCCTCGGGACTCATCCCCGAGTACTTTCTCATTCTGACCCCAAGTCTCTCATATGATTTCTGTGTTGCACACTATCATTATTCCAGCCAGGATTGGCAAGCGGGTATTTCTGCTCTGCCGGTATTACCCCTGGTCCTGGAGGGTGAGCTCTTTCCCATTTTTGTATAGCAGCTCTCCTCCTGATCATTCCCATTTCTTTCCCTGTAAACAACATACTTATATTCATAATTCCCCCCCCCCCCAAGAGTATAAATAAGGTCGTAGGAACTGGTCTAATAGTTCAGCTAGGCTGTTAAGGTCCTCAGTTAAAGACTTCGTCTCCTCTTAAAAGTCCTAACCTCTCTGCTGGTAAGGAGGGGGGGTAGTTCACCTAAGAGGATACACAGTTACTGTTAGTACTGTTAGTATCAGGGAAGGCAAAATTCTCAATCTATCTTCTACCTTGTTCTAATTCTTGCCAGAGCCTAGTAATTCTTGCCAGTACGCTCCTTCTCTAGGGACAGTGTTAATTGCAGTCCCTGTCTCTTTTCCTGGAGTGACTGCTGCTGCTACCGGTGCAATATTAGGATTATAGGGAGCATAACTTGGCTCCTTCTCTGAAAAAGGAATCTTATTGTTTACACATAAATTTAAAGCCTGAATTTTCATCAGACCCGTATTTTGGCCAAAATACTGTTGTTTCCTTAATTGGTTCTTTTGTCCAGACTGATACACAATATTTAACCATTTTCTTCCTATCTTTTTCCTTAGTTTTGGGGTTATTCCAGTTTCTCAGCATCCTTCCTAAAGGGCAGTCAGTAGGCACTCCCCCAGGGATACCTTCCTGTCCCTTGGAACTCATATTTCCCATTTTTCCTAGCCCTTGTCAGTGAGCTGCTACAGAAACTTCCCTTCTGCAGTGTACCACACACTAATGTTCTGATTCTGGAAAATGGGGGTGTTCTGCCAAGCACTTCACCGTGCAAGGGCTTACGGTACACCAAATTTCCCCGGTGTAGTGCCAAGCACTTCCCTATGCAAGCGCTTACCGTACACCAAATTTTCTAAGACTCTTCCTTTCTCTCCCTTATCTCACGCTTCGTCTGTCTCCGGCCGTGCCCCTCGCGGAGCTACGGAACCACAGATCAGGACTCCACACTCGCTTCATACAAAAGTACATCTCACTCACACATCACACAGAGTCTCACCTGACCCCCCAAGGCAATACTTAATATTTCTTACCTTGGTCTGTGCACAGTTACCAGATCAATTCTTTAAACCTGGAGTGCCTACCTTCTTCCTTTCCCCACTACTTCATGGATCCTGCCTCTTTAACCAGTCTCAGGCCCTCTGTCAGCTCTCCACAGAACCTCCACCGTCGATGCACAGGACCGCTGAAATCAGCAGGGCATGCCTTCTTGCTGCTGCGGCAGTGGGGCTCCCCGGTAGGATACTGGCTCCCAGACTAGCCCCAAAATTGTGAGAAACACTCCGTAGCCAATAACTTAGGCTCAGGTGAGGATCTCAGTGAAGTAGTAATTTATATAAACGATTGCAATGGCGGGCACCTCACAAGCAGGAGAGAGCGCCTCTACTACTTCCAAAACACAGTTTATATACTTTTTGATGGCAGGACCCTCCCCTGTTTCCCCACTGAGAGGGTAATCCAGGTTCACAATCTATCTGATGCTTCACAAACAATGCATGGCCTTCAGTTGCCGGCCTGTTAAATTTCAAATTTCTTCTGACTTTTTTTTTTTTTTACTGTTTGCAGTGGTAATGTTTCTTCACTTATCTGACTTGACTTACCACCGTGATTTTCACCTAATTGTCCTAAGGAGTCTGGTTGTCTGCATTTTACAAGGTCCCCTGCTAAGCTTTCTTATCACTGTAAGCATATCTCAGTACCACATTGCTTCCTTCTAAACAACGTAACACTGCAAAAACAACATTTCTATTCCCACACAGAGGAGCACACTCCTTCTTCTACGTGGCAGTGTTGGCAGAGCTTGGGAAGAGGGATCTTGTTTTGGGCTTGGGTTTTGTTGTTCAGCAGTGAGACAGATCCTGTATCACAGCATCCCAATTCCACCACTGGCTGTGCTGCAAGGGCACACCATGTAGGTAAGACGCTCCCACGCCCACTTCACTGGCGCTTTGCACGCTCAAGTCAAGAGAAATGGACATCTTGTGGCAATGCTGAGTCCAACAAAGTGACTAACCCACCAAGAAAGCTAAAATTAAACTATCAGAACTGTGAGAAACTAAGTTGTGTTTTTGCAGTCTAACGTTTTCGAAGTAGAATGTGTTTTTGCAGTAGAGAACTAATTTTCTGTATTCAAAGGTAGTTGTATAGTCATAACAAGGAGAAATGCTAAGTAGATAAGTGGACAGTAGAAGGCCTCACTGTTCCAAAATAAGGAAGAAGCTTGAGAAAAACAGGGTGAGCAGTGTGGGAACAGTAAAAAACAGAGATCACAGGTTCTCAAAACATAAGGAAGGAGAAAAAAAAAAAAAAGGAAAAAGGAGAAATTAAAGGGTTGATCCAAAAAATTGTACATATATGGTATAGAGGAGCGTCGAGTAACTTGTGAACCTGTAGTACTCAGCCAATGAGGAAACAGGGGAGGTGATCAAGTGTTGGATAATAGGGAATAAAAGGTTATGATTTGTTTACTAAACTACGCTCCTAATTGGCAGGATGCCCACGATTGCAATCGCAAAACACAGAATCACAGAATCACAGAATTTCTAGGTTGGAAGAGACCTCAAGATCATCGAGGCCAACCTCTGACCTAACACTAACAAGTCCTCCACTAAACCATATCACTAAGCTCTACATCTAAACGTCTTTTAAAGATCTCCAGGGATGGTGGCTCGACCACTTCCCTGGGCAGCCCATTCCAATGTCTAACAACCCTTTCGGTAAAGAAGAAGTTCATCCTAATATCCAACCTAAACCTCCCCTGGTGCAACTTTAGCCCATTCCCCCTCGTCCTGTCACCAGGCACATGGGAGAACAGACCAACCCCCACCTCGCTACAGCCTCCTTTAAGGTATCTGTAGAGAGCAATAAGGTCACCCCTGAGCCTCCTCTTCTCCAGGCTGAAAAAGCCCAGCTCCCTCAGCCACTCCTCATAAGACTTGTTCTCCAGACCCCTCACCAGCTTCGTCGCCCTTCTCTGGACTCGCTCAAGCACCTCCATGTCCTTCTTGTAGCGAGGGGCCCAAAAATGAACACAGTACTCGGGGTGCAGCCTCACCAGAGCTGAGTCCAGAGGGACAATCACTTCCCTAGACCTGCTGGCCACACTGCTTCTTATACAAGCCAGGATGCTGTTGGCCTTCTTGGCCACCTGAGCACACTGCTGGCTCATATTCAGCCGACTATCAACCAATATTCCCAGGTCCTTCTCTGCCAGGCAGCTTTCCAACCACTCATCTCCCAGCCTGTAGTTCTGCTTGGGGTTGTTGCACCCCAGCTGCAGGACCTGGCACTTGGCCTTGTTGAACTTCATACAGTTGGCCTCAGCCCATCAGTGCAGCGTATCCAGATCCTCCTGCAGAGCCTTCCTACCCTCAAGCAGATCGACACACGCACCTAACATGGTGTCATCTGCAAACTTACTGAGGGCGCACTCGATGCCCTCGTCCAGATCATCGATAAAGATATTAAAGAGGACTGGCCCCAGTACTGAGCCCTGGGGGACGCCACTAGTGACTGGCCTCCAACTGGACTTGGCTCCCTTCACCACGACTCTTTGTGCCCGGCTATCCAGCCAGTTTCTAACCCAACGAAGCGTACGCCAGTCCAAGCCACGAGCAGCCAGTTTCTTGAGGAGAATGTTCTGGGAAACAGTGTCAAAAGCCTTGCTGAAGTCAAGGTAGACCACATCCACAGCCTTTTCCTCATCCACCCAGTGCATCACTTTGTCATAGAAGGTGATCAGGTTTGTCAGTCAGGACCTGCCTTTCATAAACCCATGCTGACTGGGCCTGATCGCCTGCTTGCCCTGCAAGTGCTGCGTGATGACTCTCAAGAGGATCTGTTCCATGAGCTTCCCTGGCACTGAGGTCAAACTTTCAGGCCTGTAGTTTCCCGGGTCTGCCCTCCGGCCCTTCTTGTAGATGGGCGTCACATTTGCTAGCCGCCAGTCAACTGGGACCTCCCCCGATAGCCAGGACTGCCGATAAATGATGGAAAGGATAAATAAAATAAAATATCCTCACAGAAGATCCTTTCTGAAGAAAATTATTGAGATTTTTCTCATGTGCCCATCTCCACAAACACTGAGCTTAAGCACTTTCTACAATCAGGTCTTATTTGGGGGTCTCATTTTAGATGCCTCAGTATAAAAATGCTGGCCCGTACGTTTAATGGAAATGTGAGATTGCCAAACTAAGAATGTTAAATCTAATTTTAGTTTTTCTTTGTGTATTTGTTTTTTTCAGACAATTTTTGCAACTGAATAGAAAAATATCTGTGATACTATCTGGGCCATATTCACAATACTCATTTAAGTCATTGCATTTTGTGTAGATATAAAGCCTACTCCTATGAATTGGAGGTTTTTCATTATTGCCAGTGAGACCAAAATTTCATTCTCTGCAATCAAAGTACTTTTCGGTGTTTTTTTTAGTTCTGAAAATATTTCTGTTAAAATTAATACATTGTGATCTACATACATCTGCCCTGGTTTCAGTTAGGACAGAGTTTATTTTCTTCCTAGTAGCTGGTAGAATGCTATGTTTTGGCAGTGGACTATCGTGGCCTGAAAGAAGTCACGCCACCACTGAGTGCTGCAGTGCCGGACATGCTGGAACTCCAGTAAGAATGGGAATCGAAAGCAGCCAAGTGGTACCCCACAACTGATATCACTAATGCATTTTTCTCCATTCCTCTAGCAGCAGAGTGCAGGTCACAGTTTGCTTTCACTTGGAGGGGAGTCCAATATACTTGTAATCGACTGCCCCAGGGGTGGAAACACAGCCCTACTATTTCCCACGGACTGATCCAGTCTGCGCTGGAGCAGGGGGAAGCTCCTGAGCACCTGCAGTACATCGATGACATTATTGTGAGGGGTGACACAGCAGAGGAAGTTTTTGAGAAAGGGAAGAAAATAGTCCAAATCCTTCTGAAATTCGGTTTTGCCTTAAAACAAAATAAAGTTAAAGGACCTGCACGAGAGATCCAGTTTTTAGGAATAAAATGGCAAGATGGACGTCGTCAACTCCCAATGGATGTGATCAACAAAATAACAGCTATGTCTCCACCAACTAGCAAAAAAGAAACACAAATTTTCCTAGGTGTCATGGGGTTTTGGAGAATGCACATCCCAAATTACAGTCTGATTGTAAATCTGCTCTACCAAGTAACCCGTAAGAAGAATGAGTTTGAATGGGGCCCTGAGCAAAGACAAGCCTTTGAACAAATCAAGCAGGAAATAGTTCATGCAGTAGCCCTTGGGCCAGTCCGAACAGGACCAGATGTGGAGAATGTGCTCTACACAGCAGCTGGGGAGAATGGCCCCACCTGGAGCCTCTGGCAGAAAGAACCTGGGGAAACTCGAGGTTGACCCCTGGGGTTTTGGAGTCGGGGATACAGAGGATCTGAGGCCCTCTACACTCCAACTGAAAAGGAGATATTGGCAGCATATGAAGGAGTTCGATCTGCTTCGGAGGTGGTCGGTACTGAAGCGCAGCTCCTCCTAGCACCCCGACTGCCGGTACTAGGCTGGATGTTCAAAGGAAGGGGTCCCCTCTACACATCATGCAACTGATGCTACATGGAGCAAGTGGGTTGCACTGACTACTCAGCGGGCTCGCTGAGTAGGAAACCCCAGTCGCCCAGGAATCCTGGAAGTGATTATGGACTGGCCAGAAGGCAAATACTTTGGGATATCATCAGAGGAGGAGGTGGGTCGTGCTGAACAAGCCCCACTGTACAACCAGTTACCAGAGAATGAAAAGAAATATGCCCTGTTCACTGATGGGTCCTGTAGTATTGTGGGGAAGCATCGGAGATGGAAGGCTGCTGTATGGAGTCCTACACGACGAGTTGCAGAAGCTGCTGAGGCAGAAGTTGAATCGAGTCAGTTTGCAGAAGTGAAGGCCATTCAGCTGGCTTTAGACATTGCTGAACGAGAGAAATGGCCAGTTCTCTATCTCTACACCGATTCATGGATGGTAGCAAATGCCCTGTGGGGATGGTTACAGCAATGGAAGCAAAACAACTGGCAGCGTAGGGGCAAACCCATCTGGGCTGCTGCACTGTGGCAAGATATTGCTGCTCGGGTAGAGAACCTGGCTGTAAAGGTACGCCACATAGATGCTCATGTGCCCAAGAATCGGGCTACTGAAGAACATCAAAACAACCAGCAGGTGGATCAGGCTGGTAAGATTGAAGTGGCTCAGGTGGACCTGGACTGGCAACATAAAGGTGAATTATTTATAGCCCGATGGGCCCGTGACCCCTCAGGCCATCAAGGCAGAGATTCAACATACAGATGGGCTCGTGATCGAGGGGTGGACCTGACCATGGACGCTATAGCACAGGTTATTCATAACTGTGAGACATGTGCTGCAATCAAGCAAGCCAAACGGTCAAAGCCTCTTTGGTATGGAGGACGATGGCTGAAATATCAATATGGAGAGGCCTGGCAGATTGATTACATCACACTCCCTCAAACTCGCAATGGCAAGCGCCATGTACTTACAATGGTGGAAGCAACCACCGGATGGCTGGAAACATATCCTGTGCCTCATGCCACCGCACGGAACACTATCCTGGGCCCTGAAAAGCAAGTCCTATGGCAATATGGCACCCCAGAAAGAACAGAGTCAGACAACGGGACTCATTTCCGAAACAACCTTATAGACACTTGGGCTAAAGAGCATGGTATTGAGTGGGTGTATCACATCCCCTATCATGCACCAGCCTCCAGGAAAGTTGAACGATACAGTGGACTGTTAAAGACTACACTGAAAGCAATGGGTGCTGGAGCATTCAAAAATTGGGATACGCGTTTGTAAAGGCCACCTGGCTAGTCAATACTAGGGGATCTGCCAACCGAGCTGGACCCGCCCAATCCAACCTGTTACATACTGTAGAAGGGGATAAAGTTCCTGTAGTGCACGTAAGAATTATGCTGGGTAAAACAGTCTGGGCTACTCCTGCGTCAGGAAAAGGCGAACCCATTCTTGGGGTTGCTTTTGCTCAGGGACCTGGATGCACTTGGTGGGTAATGCAAAAGAACGGAGAGGTCCGGTGTGTACCTCAAGGAGATTTAATACTGGGTGAGAATAGCCCGAGTTGAATTGTATCGTGTTAATTATTATATAATACTGTATGTCATCACTACCATGATTGCTATATACCCTAGATGAAAATGGTGATTAATTAGAATGTATGGGAAAGAGTGTAACATGAGCATGACATAAATGGTATGGAATAAGGGGTGGATAGATGTCCTGGTTTCAGTTAGGACAGAGTTAATTTTCTTCCTAGTAGCTGGTAGAATGCTATGTTTTGGCTTCGGATGAGAAGAGTGCTGATAACACGCCGATGTTTTAATTGTTGCAGAGCAGTGCTTATACTAAGCCAAGGACGTTTCTGGTTCTTGCTCTGTCCTGCCAATGGGCAGGCTCTGGGTGCAGCAAGAGCTGGGAGGGGACAGACCCAGAACAGATGACCCAAAGTAGCCAAAGGGGTATTCCATACCATCTGACGTCATGCTAAACAATATATAGGGGTGCCTAGCCGGGGGGAGGACCGGACTGCTCGGGGTTAGGCTGGGCATCGGACAGCAGGTGGTGAGCAATTGCATTGTGCATCACTTGTTTTGTACACATTATTACTAGTAGTACTATTATCATCATTATTGTTATTATTATTATTGTTATTACTTTCTTGTTTTTATCTCAACTCACAGGCTTCACTTTCCCATTTCTCTCTCCCATCCCAGAGAAGGAGGGGAGGAGGTGAGCGAGCGAGCACAAACCTGGAAGGATATGGAATGGGATTTATTTTCATGGCTGCCTGGTGGACCATGGGTTAAAAGAGTGTTATTTTTATTGTTATGTGGTGTAATGATGTTATTGTTTATACCTTGTATGATACCTTGCCTTACATTATTAATACACCAGGTGATAAATAGTACATTTGTAATAACTTCATTAAAAAAGGAAGGGGATATGTCAATTATGATGCTTAAGAATTGGACCCTCCAAGAACGAACTGATGAAATCCAGTTAACAACAGAAGAGACACGAATTGTTGATATTAAAAAGAAGATAAGGGATTGTTAGGAATGTTTTAACAATTCGTGTCCATAAAGAACAGTCCTGTCTGCCTCTGGTCCCTGCACTGGCAATTTAATTCTTGAACCACAGATGCAGTGTGTCCCAGTCTCCCCCTCATTCTAGTCAATTTATCAAGTCTTCAGAAAATACTCCTCAAATTTATGAACCTGTTTGCCTTTGTTATTCCGGACTTCTATTTCTAACAGTTACAGCCTTTTTTCTGTCTTCTTCGAGATTAACTTAACACTGCTATAGGTGTGACTGTCCCTGTGAATGGCTGGTGAAGAATGTTTTAATTACTGGTGAAGTGTCAATAAGAAAGCTATTTGTGTTTGTATGAAGTCTTTGATGTCTGGGGGTTTCAGAACAACTGATAACAACTAGTGACTGTTATGGGATACTATGCAGGCCTCTGGTATCTGGCCAGGTGGCCAAGAGATTAAGAAGAAGAAAAAAGAAGCTGAAGGATGGCTGGGAGACAAGACCTGCAGGGAATGTTCTATAAACTTGATACGGTGCCAAACGAGTACAAAGGGGAAGGACGAGAAAAAAACTTGGAGAGGAAGACTACGAGCCTTCAGCATGAAAGACCCCTAGAGACCCCCAGAGGGACCACCGGAGACTGATACGCATGCTCCAATAGGAGGGACTGGACCCCGGAAGCTAATTATAATAACCTGTTTTTTTTAGAAGTAGTAATGAATATGTATTAGTCTAGGAGCATAAAAATCAGCTGCTTGATGTAACTGGGGTGCGTCCTGGTGGAGCAGAGACTCCCAGTGCACCCAGCGCTGTTTGCTTACCTCTATTCTTTTATATTATTTTAATAAATCCTATTTTTTTTTAATCCTATTTTGAAGATTGAGCCATTTCTAACAGTAGTACTATTATCATCATTATTGTTGTTATTATTATTATTGTTATTATTATTCTCCTGTCTTAATAAACTGTCTTTATCTGAAGTCACAGGCTTCACTTTCCCATTTCTCTCTCCCATCCCAGAGAGGGAGGGGGGGAGGTCAGCGAACGGCCGTGTGGTGTTTAGCTGCCGACCGGTTTAAACCACAACAACATCCTAAATTAGGAAATTAAAACTTCCCTGAAAGTCTCTCTAAGACCTTTTCATGCAATTATCATCCAGTTGTCGTGCTACAGGCATATTTTTGAATTTTCTTCCTCACAAAGATGGTTTCATAACAGGGATATATCGATTTAAACTAGTTTCATTACTGCTAATGCTCTGCTAAATTTTAAAGACAATGCAATATTGAACAGAATAACGTGCTCCATTAGTAAGCATGCTATTGAAATACTGAGCAGATTTATTGCATTTGGATGTTCAAATAAACACTCAGATCATTTTCTATAAATCATCTCCTGCCTAAAAAGGTAACTGAAATGGGGTATGATTTTTTTAAAAAGTAATAAAAACAAAGAAAACTTATTTGAAAAATTAACCCATGAATTTTTTTTTTTTTTTTAAAAAAAAAAGATTATTCTCTAATCAGATGTGTTTTGGCCTTGTTTAAAGCAGCACTTTTTCTCACAGGTGCAAGGGATCCTTAAGGACATTGGTTGCAGCAACAGCTTGAGGAAAGAGACAAACTCTGCTCTGTAAATGAAATACAACAGAGATGGCAAAACTTTAAGTCCACACAGCGCTTGGCTCTTGCACTCATACTTAAGCTGGCTCAGGAAGCAGGAGCTAAGTATCCATGTCAGTGCAATATCTGTTTGAGCCTGCTAATTAAGCTTGCTGATAACTAATTACTGATGCAGCTCTACTGTTTCTGGGAGCCGAACTAATACCACTATGCGGTACAACATATCAGCCCATTCGGAGCGGGCTCAGATACCCGACCAAAGCGTGGCACAGGCATGTCCTTAAGTAATTCATTTCTGATATCAATCAACAAATAAAGATTCTGTTTCTTCCCCAGGGACCCGGCATGTGATCCCACTGACCCCCCCCTCATCGATGCCTCATCTGTCACGTATGGAAAATGCTCTCGTAAGAGTGCATGAGCAGGTAAGAACTTACTGAAAGATGGGAAAATAAGCACCTTCTGATCGCTAGCATAGCTATGACTGAGGGCTTGTGTTCGCTGAAATCTTCTTCATTAACTCTGCAACAAATCCTCCTCGTTTCCTGCATTTTTGATTGCCACAAATACCATGCTAAATGCTCAGGTTAAAAGAGAATGCTCAAAACCATTTTCCAGCAAGGATTTCAGCTGCCATAAAACATTCACTTCCTATCTTGCTCTAACAGTTCTCCATAAGAATACTGCTAAAATTACATGGGAATCCAAGCAGAGGGAAAAAAAGCATGATTCTAATCAGAAGAGCAAGCCCTGCTAGGGCTAACAACTGCTGGTTACTACTGCTGGAAGATAACAGCGAGGCAGGCGCAGAGTACTGCTGTGCACTCAGCAAGCACGCATGGCAATATGCTTCTGTGGTCACCCTGTCTCGCCATCTCTCCTGTCATCACTACATATTTTCCTTCCTTCCTCTGCTACCTTTAGCCCAAACTATAAGCTTTACAGGACAGGAACAGTGGTTTATATACACATGCAGCATCTGCTTTCATGACTCCAGGACTGATGCTTGTGGTCCTTCCATTTCCTAGCGTCTTTGCAGAGACACAAATGCATGAACTAAAAAGTCTCTGAATTTTGTTTCTAGTTTATTGCAGTAACCCTGGCAGTTCTCTCAGTAGTTTGTGCATATTTCCAGTCTCAGGACCCTGGCAGCCAAACTGGTACCATGCTTCTTAGCAGACCACCACCAGGTCCTTTGGCAAAATGCTTGATGCCACTACCTGGCTGATGCTCCTTGCTGGTGCAAGCATCAACTTCTGCTTCTGCAAAACAGTGGTGTGGGCCAGAAACCTCCTCTTTTCCTGTAATATTCATACTGTACTTGAAAGAACAGAGCTTGGGCTTCTAAGCACTATCACAATATAAGCAACTGCTTTTTTTTTTTTTTTAATAACCTGACATTTCTGCTTGAACATGTTGTATGGCCTACAAAAAGTTATCCATATAAAACTGTTAGGTTACAGTTATCTTGTTAGAGGATTTTAAGAGTGTTTGAGGAATTAAAGGACTTTTTTAAAAAATATTTCAGTAGAATTATGAATGTGTAGTACTTGCTTCTGATGTACAAAAACTTCATTTTAACTTAGTAATCCACTGTAACTACACCCTCAAATCCCAATATGCCTCCAAAAGAAGAAAAAAAAAAAGATTTAGAAGTGGGCCATGGTCACACTCTAACCTTCACTACTCCAGCAGAGATCTTCTGCAGCCTAAACTAGCTCTCTAATTACAGCTATGTAGAAATCTCAGTCTGACAGATAATAAATCTTTATAAACCCAAGACTGATTAATTGTATTTAAAAATGTTTCCAAGTGTTCCTAACAATTATTGTCATTAAGGAGGACCTCTCGTTGACCTGTATTGCAAACTTTCTACTGTTCTGCCAGTCATTTTATTTGCTACCCACATCCCCTCTACAGCCTACCACAAAATCATAAAAGCTTTTTTTTTTTTCTACTTTTTTTCTTTTAAGAAAATGTTCTCGTCTTTGATGGGAAGCTGAACCTAGCAAACTCATGACACCCACTGTGTAGGAAAGGTATATACTACCAGAAAGTAAATGTCAGAGTTTCTTCCAAGTTTGAGAGAAATATCAACTCTGGATCTAACAAAGCCCTCTTACCAACATTACACACTTAACAGATAATCTCCACAATGCATATCAGAGAAGATTACCCTCTCAAGAAACAATAACCTGGATGAATTCTTCTCCTGAGAGCTTCTACCGCGATAGCATTATCGTAGTCCATAAATACCAGCACCGGAGCATGGCTACATCATCTCCCTGTTTTTCTGCTTAAACACATCTCCCGTTTCTACCTTTTGTCTTTTTCTCATTCTAGTCTTACATTCCTATTTACTGTTAATCTTCAGATGACTTCTGTAACAAACAAGTTACAACGAGTGCTCTCAGTAAACATGTAAATGTCAGAGGTCTTCTGCTTATCTTCAATCACTCTCCATCTATATTGGCTTATTGAGTAAATTATTTGCCAGCTACTATTAGCCCACTTCTCACTCACGTCCTAAAACAAGCTTTAAAAATTAAATTAATAAAAGAAGTGAGGATTAAGCACCTCAGGTCCCACTAACAGCTGAGTCTTCAGCAAGTCATGCAAGATTTTTCCATACATTCTTCTTTAAGGGGGACTTCCCTTTTGGTCCACATGCTCCAGGACTACTTCCACTGTTCCTGTCCTTTCTAAACCCCGACGGTAACAATGATGGAGTGGACCTCACCAAGAACTTGCTGCTCATTAGCTAACTACCTAGCCAGCACCACTACCCAGCGCTAACACATTGATTTCCATGAACATGTACCATTCAGGCATGTCACTGCCCAATCAGCTTGCTGAGATGTGAAAACCGTGACTCTCACCTGAGTTCTTGGACTTATTTCTGACCAAAGGGAAAAGAAGCCTTCAAAAGCAGCAGTCTGAGGAAACTAATGATCTTGCTGGCAGTTAAATGGTTTTCTATTTTGCACGAGTACTTCTTATGGCTATTTTATTTCTTGGCAATAGAAAAAACCTAAGAGACTGGATTCACCACCTTTACTTCGGAACAACTGTGCTTAGGACAACTGTGTTGAGGACTCTGGCGTAAAGAAGTAATGCCATTATGAATTGTGACAATGCTTTGTACTTGCAGTTTTCATGCACGGAACTTGAAAAGCTTTACAAGCATTGGTGGGAAGCACTGGTAACCTCACCATACATATAAGTGAGCTTAGGCACAGAAAGCTGAAGCAATTCTCCAAAGGTCCCAGAGCGAGTCAGGAGCAGATGCAGGACAAGGATCCACTTATTTTCACTCCCGAATTTTCTAATGGAGCATCTCCCCTTTACTGCAGTGAAGTTTTAAGTGTAAATCAATAACTGAGGTCACTGAAAACTTTTTGCAGGCAGAGTGTAGTGAAGTCACCCTCTTAGGAAAGCACTGAGAAAAAGGAAGGTGCTTAATGAATTTTTCAGTGGTCCTTATGTAAGTTTAGAGCATTGAAGGAAGAGGTGAAAGGAGAGGACATTTGCTCAGGAAGCTGTGTAACAAGGCTGTGGTGACGAATTGTTACTCCCAGAACACTGCTCAAGGAAATGTAATGCTGCCGTTTTCGAAATGCTTGGTTATAAAACCTTTCACACATACAATCTTTAAAACCGTGAATTACCTTCAAGAATGTATCCAAACACCTAACAGTATCAAGTCATGGTAATGATTATCTGTTTATAGGTCAGAAGGGCAGTAAATTATTGCAATGTAAAGTAGTAAAGCCTGCGTTCTACCTAGTTGTGCTGTTTGACAGGTGATAGTAAAAAGTAGGTGATGCATGGAAACTTCAATTTTTTATAGTTCCCGTCTCAATCTGTATTCACTTATATAAAGATGTCACATTTTTAAACATTTAAAAGTCAAATTGTCTGGAGAATAGATTCATATAAAATTTATTTTCAGAAACCAATATTTAGCCTACTGCTATCATAGTTGATTGCTCTTATGTATAAGCTTTATTCAAGTTTCTACAGTTTTGAAAATACAAAGACTGATATTTCAGATCCCATACTCAAGTGTGTCATTAACCAGAAATTGAAATGGGAACATTTCCACTTTCTCAGAAATACTGTTTGTTAGGGTGATAACTGCATTAACTGCTTTTGACTTTTTGTGAAGCTAATAAAAATGACTCTACTTCAATACAGACAGGAAGGAAGAGTCACAAAAGCAAAAGAAAAATCCTGAATTGGTGCCTTACCCTGCAAAATATGCCCTGAGAATTCAATAGTTTCAAAGCTCTGCCACAACAACTATTTGTAAGTGGTTAATAGTGTTATAAATGAGGTCTCAACTCAATCTGAATTTTGTAATATTTATAAAACAAATATTCCTAAAAGGTATAAAAGGCAAGTAAACAGCGCTGGGTGTGCGGGGAGTCTACGCTCCACCAACACGCACACACAAACATCAAACACTCTAAATATACAGAACATTGCTTTACATACTAAACCCAAGTAGGCCTATACATACGTACAATCAGGAAAGGTAACAAACAATCCTTAAAGTTCCAAAACTTACTAGAATCGAGTATGCCTATACATATGTACAATCAGAAAAGGTAACAAACAATCCTTTAAGTTCCACGACTCAACAGTCTCCATTTTCCATTCCTTTTCTTGACTACAAACAAGTTTCTATTTTGCATTCCCTTTGAACAACATGTCTCGCTTTAAGTTGTCAAGCAACTCGGTCTTCAGGCCTTATGTATCCCGTTCTTCCCAGATTGAAGAAAAGCATATCCATCTCCTTTTCAAGGCCAATAGGCCTGAGTCAAAAGGCACGTTCAGGTCAGCAGGGGGCGTAACAGCAAAAGCCTTCGATGGCTGTAGCAGCAGAGGGGCCGATGGCGTAGCAGTCGGATCAGTAAAGGAGCCCGCAGCTCCCTCACTATCTGTCAAGCCACACGTTTGTGATTGTGGCTCCACATGGCTTTTTAAGGCCTCAGAGATTGCCTTTCCATGCCTTAAAGGCTGGAGAACAAGGCTGGAGAACAAGAGACCAGCTGGAGAACAAGAAACCGGAGACTGCATGGAGTCTCCTGAATCACCCTTCTTTGTTCCCTCTAAACTCTTTTATATTCCTGATGGCCTCATCGTTAAGAGTCTAATGTTATCTCAAACACAGGGTTTTCCAACCCCGATGGCCACACTCCCAAATCTCCTCATTCTTTATTAATATCAACCATTTTCTGGACACGAATTACCACTCCATGCAGTCTCCAGTGTCTTGTTCTCCAGATGGTTCTTTTTTTCTCCAGCTGTTAAGGCATGGAAGTTTCTGGGTGCTTGCTGTTGTTGTTACATTCAAAGTTGTTTGACCAATGAAAAGTTGTTTTGAAAAGAACTGCTGTGGAGAGAAGGGTATAAGAGGGGAGCCTGCCCTCAAGATAAAAAAAAGGCAACGCGATGAAGTTATGTCATCAATAAAGAAGCAGGAAAAAGAAGTGAAGAGGAACAGGCTGGCAGAATGGAGACCAGGACGGGAACAGGCACATTGATTGCCTCATGAAGATAGGTTCGGCCAGACTCAGCAAACCGCTCAGAGAAGCTCGTACAGAAAGTCGCTGGAAACAGGCGCGCTGGAGCTGGAGAGAAGCTCTAGCTGAGAGAAGCGGATCCGTGCACACAACTGCCTCTCGCTGGTAAGCAGTTGTGCATTATGGGGAATCATACGTCTTTAGAAACAAAGACTGTCCTGGTAACCTTACAGCTTATTCTCCTTATTAACAATAAGGAGAATAATCTGTAAGGTTACCAGGAGGATGCAGCAGGAGGTTACCTGAGGATGCAGCAGAGGGGATCTTTGAAAGGTCCTGGAGAACAGGAGAGGTGCCTGAAGACTGGAGTTTACCCAGTGTCACTCCAGTCTTCAAGAAGGGTAAGAAGGAGAATCCAGGAAACTACAGGCCAGTCAGTCTCACCTCTGTCCCTGGAAAGGTGTTGAAACAGTTTGTTCTGGATGCCGTCTCCAAGCAATTGGAAGAGAAGAAGGTTATGAGGCATAGTCCGCATGGATTCACCAAGGGGAATTCATGCTTGACCAACCTCGTTGCCTTCTATGATGGCATCACCAGCTGGGTAGATGAGGGGAGAGCAGTGGGTGTCATCTACCTTGACTTTAGCAAGGCTTTCGATACTGTCTCCCATGACATCCTGATAGCAAAGCTGAGAAAGTGTGGGATAGAGGAGTGGACATTAAGGTGGGTTGAGAACTGGCTGACTGGCCAAGCTCAGAGGGTTGTGATCAGCGGCGCAGAGTCTGGCTGGAGGCCTGTGACTAGCGGTGTTCCCCAGGGATCGGTGCTATGTCCGGTCTTGTTCAACATCTTCATTGACAACCTTGATGAGGGAATAGTGTCCACCCTCAGCAAGTACGCCGATGACACAAAGTTAGGAGGAATGGCTGACACACCAGAAGGCTGTGCTGCCATTCAGCGAGACCTGGACCGGCTGGAGAGATGGGTAGGAAGAAGCCAAATGAGATTTAACAAGAGCAAGTGTAGAGTCCTGCACCTGGGCAGGAACAACCCAAAGTATCAGTACAGGCTGGGGGGTGACCTGCTGGAGCGGAGCTCTGAGGAGAAGGACCTGGGGGTCCTGGTGGGCGACAGGTTGACCATGAGCCAGCAGTGTGCCCTCGTGGCCAAAGGGCCAATGGGATCCTGGCGTGCATTAAAAGGGAGTGTGGCCAGCAGGTCAAGGGAGGTGATCCTCCCCCTCTACTCTGCCCTGGTCAGGCCTCACCTGGAGTACCATGTCCAATTCTGGGCTTCCCCGGTGCAAAAAAGACAGGGATCTCCTGGAAGGAGTCCAGCGGAGGGCCACAAAGATGATACAGGGCCTGGAACATCTTCCTTATTAGGAAAGGCTGAGAGACCTGGGTCTGTTCAGCCTGGATAAAAGAAGACTGAGAGGGGATCTCATCAATGTGTATAAATACCTGGGGTGTGGGAGGGATTTGGCCAACCTCTTTTCAGTGGTTTGTGGGGACAGGGCAAGGGGCCATGGCCACAAAATGGAACACAGGAAGTTCTACACCAACATGCAAAAGAACTTCTTCACATTGAGGGTGACGGAGCACTGGAACAGGCTGCCCAGGGAGGTTGTGGCATCTCCTTCTCTGGAGATATTCAAGTCCCATCTGGACGCCTACCTGGGCAGCCTGCTCTAAAGAACCTGCTTTGGCAGGGCGGTTGGTCCCGATGATCTTGCTATAAATCGCTCAGTCCCAAAATAGGATTATAATCCTATATAGGATTTAACAACATCAAGTTGTTAAAACATTCCTCACAGGCCATTCACAGGGACACTCCAGCCACATCTATAGCAGTGCTAAATGAACCACAAAGAAGGCAAAAAGGCTGTAACTGTTAGGAATAAGAGTTCGGAATAAGAAAAGCAAATAGGCTCATGGATTTGAGGAATATTTCCGAAGATTTGATAAATTGACTATAATGAGGGGGAGACTGGGACATATCCCCAATACAACCATCCTTATTTTAGCAAACCAATCACCACCCATAAAGTCCCCTTCCATAATCCTCTTAGATCAATTCCATTCCAAATTTGAACTGGGACACGTGCAATTTTCTTCATTTCCTTTACAACTTTTCTTTCTGTTGTGGTTTAACCCAGCGGGCAGCTAAACAACACATGGCCACCTCCTCCCCTCCTTCTCTGGGATGGGAGAGAGAAATGGGAAAGTGAAACCTGTGAGTTGAGATAAAGACAAAAATAATAACAATAATAATAATGACAATAATGATGATAATAGTACTACTAGTAATAATGTGTACGAAACAAGTGATGCACAATGCAATTGCTCACCACCTGCTGTCCGATGCCCAGCCTAACCCCGAGCAGTCCGGCCCTCCTCCCAGCTCTTGCACCCCCAGCCTGGCCGCTGGCAGGACAGGGTGAGAAGCTGAAACGTCCTTGGCTTGGTGTAAGCACTGCTCTGTAACAATTAAAACATCAGCATATTATCAGCATTCTTCTCATCCTAAACCAGAACATAACATTCTACCAGCTACTAGGAAGAAACACCCTTATCATCAATCTTTAAACAGCAATTACTAAAGCTAAATTTTCCACAGACTTCTCTTTCTTGTGCTAGTAAATAATCCAAAGCTAGGCGATTTTGATACAAAGCAGTTCTCATCTTGGTATTTTGCTTTGCAATTAATCCAAGTGCATCTCCAATTTTATTTATAACTATTTCTATTACAGCTAGTAACCTAATTATTCTATTAAGTATATATATTGGGGTCCTATAGCCCCAGGATCCGTCTTCTGCTCACGTAGCTGGATCATAATAGGCAAACGCCTTCAATCAAGGGGTTGGGCCCGCTTTCAGGGTCGATTCAGGCTTGTGTTACTGTTCGGCCTGTCAGGGTGATCCAGCTCCTGGAAAACGAATCACAATTTTATATAGGTTTAAAAAAAGAGGTTCTTATGTTATTTTCTCGGGACAACCTGACCTTAGTGTGGAAGTCCGGTCGAGGCCCTCTCACTCGGCAGTCAATACCCATAGGGGTTGCCTCCCTCGGTAGACCATACACACCTCAGTGGAGGGTCCTGCCCCGGTCTTGCCTTCTCCCTTTCCTCCCTTCAGGCTTGTCCCCTTTATTTGTCATCCTTAATTCATGCAGAGCCTCGTTGCCAGAATATTAGTTCTTCCTTAGCTTGAGTTTCAGTTTCCCAGGAGCGGACTCAACCCTCCAAGTTTCAGTAGTTACTGGTCCTGGATGCGTGGGTCCAACCCCTTTCTGCGGTTCTCACAGCTGTTTCAGTAGTAAGTAAAACAAGGTACAGTCCCTCACATCAGGGGTTCAGTGATTCTTCCCTCCAGGTTTATTTATTAAGACCTTGTCTCCTGGTTGTAGTTTATGAATAGCAAATCCTAAAGGTGGTGTTTGAGCCATCATTCCAATTTCTCTTAGCTCTTGTAATCTCCTTCCAGTAGTAATTATATATTTCTGGATGCTACGATCCTCAACTACATTGTTCCTTAGAGTCATCCCTTGAGAATAAGGCATATCATATAACATTTCATATGGCAATAATCCAGTCTCACTGTATGGTTTAGTTCTTATGTTTAAAAGTGCCAATGGTAAGCATTTCGTTCAGGGCATTTGTGTCTCGATCATTAATTTAGCCAATTGTTTTTTTCTTGTTTGATTCAGTCTTTCTACTTTCCCTGAGCTTTGTGGGTGCCACGGAGTATGGTATTCCCACCAAATACCTGATGATTGACATAATAATTTTATTATTTTAGAAGTAAGGTGTGTGCCCTGGTCAGAATCAATGTACTGGATTATCCCATATCTAGGTATCAGGTGTTCTAATAGAATTTTTACCACCATTTGTGCCGTAGCTTGTGCTACGGGATAAGCTTCTACCCATTGTGTTAAATGATCTACTATTACCAATAGATATTTTATCCTCTCTACTTTGGGCAATTCAGTGAAACCAACTTGTACTTTCTCAAAAGGCCTATAAGCTGTTTTGTTTTTTTTCTCCCTCCCATGGCTGCTTGTTGAAACTCTTTCTTATTTATCTTCTGATAAGTTATGCAATGTTGTGTAATTTGCTTTGCTATTTCAAAAAAATAAAAACCAAAACAACAACAACAAAAAACAAACAAAAAAAAAAACAACAGTGCAACCAAATTGTTTTAGTAAATGATCACTTAACGCCTTTGTACCCCAATGTGTTTGTGCATGCAAACGTCCCAATATTTGCTTCACATAAGCTTTTGGCAATGTCTCTCATCTGTTTGTCAGTGTCCATTTTCCTTGTTCTAATTTAGCCCCTATTTTCTCCAGTTTCATTTGTTTGTTTTGTTTTCCATTGCATTTCAAAGTTGGTCCAAAAATTCCACAGGGGTTTCTTTTGGATTTTGTTGGAACAGATTCTCAATTCCCAATTTAACCAGATTTTGGTATTTACCGTTCATTATTTCCGGGGTGACTATAGTCTCAGCGTGGGGTCGGTCAGGGGAATGCAATTGTCAACAGTTCCCTGAGTGGTCCCATTGGCAATCTGAGCTCACTCATATACTCAGGTTGTTTTAAGGGTTAACTGCTTTTCTGTTTCCATGACAACTCTCTGGGACCCATCATGGTCCCTCTGCCCCAAAGGGCTCACACCCATGATTTTGAGATCACAGCCTCCTATTGAGGCAGAACTATTAACATTCCTACATCCTCTTTCCCTGCTCATTCAATTTCAAACAGCTCTGTTAAATACTACATGCCACACCTTCAACAACTCTTTTAACCCTTCCTTTATCTGTCTCCAGCCTGTACTTTTCAAAGGCTCAGTCAGGGGCCAACTTAATTCCACTCCTTTTCCCTCTAAGATGCTGAAACAACATATCAGTATAATACATTTCATCCTATTTTCCTTTTCTCCTCAAAAACATTAATTGCAAGATAGTGTTATAGTCGATTGATCCATAATGTGGCCATTTAGTTTATATAGTGGCCACCATTGATTGCAATACTTAGTGAAAGTCCTCTTGCTTTCTGTGCCCCGAGTTCTTCGAATGTGCCAATATGCACCCAAGGAGTCTTTCTTTAATGCACCCAAGGAGTCTTTCTTTAAAACGTCTTTGTTTTGGATATTACCCATTTCCTTGATTTCCCATTCCCTTTTATTTATTTATTTATTTATTTATTTATTTATCTATTTATTTATTTATTTATTTATTACTATTCCTTACTAGTTACTTGTCCTTTGTTTCAATTTCCATGCAAACCTTTTTACTGCAGGTTTTTACTATTTTTTTCCTAATCTTCTTCCCAAATGTCCCAATTCTCTGGGATTAAACTCTTCTTCCCACATACAAACTTTACTATTTCATTTTATTAACGAGCCCCGTTTCAATCATAAATCCACAGAACTTCAGGAAAACAGCTGAAGCACGCAGCCTTCAGTCTTCTAGACAAACATTACCATCTTTTCCACAAAAAATTTACATTTCAACAGGACCAAATTTCAAGCCGAATGCCAATTTTTCTCATGCACTTTGTTAGTAAGCCCATACAAAACAAGGAATCACTCCTGTGTATCCGTCAATAGGGGGGTTTAAAAGGTATTGACGCCTAAATAAACTCGATCTCCCCCTTCTTACCAAATTCCCAGGGCTCAAGCCCAAACCACCAAAGAAATGACTCTCTCCATTCTGCTTTGATAATCAGTCAGCCCCCTTCCCCCCCAGCCAGTACTTGGGAAACTGACCAAACACCACAGCAAATACACCAACACTTCTCAACTGTTAGTTACTTAGATAATGCTCCCACCTTTTTCTTGTCACACTCAAAGCATTTAAGAGCAAAAATAGGATCACAAGATACACCGCCAGGCCCATATGCTGTGCACCACCAATCAACACTTGGATAAAACAGCACTTCTTTTCAGTCTGTCATGCATTTCGTTCGTCTCCGCCCACTCCCCTTGCGGAGAATACTGAACCGCGGATCGGAACTCTGCACTCGCTTTGCAGCAACGCTGCGTCTCACTCACACAGCACAATCGCGCAATCACACAGAGAGGCCTCTAGCACATCTCATTCATACCACAAGAATATAATTTAGAATGATAACCAACCAAACAAGTATTGTCTCTGACTGTGTTCTGTGACTTATTCCACTTTGTTTCAAACCCTTACACTTACACAAATACTTTCAACACAAAATACCTGGACATTTAAGAATAACACATACAATTATTAACACTCCAGTTAGCATCCCTCCAGCAGCTGAAAACATACCGTTTTTCTGCAGCTTCAGGAGATCTTTGCTCCTGCAGTGAGCAGCTGAGAGTGGAGTCCTCTGAGCAAAACGCTCAGGGTGCACCTAGGGGCGTCCTCTCCGCAGCCGATCCCGCAGCCGAGCAGAGTGTCTCCTGCCTGGCTCACCAAAATGACTCACAGAAAGCTGACTCCACAATCAGCAAGATTGTAAAGTAGGTATGTTTACTCAGTTCTATGCAGCACGGGGCGGGTAGTCCCACCAAAGTTGTGCACGCCTAACATGGCAACTTGTTTTGGTTATATCTAGTAAAGAGTTACATATACATGAAGTTTCCAACACTCCTATACATATGCATAACCTGTCCCTTTGTGAACAGTCCTCCTTATCTCTGACCCCTTGATTAAAGTCCGAATCATGAGGTTGTTTTTGATCTGGTTCTCGGGGTCCAAGAGGCTCCTGTTATCTGGAGGTCTAAGCACAGCACAGGCACAGTACATCACAAATGTAGCACATATTCATTCTTAATCAATTGCTCTCTAATTTCTAATTCCAATGTTTCAACTACAGCATACTTGCTCTCTTCCGGATCCACGGGTATTCTACTATTAACATTAATGTTCAAAGCCTGACAGACCCAGTCCTCCGTGGACCCAAATATCAATCAAAATACATGGGGTCTTAAGGGTTCTTTTAGTCATTCTATCATATAATACTGGACCATTTTTAATTAACCCTTTCATTTTCTGGAGCCCCTATCGTTCCAATTTCTAATCATTATTCCTAATGGACTTTCTGGTAATTTGCTCCCTTTCTTCTGGTCCTTGGTCATCAATTCTGTCTGACCCATCTAGGAATTTTACTATGGCAATTCCCCACAGCCCTTGGTTACCTTAGTAAGAGTGTCTTGCAGGGGGTTTAGGACCTATCACCCACCCACAAATCCTATAGGAATCGCTTCCTTCACCTGCCAAGTCCCTCACAGGAGATTGGAACCACGGTTAGAAGACCTCCACACTGACTTCGGAAGTCTCAGTTACACTCTTACACATACAGGTCTTCCTCTCAGTTTTTTTTTCTTGTCCTTCCCCTTTGTACTCCTTGGCAGCATGTCAAAAGCTTACACAGAGTCCCCTGCAAGTTTTGTCTTCTAGCCGTCCTTCAGCTTCTTTCTTCTCCTTAATCTCCTGGCCACCTGGCCAGATATCAGGGGCTTGCATAGTGTCCCATTCAGAAGCCATAAGAGTTACTAGTTGTTAGCAGTTGTTCTGAAACCCCCAGACATCAGAGACTTCAAAGAAAGAACATACAACTACAAATAGCTCTCTATTGACACTTCACGAGTAGTTAAAACATTCCTCACAGGCCATTCACAGGGACACTCCAGTCACATCTATAGCAGTGCTAAATCAACCACAAAGAAGGCAAAAAGGCTGTAACTGTTAGGAATAAGAGTTCGGAATAACAAAAGCAAATAGGCTCATGGATTTGAGGAATATTTCTGAAGATTTGATAAATTGACTATAATGAGGGGGAGACTGGGACACTGGGAGGAAAGGGAAGAAACCACATCTGTGGAAGAATTAAATTGCCAGTGCAGGACCCAGAGACAGACAGAACTGCTTTCTATTGACACGAATTGTTAAAATATTCCTTTGCAAGGTACAAGAACTATATACATTAACCATTCTGTTTTTCTTAGACTTGTGGTTATACAAGGGTACGTAAGACAGAAGGTCACATTCATCATACCATGTGGCCCCAGCACTGTTCCATACTGACATGAATCAGATGAACATATATCACATGTTCAGTTGGATGGTTCAACTCTGTTTCTGGAGGGAGTGAATTTTACTGTTGGCCTAATTCTGCTCCCATCAAAATTGGCAGTGAGTGGTTTTAGAGATTTTCAGCCTCAAAGCTTTGCTATTCTTTGTTGAATCCAGAGTTTCAGAAGAAGAGCTGAAGTGCAGCTCTTTCAGATGGAATAAGGAAGTTCTACATCTCCATTCTAACTTGCAGAGACTGTACTAAGAGGTTCAGAGTTGGAAACTGTCCTTCCCTGCCCCCTGTCCTTAAGACTTGCAAGCAGGGCATAGCATTTTGTTAACTATTAATGTAAGGCTCTGAAAATGTTCAGTTCGTCTGCGTATTTTTGTGTGCTTATGACAAATGCTGGCTTTCTGCAAGGATTTTCATTCAGGCTGTTGAAAATGCTGACACTTAGGAGTTTTTCTATACTAAACTACCTCTAGTAAACCTCTGTATGGGTATTATTTGGTCTGTCTGTCCAGACTGCAGTATCTCAGAATGGAGGCAATTGCCTCACAAGGTCACTGCTGTCCTGGAGTAGTGGAAGGCCTCTCAATTTATGCTTGGTCATACCCTTTTAACTTAATGTTCTCCTTCACAGAAGCTGGTAGTGATGGATGTGCATTCAGATAACCTAATGGCCTATGGTAACGATAGTAGAACCTTTATATCAATATTCTGCAGCTGAAACCCATCAGGATGGACTGTCAAACTGCTCTACACCACATCTAGGACTATTTTATGCAAATAATAACAGTGATACCATTCCTATACTTTACGGTGTCAAGCAGGACTATAAAAGATCATTTCCACTGGTTAAGAGGAAGTTGATCTTTGTAGCTTGATATATCAGAGGTCGTTTGCTTCTGTCAGCTGTCTACCTGCAGCAGTACTAAACCCACAGCAGAATGACCTCAGCTCTTAAGGAATCTCAGCCACAGAAGGAAAGTCTTCTAGGACATCCTACTTAGTGTTTCAGGTGTGTTGAGGCTATTCTGAGGCATGGTGGGCTACAAAAGGAAACAACTGGCTTACCACCAGGGAATGGGAGATTGCTATTTGTTCTGTTCCTGTTCCTGTTCCTTGATTCAACTTCTCCTGCAGTCTTTCATTAGTCAATGTATGTATCTGTTTGAGGTATTGCAAGTCTGCCAAATAGAAAACATTTAATTTCTCACTGAAATCACAGCCCGTATGCCAAGAGGACAATGAACTTTTACGTTCAGAGAGCTGAACCTCCTAGATTCAAGTGAGACAGTTTGCCTCTGTTGCTCAGAGGTCTCAGGGCACACCTGTTCAATGCAGAGACTCAAATTAGGTAACAGATTGAGGTATCATGCTGTGCATCAGCTTGGGGGAACCTTCTCCAGGGGGTCGTATTTTGCACAAAACTTCTGGATACACATGTTCTTAGTCAAAAATGTCCATGTCCACCCATTTGCAGGGTGCCCTTTGCACTTCCATGGACTTCCTATATAATTATAGAAATATGTAACTGTATATTGTAGTATAACTGCAAACTGAGATGTTGCTTTCCAATAGAAATGGAGTACTTGTTAATGCAAGAGAATCTGACAGCTCTCTCATTAAACAGGTGTATGAACTATGGAAGGACTGAAGGAGGAACTGGAAACATAATATATGTGTAACGGCTGCCCATGATGGAGCTCTGTCACCATCCAAAGACAACCTTTTAAGCCCCTTGGCAGCACCTCCACAGTTACCTGTCTACCAGTTCATCCATCCATATGTTGCATTCTACATTTCAGTGTGCTGAGAACATATGCCTTTTCTCAGTGTCACTATAAAATAGAAATAGTCTGTGCTTCCATTTCTGCATACTCTAGCAGGCTAACTTGTATTTTCCTTACTCCCTTATTTAAAGAAGTTGTTCCTGGTAGTTTAGTTACCTTGGCAATGGCAGCATGTTTCTGCATGTCAGCTGCTCTGGACTGGCCGTTTTACCTCTTAGCTTCATTCCTAGTGACAGAGACATAAGCTACATGATATATACCATCTTGTGTTTACTGCAGAATAGTGCGGGGTAAAAGCGTGCAAGCTGTTGTCTCAAAGCAGAGGAGACAGTGAGCAGTCAGTGTCTATGCCTTTAGAGAACTGTTTTCTGATATGTGGGATATACACTTTTTTGAAATGTGGAGAGGTGAAGTGCCAGTGGTTCTGACTTGACTCGTCTCAAGGACTTTAATTTTTAACTATCAAGGCTATTTAACACCAAGTCACAGGACTGCCAGTTTTTCTGTCTTTCACTAGCTTCTGGCCAGTTAATATAAAGCGATGTACTAGTTGGATTTTGGTGGGGGTCTTGTTCCAGTCTTTGTTCTGAGGTACAGCATCATTACAAAATGAAAAGTCCTTCTAAAAAGCTTTTTATTTCTTCTACATGCAACTACTACTGCAACTACTACTTTGACAAGTGAGTCAGCCTGTCTTTAATGGGATTGCATTGAAATGTCTGCTTACATGCAACTCTTTTTATCATTCCTTGGCATGATCCTTACTTGAGGGGCAGATTAGAGGTCAGTCAGCCAGAGCCATGGGGCCACCCACAGCTAGCGTCAGGATACTCCCTACAAATGTAAGATCAAAAGGGTAGGCACATGAAAATTACTATTTACTTTTTATAAATTATTTCCTAGAGATGGGATCATTAGCAGAATCTAAATGCTGGCTGGTTTGTATTGCAGGTACACTCCTGACAGAACTATTTCACTTGGGCACACCTTTCCGTTCGTTTAAAGTCAAAAGATCCTCTGATTTTGCTTTTGTGGAATATCTGTATTATTTAAATAACTTTTGAGTTGTATGTTTTCCCCAAAATGCTGTTGCTACTTCTGCATATGCTTTTAATTCTTAAATGTTCCATCTTTTTTCTTTGTTCAGACAGCAAATTTCAAAGGTTGTGTCCGTACCCAGGGACTCTGTAGGAGACACACAACCTCTTGTGAAATATGTTCATATTATATTTGTTCATATATCCACCAAATACATGGTGGATATTACTCTTTAATGAAAACCAATATGGACTTGCTTCTTATCATCCAGTGTGTTACTAACCTTAATGTGAAATAATCAAATGCTGTCCAGTGTAGGAATGAAACTAAATCTTCTGTCTGCTAACCAAAATAAAATCCCTTATAGCTATTTTTGTATGTTCTTAAAATGTGTGCTGTGAGATTAAGTAGCTGTCTTTTTTTCCGCCCTCTGCTATTTTTCTTAAAAAGTTTTTAAACAAACAAACACATATGCACACATTTATATAAAAGTATATATATAAATACTTTCTTGCAGCCCCTTTCCATGCTAAGCTTGGGGAACAGATACCCAGTGCTTTGTTCTTTTATCTAAATCCTTATTCTTCCTACTGTGGCTAGATAATTTGGATAGGTGTGCTTTTATGCATTTGGCACGATGTTTTCTCAACACTGTTGTGGTTTTTGGTATTCATCTTGACAGCAGCAGCTTGAGAACTTCTTGCTAGCGTTTAAATCAAACATTTCCCTTTCCATCTTTTCCTCTTGCAGATGTACACTGCTCAGGAATTTTTTGAATCCTTGCTGAACACTGAGAGTGTAAAGGAAACTTGTGTGTGGATGAGTGGAGTTACTGGGTTCTCCAGTACAGGGGTCTACAATAGGCCATCTGTAGGAGCATGTCTAGGGTTTAATGCAACAGTGTTCAGAAAGCTGAGGCATGGATACTAAAAAATAAGCCAGTTGGTGCTAGCCTGTGTTGAGCTGCAGCCAATCTCAGAAGTTTTCAGCCATGCATCTTGGACTTCTTTAGGCTAGATGAGCAGTAAGTAAGAGGGTCTGTATGCTTCCTTTATGTCTTGCAGCCATGCTCACAGGCTCATGAGATATCTGAGAGCAACTGATTTGGAGCCAGGATCTGGCATGGTTGCTCTGTGTTTATTGCAGACTTACACTGAAGTGGAGTCTGTTATCTGACTGTGCTGTTCATCTTGGTTATCTTTGCCATTGACGTCTTCTTGTAGTTGTTTAAGATACAACTCAATATGAATTTAGTAATATTTATAAAAGGCAAGTAAACAGCACTGGGTGCATGGAAAGTCTACGCTCTATCAACACGCACACACAAACATCGAACTATTTACATATACAGAACATTGCTTTTACATATTAAACCCAAGCATGCCTATACATATGTACAATAAGAAAAGGTATCAATTGAAACATAAACATGGCAAAGTTTTAAAAGGCAAGTGTTTAACAAACCAAACTTTAATTCTATTACTATTAATGTCCATGACTGGGGGAGCATTGCTGGAGTTAGTGTGGTTTAACCCGGCCAGCAGCTAAACACCACACAGCCATTCGTTCACCCTCCCCCCTCCCTCTCTGGGATGGGGGAGAGAAACAGGAATGTGAAGCCTGTGAGTTCAGATAAAGACAGTTTATTAAGACAGGTAAATAATAATAATAATAACAACAACAACAACAACAATAATAATAATAATAATAATAACAATAATGATGATAATAGTACTACCACAAATAATGTGTACAAAACAAGTGATGCACAATGCATTTACTCACCACCCACTGACTGATGCCCAGCCTCCCCTCTTATACCCTTCTCTCCACAGCAGTTCTTTTCAAAACAACTTTTCATTGGTCAAACAACTTTGAATGTAACAACAACAGCAAACACCCAGAAACTTCCATGCCTTAATGGCTGGAGAACAAGAGAACCAGCTGGGGAACAAGAAACCCTGAGACTGCATGGAGTCTCCTGAATCACCCTTCTTTGTTCCCTCTAAACTCTTTTATATTCCTGATGGCCTGGTCTTTAAGAGTCTAATGTTATCTCAACCATGGGGCTTCTCCAGGGGGAGATTTGGGGCACATTCCCAAATCTCCCCCTTCTTTATTATCAACCATTTTCTCAACACAAATTACCACTCCATATATAACATTTGTACTTATCAAAACAGAATTTATTCAAGCAAGCGGTCAAGCAGGCAAAACCGCGCTGGGCAGCCAGGGAGTCTCTTGCTCCACCAACAGCGAGCCTTACCCCTGCCAGGGTCCCCTTTTATTGTCTAGTGGTCCCGGATTGTGTGGCACATCCAGGTTTCTTCTGTGATTGCGCAACCAGTTGCTAGGGGGTCGTCACGGGCTCTCTGGTGGTCACGGGGATGAAGGTCATAGTTTTCTTCTGTGTTGCGGATTGATCATCCTTTCCTTATTTGGGCATTTCAGTTACTGCAATTGTTATCTTGCAGCAGGTAGTTATCACAATTGTCTGCTCAACAGGATGTGGTGGTTGGAGATAATCAAGTTACAGAGGTTAAACAGCTTATCCGGTTACCCTCACCGGTTTGATAGACAAATTCTTTATACAGTCTTTATTACAACATTACTTCAATTCTCTCTTATCGAAGGCATAACTTCTTCAATATCTTATTGAGGACAGGTTCCCTTCTTACACCATTCGCCCCACAGCAGTACTTTTCCACTAACTATTCATTTGTCAACAACTTTGCCCAGCAACAGCAAACACCCAGCAATTTCCATGCCTTAAGGGCTGGAGAACAAGACACCCGAGACAGCAAGGTGTCTCCTGAATCACCCTTCATTGTTCCCTCTAAACACTTTTACATTCCTGATGGCCTCATCATTAAGAGTTTGATGTTATCACCAACCATGGGGCTTGTGACCCCCATGGCCACACTCCCACAGATTTGGATTATATTTCTCTTCTAATCATTACTAATCATTACTGGACACTTGCTTGCATGCTTAAATTCCCCTGGAGTGGTGCTTGCAGACTGTCTTTCACTGTCTGTGGACCATCCCTATCTGTTGTAAGCATTGCTAGAGTGGAAGTAATACTTTTCTTGCCATCTGTGGATACCAAATTTCACTGCTGAACCACTTTCACTGAAGTGGTTTCATTATCTTTAACAAATCCATTAATGTAATAAAAAATTAATTAATTAATTAATCTTTGTGAAAAGTTCTAAAGGCCGGAGGATTTTATATTCAGTGTTACTAAAATTAATGCACAGGTCTAGCAAAAGAAATGAGAGTACCAGATCTAAGCAGTTAAACATTTGAGTTGTTATGCAAATCAGAACTAGAAGAAGGGAAAGGCAATAACCATAGAAATATGGAAAGTGGCTTGAAAGGCCCTTGAGATTTCAGAAGGTGAGATATCACCTTCCTGACAAAGTAAATGGGGACTCTGGTAATTGGGAGAAACTGGTTTACTGCTGTCATGTGTTACACAGTGTTACATGTTACATGTGTTACATACATAATTACTGCTGTTAAAGATAACAGAAAATGTTTTTATAAATACATCAACACAAAACGGAGGACTAAGGAGAATCTCCAGCCTTTACTGGATGCAGGGGGAAACAATAACAAAAGATGAGGAAAAGGCTGAGGTGCTTAATGCCTTTTTTGCCTCAATCTTTAGTGGCAAGACTAGTTGTTCTCTGGATACCCAGTACCCTAAGCTTGTGGAAGGGGATGGGGAGCAGAATGTGGCCCTCACTATCCATGAGGAAATGTTTGGCGACCTGCTACGGCACTTGGATGTGCACAAGTCGTTGGGGCCAGATGGGATCCACCTGAGGGTACTGAGAGAACTGGCGGAGGAGCTGGCCAAGCCGCATCCCATCATTTATCAACAGTCCTGGCTATCGGGGGAGGTCCCAGTTGACTGGCGGCTAGCAAACGTGACGCCCATCTGCAAGAAGGGCCGGAGGACTGACCCGGGGAACTATAGGCCTGTCAGTTTGACCTCAGTGCCAGGGAAGCTCATGGAGCAGATTATCTTGAACGTCATCACGCGGCACTTACAGGGCAGACAGGCAATCAGGACCAGTCAGCATGGGTTTATGAAAGGCAGGTCCTTCTTGACAAACCTGATCTCCTATGATAAAGTGGCGCACTTAGTGAATAAGGAAAGGGCTGTGGATGTGGTCTACCTTGACTTCAGCAAGGCTTTTGACACCTTTTCCTACAGCATTCTCCTCAAGAAACTGGCTGCTCGTGGCTTGGACTGGCGCATGCTTCGTTGGGTTAAAAACTGGCTGGACAGCCAGGCCCTAAGATTTGTGGTGAATGGAGTCAAATCCAGTTGGAGGCCGGTCACTAGTGGCATTCCCCAGGGCTCAGTACTAGGGCCAGTTCTCTTTAACATCTGTATTAATGATCTGGATGAGGGGATTGAGTGCACCCTCAGTAAGTTTGCAGACGACACCAAGTTAGGTGCGTGTGTCTATCTGCTCGAGGGTAGGAAGGCTCTGCAGGAGGATCTGGATAGGCTGGACCAATGGGCTGAAGCCAACTGTATGAAGTTCAACAAGGCCAAGTGCTGGGTCCTGCACCTGGGGTGAAATAACCCCAGGCAGAGCTACAGGCTGGGAGATGAGTGGTTGGAAAGCTGCCAGGCAGAGAAGGACCTGGGAGTGATGGTGGATAGTCGGCTGAATATGAGCCAGCAGTGTGCTCAGGTGGCCAAGAAGGCCAACAGCATCCTGGCTTGTATAAGAAACAGTGTGGCCAGCAGGGCTAGGGAAGTGATTGTCCCCCTGTACTCAGCTCTGGTGAGGCCGCACCTCGAGTACTGTGTTCAGTTTTGGGCTCCTCGCTACAAGAAGGAAATCAAGGTGCTTGACCGAGTCCAGAGAAGGGCAACGAAGCTGGTGAGGGGCCTGGAGAACAAGTCTTATGAGGAGCGGCTGAGGGAGCTGGGCTTGTTCAGCCTGGAGAAAAGGAGGCTCAGGGGTGACCTTCTAACTCTCTATAAGTACATTAAAGGAGGCTGTAGTGAGGTGGGGGTTGGTCTATTCTCCCACATGCCCTGTGACAGGACAAGGGGGAATGGGCTAAAGTTGTGCTAGGGGTGTTTTAGGTTGGATATTAGGAAGAACTTCTTTACCGAGAGGCTTGTGAGGCATTGGAATGGGCTGCTCAGGGAAGTGGTGGAGTCACCATCCTTGGAGGTCTTTAAAAGATGTTTAGAAGTTGAGCTTAGTGATATGGTGTAGTGAAATAATAGTTAGTGTTAGATCAGAGGTTTGACTAGGTCATGTTGGAGGTCTCTTCCAACCTAGATGATTCTGTGATTCTTTAGAGTGGAGAGGAACAATGGAGGGGAATAGGTTAAAGCCATGGAAGAAAAAGTTGAATTAGCCAGTGTAACTCAGTTGAATACTAGTGTTTCAGCATTAGGAAGGGAAAGGAATGGGATAATCTGGCAGTCTTTTAAAAGAAACAATAGTAGGACTTCAGAAAAATGCTTATTTCAATATTATTTTAATGTGGTAACTGCTGACAGCATCCCACAAGAGTTTGCAATACTTGAGCCATTTCCTACATGCATGCATTATAATCACTATGGAGGAATATATCATTCTTAATCCCAGCCCCCCTGGTTACTTTTTAATCTGTAAAAGATTATACTGTAATTTAGGTGGTCTTTTGTTTGCCTTCTCAGACTCTTGAAATGAGTTTGTTTCTTTAGGTTTTAAAATGTCTGTTTTATTAGAGGCAATCACAGTATTTGTAGAAGCAGATGCTTGCTTGCCCTACCTAGCATAAAGAACAGTTCTACAAGCAGTCAGGAGAGTTTGTACTGCTGGATTTTTATAGGATCATTAACTATATGTTATAAGGCAGCTAAGCATGGCATTCCTAACTCGATGAATTTCGTTATGAATGGCCTTTTCATATTCTTCATCTCATTATATTAAATGCATTTGACATAAAGTTTAGCTACAGTTACTGTTCAGGTTAACTTTCATTTAGTGGTTGCCCTAATTTTAGAAACAGTCTGATCTTTCGGTTTTATGGACAGACAGGTTTTTTATGCATGTTTTTGCAGCACTATTTTAGATAATTTCTTTTGGAACTAGTTATAAACCTCCGTGAGGTGGCAGGGAAGGGATTTAGTCATTCCTTGATTTGCCTGGAGATTTCTGTTCCCGTATCCCTGGATGACAACGTCCAGTTACACGGATTTGGCTATCATCTCTCTGCCAATAACTCTTAAACCTTCTGCTTTGTTCCATCTAGTCTTGCATATCTGACTGCCTCCTGTCCTGGTTTCAGTTAGAACAGAATTAATTTTCTTCCTAGTAGCTGGTGGAATGCTGTGTTTTGGCTTAGGGTGAGAAGAGTGCTGATAACACCCCGATGTTTTAATTGTTGCAGAGCAGTGCTTATACCAAGCCAAGGACACCTCAGACTTTTGCTCTGTCCTGCCAACAGGCAGGCTGGGGGTGCAGTAAGAGCTGGGAGGGGACAGACCCAGGACAGGTGACCCGAACTAGCCAAAGGGGTATTCCATACCATCTGACGTCATGCTAAACAATATATAGGGGTGGCTAGCCGGGGGGAGGGGGCCGGACTGCTCGGGGTTAAGCTGGGCATCGGTCAGCGGGAGGTGAGCAATTGCATTGTGCATCACTTGTTTGTACATATTATTAGTAGTAGTACTATTATCATCATTGTATTATTATTATTATTATTATTATTATTATTTTTCTGTCTTATTAAACTGTCTTTATCTCAACTCACGGGCTTCACTTTCCATTTCTCTCCCCCGTCCCAGAGAGGGAGGGGGGAGGGTGAGCGAACGGCTGCGTGGTGTTTAGCTGCCGGCCAGGTTAAACCACGACAGTCTTTTTGGCACCCAACGTGGGGCACGAAAGGTTGAGATAACGGCAGATCTGACCAGAGTGTGTTAAACTAAAATTGGTATAAGTATTAGACCTGCTTAATAGTCACTTGTCATAATGCTGATTGCTTTAATCTCAACTCTGCTGCGCCTGTTTTCCAAATTGAGAATTATAGCACGTTATTTTCCGTATGTGCTCTCTGTCATGTTGTTTATCCTCTCCGGGCCCTGGTTTCAGACCATTATGGTACTGTGTGTTGTATCAGTGGCTTATGAGATGATGAAATATCTGGCCATGACTCTAACTTGGTATTTGTACTCAGTAACATCTTTGATTCTATACTTTGGAAACTGTATTTTGGAAACTATTAGCAATTATATCTGTTGCCTTTTCTCATTAGGGAGTCAATCTGTGGAGGGGAAAGGGGAAGATAATTTTTCTTACTTGATCACTCTCCCTTTCTCCTTCACCACCCCTGTATCCTCCTTGATCACTCTCCCTTCCTCCTTCACCACCCTCTCATCCTCCGAGTTTATTACAATAACTCTCCAAGATATTGAATATCCTTGGGATACTCAGACCAGCATAGTCCTGTTGTTCTGCCTCCTGAATGCGCTTCAGGTTCTGCTTAAAGTTAAACAACTACTTATGAAGCTCATCCGGAGATCTGCCCGGAGGCAGTATAGTTGTGGGTGGCAGGGAGTATGGGAGGATATGGGCAGGCATCTAGACCAGTTGGCACCCCCAGTGTTTTGGAAATTCACCCCTGAACAAGTGCAAAATCCTCAAAAACTGGCAGAATGCTTGAAAAAAAGGTGTCGCGATTCGGGAAGTTCCAAAGTAACACAAATCATTGTAACATGCTGGGGCCTGGCTCATGCCTATCGAGCTGCCATGGATACTGCTATCAACTTAGTGACAGACCCTGCGGCCACTCCAAGTCCCGTGACAGATCCAACGGCCACTGTGACCCCTACGGTGGACTCTGCAGCTGCTCCAGTCCCAGCTTCTGCAGATGCTCCAATCCCAGCTCCTGCAGCCACTCCAGTTCCAGCTCCTGCAACTGCTCCAGTCCCAGCTCCTGCAGCCGCTCCAGCTCCGGTTCCTGCAGCCGCTCCAGCTCTGGTTCCTGCAGCTGCTCCAGTCCCAGCTCCTGCAGCCGCTCCAGTTCCAGCTCCTGCAGCCGCTCCAGCTCCGGTTCCTGCAGCCGCTCCATCTCCAGCTCCTGCAGCCGCTCCAGCTCCGGTTCCTGCAGCTGCTCCAGTTCAAGCTCCTGCAGCTGCTCCAGCTCCGGTTCCTGCAGCCGCTCCAGCTCCGGTTCCTGCAGCCGCTCCAGCTCCAGCTCCGGTTCCTGCAGCTGCTCCAGCTCCTGCAGCCGCTCCAGCTCCTGTGGCTGGGTCAGAGAAACAAGCTGTAGCAGTGCAAGTCGACCCTGCAGAGGGTATTCCAACCTCTGTGGCAGACCCTATAACAAGGTCAGAGAAACGAGCTGTAGCAGTGCAAGTTGACCCTGCGGAGGGTATTCCAACCTCTGTGGCAGACCCTGTAACAAGGTCAGAGAAACGAGCAGTAGCAGTGCAAGCTGCCCCTGTAGAGAAGGTGAAAAAATGGTATAGAGATTCAGGTCGTTTAGAACGCAGAGAATCTTCTGCCAAATCTAGGTATAGAGACGACGGAGACGACGACGACGCTGGGCCATCAAGGGTTCAAGAGGAGGAAGATGAGGATGCCGAAAAATCAACAGCAACTACCCGAAGCCTAAACGAGCGTGAGTTACGAGATGTGCGAAAAGATTTTGGTCGCTGTATAGGTGAGCAGCTTGTCACCTGGCTGCTCCGATGCTGGGACACTGGAGCCAATTGTGTGGAATTAGACGGCAGGGAAGCCAAGCGACTGGGATCCCTTGCTAGAGACGCAGGCATTGACAAAGCAATTGCAGATGGAGCACAATCTCACAGCCTCTGGAGGCGTCTCCTCTCAGCTGTGAGGGAAAGGTATCCCTTCAAGGAAGAACTTTTATGTCTACCAGGCAAGTGGACCACTATGGAGAAGGGAATCCAGTACCTGAGGGAATTAGCCGTACGGGAAGTGATTTATGAGGATCCAGACCTCAGACAAACATCCAAAGATCCAGATGAAGTCAGGTGTACGCGACCCATGTGGCGGAAGTTTGTACGGAGTGCACCATCATCATATGCCAGCTCATTGGCAATAATGGCCTGGAAAGAGGATGAGGAACCCACAGTGGATGAAGTGGCTAAACAACTCCGGCAGTACGAAGAAAGTCTCTCCTCTTCCTTACAGGCCTGCGTCTCAGCTGTGGAGAAACTTTCTGAAGAGTTTCACCAACTTAAAGAGAATCTATCTTCATCCCCACCTGAACCAACCAGTGTCCACCGACCAAAAGAGAACGCTGTGGAGAAACTTTCTGAAAAGGTTCACCAACTTGAAGAGAGATTATTCTCCTCTGTACCTGTACAGAGCAGTGTCTCAGCTATCAGGGGTAGGCGTTCATCCACACAAGGAAGACGATATGGTGGGTACTCACCCCGTGCCACCCTGTGGTTTTACTTACGAGACCATGGAGAGGACATGAGAAAATGGGATGGAAAATCCACCGCGACCCTAGAGGCACGGGTACGTGAGTTGCAAAAGAAAACAATCAGGAAAAAGGGGTTCTCTGAAAAGTTTGCTGCTCCAACTTCCAGCAGACAGTCCTTCAAACACAGAAACGAAGAAGATTCCGACCAGGATTAGGGAGGCCCTGCCTCCAGCCAGGGGGAGGAAAGGGATAATCGAGTTTATTGGACTGTGTGGATTCGATGGCCTGGCACATCAGACGCACAGAAGTATAAGGCTTTAGTAGACACCGGTGCACAATGCACTATAATGCCATCAAGCTATAAAGGACCAGAGCCCATCTATATTTGTGGAGTGACAGGGGGATCTCAGCAGTTGACTGTATTGGAGGCTGAAGTGAGTCTGACTGGGAATGAGTGGGAAAAGCACCGTATTGTGACTGGCCCGGATGCTCCATGTATCCTTGGCATAGACTATCTCAGAAGAGGATATTGCAAGGACCCAAAAGGGTTCCGGTGGGCTTTTGGTATAGCTGCCTTAGAGACAGAGGGCATTAATCAATTATCTACCTTGCCTGGTCTCTCAGAGGACCCCTCTGTTGTGGGGTTGCTGAGGGTCAAAGAACAGCAAGTGCCAATCGCTACCACAACTGTGCACCGGCGGCAATATCGCACTAACCGGGACTCCCTGATTCCCATCCATAAGCTAATTCGTCAATTGGAGAGCCAAGGAGTGATCAGCAAGACTCATTCACCTTTCAATAGTCCCATATGGCCAGTGCGAAAGTCTAATGGCGAGTGGAGACTAACAGTGGACTATCGTGGCCTGAACGAAGTGACGCCACCACTGAGTGCTGCAGTGCCGGACATGCTGGAACTTCAGTACGAACTTGAATCGAAGGCAGCCAAGTGGTACGCCACAATTGATATCGTTAATGCATTTTTCTCCATCCCTCTAGCAGCAGAGTGCAGGCCACAGTTTGCTTTCACTTGGAGGGGAGTCCAATATACTTGGAATCGACTGCCCCAGGGGTGGAAACACAGCCCTACCATTTCCCACGGACTGATCCAGTCTGCGCTAGAGCAGGGGGAAGCTCCTGAACACCTGCAGTACATCGATGACATTATTGTGTGGGGTGACACAGCAGAGGAAGTTTTCGAGAAAGGGAAGAAAATAGTCCAAATCCTTCTGAAAGCCGGTTTTGCCATAAAACAAAATAAAGTCAAAGGACCTGCACGAGAGATCCAGTTTTTAGGAATAAAATGGCAAGATGGACGTCGTCAAATCCCAATGGATGTGATCAACAAAATAACAGCTATGTCTCCACCAACTAACAAAAAAGAAACACAGACTTTCCTAGGTGTTGTGGGGTTTTGGAGAATGCACATCCCAAATTACAGTCTGATTGTAAACCCGCTCTACCAAGTAACCCGTAAGAAGAATGAGTTTGAATGGGGCCCTGAACAACGACAAGCCTTTGAACAAATCAAGCAGGAAATAGTCCATGCAGTAGCCCTTGGGCCAGTTCGAACAGGACCAGATGTAAAGAATGTGCTCTACACTGCAGCCGGGGAGAACGGCCCCACCTGGAGCCTCTGGCAGAAAGAACCTGGGGAAACTCGAGGTCGGCCCCTGGGGTTTTGGAGCCGGGGATACAGAGGATCTGAGGCCCGCTATACTCCAACTGAAAAGGAGATATTGGCAGCATATGAAGGAGTTCGATCTGCTTCAGAGGTGGTCGGTACTGAAGCGCAGCTCCTCCTAGCACCCCGATTGCCGGTACTAGGCTGGATGTTCAAGGGAATGGTCTCTTCTACGCATCATGCAACTGATGCTACATGGAGCAAGTGGGTTGCACTGATTACTCAGCGGGCTCGAATAGGAAACCCCAGTCGCCCAGGAATATTGGAAGTGATTATGGACTGGCCAGAAGGTAAATACTTTGGGATATCATCAGAGGAGGAGGTGGGTCGTGCTGAAGAAGCCCCACTGTACAACCAGTTACCAGAGAATGAAAAGAAATATGCCCTGTTCACTGATGGGTCCTGTAGTATTGTGGGGAAGCATCGGAGATGGAAGGCTGCTGTATGGAGTCCTACACCACGAGTTGCAGAAGCTGCTGAGGGAGAAGGTGAATCGAGTCAGTTTGCAGAAGTGAAAGCCATTCAGCTGGCTTTAGACATTGCTGAACGAGAAAAATGGCCAGTTCTCTATCTCTACACCGATTCATGGATGGTAGCAAATGCCCTGTGGGGATGGTTACAGCAATGGAAGCAAAACAACTGGCAGCGTAGGGGCAAACCCATCTGGGCTGCTGCATTGTGGCAAGATATTGCTGCTCGGGTAGAGAACCTGGCTGTGAAAGTACGTCACGTAGATGCTCATGTGCCCAAGAATCGGGCTACTGAAGAACATCAGAACAACCAGCAAGTGGATCAGGCTGCTAAGATTGAAGTAGCTCAGGTGGATCTGGATTGGCAGCATAAAGGTGAATTATTTATAGCCCGATGGGCCCATGACACCTCAGGCCATCAAGGTAGAGATGCAACATACAGATGGGCTCGTGATCGAGGGGTGGACCTGACCATGGACGCTATAGCACAGGTTATTCATGACTGTGAAACATGTGCTGCAATCAAGCAAGCCAAACGGTCAAAGCCTCTTTGGTATGGAGGACGATGGCTGAAATATAAATATGGAGAGGCCTGGCAGATTGATTACATCACACTCCCTCAAACTCGCAATGGCAAGCGCCACGTACTTACAATGGTGGAAGCAACCACCGGATGGCTGGAAACATACCCTGTGCCTCATGCCACCGCCCGGAACACTATCCTGGGCCTTGAAAAGCAAGTCCTATGGCGACATGGTACCCCAGAAAGAATAGAGTCAGACAATGGAACTCATTTCCGAAACAACCTTATAGACACTTGGGCCAAAGAACATGGTATTGAGTGGGTGTATCACATCCCCTATCATGCACCAGCCTCCGGGAAAGTTGAACGATACAATGGACTGTTAAAGACTACATTGAAAGCAATGGGCGCTGGGACATTCAAAAATTGGGATACGCATTTGGCAAAGGCCACCTGGCTAGTCAATACTAGGGGATCTGCCAACCGAGCTGGACCTGCCCAATCAAACCTGTTACGTACTGTAGATGGGGATAAAGTTCCTGTAGTGCATGTAAGAAATATGCTGGGTAAAACAGTCTGGGCTACTCTTGCCTCAGGAAAAGGCAAACCCATTCGTGGAATTGTTTTCGCTCAGGGACCTGGATACACTTGGTGGGTGATGCAAAAGAACGGAGAGGTCCGGTGTGTACCTCAAGGAGATTTAATACTGGGTGAGAATAGCCCATGAACTGAATTGTACCATGTTAATTACTATATCATACTGTATGTTGCCACTACCATGACTACTATAGGTGACTAATTGGAATGTCTGGAAAAGAGTGTAACCTGAGCATGACATAAATGGTATGGAATAAGGGGTGGATAGATGTCCTGGTTTCAGTTAGAACAGAATTAATTTTCTTCCTAGTAGCTGGTGGAATGCTGTGTTTTGGCTTAGGATGAGAAGAGTGCTGATAACACCCCGATGTTTTAATTGTTGCAGAGCAGTGCTTAGACCAAGCCAAGGACACCTCAGACTTTTGCTCTGTCCTGCCAACAGGCAGGCTGGGGGTGCAGTAAGAGCTGGGAGGGGACAGACCCAGGACAGGTGACCCGAACTAGCCAAAGGGGTATTCCATACCATCTGACGTCATGCTAAACAATATATAGGGGTGGCTAGCCGGGGGGAGGGGGCCGGACTGCTCGGGGTTAAGCTGGGCATCGGTCAGCGGGTGGTGAGCAATTGCATTGTGCATCACTTGTTTGTACATATTATTATTAGTAGTACTATTATCATCATTGTATTATTATTATTATTATTATTATTATTATTATTATTATTATTATTTTTTTTTTTTTTCTGTCTTATTAAACTGTCTTTATCTCAACTCACGGGCTTCACTTTCCATTTCTCTCCCCCGTCCCAGAGAGGGAGGGGGGAGGGTGAGCGAACAGCTGCGTGGTGTTTAGCTGCCGGCCAGGTTAAACCACGACAGTCTTTTTGGCACCCAACGTGGGGCACGAAAGGTTGAGATAACGGCAGATCTGACCAGAGCGGGTTAAACCACGACACCTCCCTGACACATAATCCTGGTTGTTTTGCCTTCTGATCATTCGTAATCTGGCCAAAACAGAACTCCTTACTTTTTCTTCTGAATCTCTCTTCACTTCTGATTTTGATAACACCACATCCTCTCTGTCACTCAGACTTGTAACCTCGGGGTCATTCTCCTTCTCCATACGCATTTTGGCTGCTGACGACTATTGCAGTTTCCTTCTGCTTTGCAGCAAAAATGTACCGCAGTTAAAATGCTATTCCTTGCTCTAGTCCTTCATCCTGCACCTTGACTACTTTAAAATCTTCTTTGGCCGTTCAATATTCATGCCCTTTCTTCAGAATAAATTATCCAAATCAGCATATTTGCTGGTCATTCAGATCTTGTCACTGTTGCTTCTCTGAAGCCCTCCTTCAAAGGCCAGTTGTCTAAGGTATCAGTCTACAGGGCTCTGCAGAAAGTCACACTGACACTTCTTGTTTTATTTTCTCTGCCTTCCCCTCTTCTTTACTCCTTCAGTTCCATGAAACTCAATGTTTTCTTTGCTGCTGCATGAACTTTTAGTAATTTACTCCTACCGCAGTCATAGAATCATAGAATATCCCGAGTTCAAAGGGACCCATAAGGATCATCAAGTCCAACTCCTGGCACCACACAGGTCTACCCAAAAGTTTAGACCATGTGACTAAGTGCACAGTCCAAATGCTTCTTAAACTCCGACAGGCTTGGTGCAGTGACTACTTCCCTGGGGAGCCTGTTCCAGTGTGCAACCACCCTCTCAGTGAAGAACCTCTTCCTGATGTCTAGCCTAAACCTACCCTGCCTCAGCTTGACACCATTCCCGTGGGTCCTATCACTGGTGATTAAGGAGAACAGATCGTCATTCCCTAATTCCTTCTGGCTTTTGTAACCACCGAGTCATGTCCTGGTGGATTCTACCTCCATTCTGTCTGTTCTCTGTCTTTCCTGTCTCTCATCTTTGAGCCCTTTCTTCAGAGTATTTCATTAGTTTCAAACTAATCCGTCTCTCACCGACCACAAGGACGGCCTCTGCCCAGCAAGTCCACTAAAATTTGAGTCATACTCAAAACATCTCACTAGTAACCTAGGGAGAGAAGTATTATAACTTTACTGAAGTGACAAATCATCAGCTTTTGTGTGTAGAAAAGCTTACATCTTGGTTCTGGTACACGCAAGTTTGAAACAAAAAAATATCCAAGTATCTTCAGTCATCTGTCAATAGAGTCAGGCTTAATCTCTTTATGTAACTACATGCCCTTCTATTTAATCGATACCTCGGTAATCCTTTTTTTCTTTTTAACTTTGTGCTTCTTTAATCTGTATCTATATCTCACATCCTTTCTGAGACAGTAGTCTCTGAGAGACAGGTTAAATTTATATATCGGCTGCAGACTCAGTAGTGCTGAGGTGGTTTGGCAACACAAATATATGCAAGCTTCTAACAGCACACACCACGTTGTCACAGTGACACTGGTGGCAGAAGCTCTGGACAGACATTTCCAAACAGATTCTAACAAACTTGTGCAGAGCCAGACTTCCAAAACCTAAGATCAATTTGTTTATTTAGACTGGTAAAATATAAATTACATTCTATTTGCCAGTGGTAGCTGTGAGATGGCAAGAGATGTTGTTATCTGATGGAACAAAAGTACAAAATATGTATCTCACTGAATGGTTTTAAAAGAGCTATTCACCTGTTAGCAAGGTAGTGGTTTCCCTCTTGTTGAAATTCAGTTATATCTTTTTATTTCTTGAACATATGAACACACAAAAAGTGTTGTCTATTCCATAAACATCTTGGTTGAGTCAGTATTTGGTGGTTCTGCCGCATTTACATAAAATCTATGTGTTGAAAGGAAATCTTCAGCATGTTTTTTCTGTGGCGCTCAGGCCAAGTTTTTTAGAGTAGTATTCTGTCAGGTAAGTATCTCAGTCTGTATTTTACTTGCAATAAGAAGCTGATATATGGGTAGTTGTAGTAAAGGAAAATGCATTTTTTTTCTTAGTGAGCAGGTGATTGCCGGCATGCTCAGCACGAGCCCTGCAGCAACAGCCCATTTCCAGCCTGATTCACCATGCAGTCCATCTACTGTGAAATCTTTTGTTCTGGGTGAGCCAGGTTCAGAAAGGATGATGCATTCATTGCTCATCTATGCCTTTATCACAACCAGGTAGCAGCCTAATTGGGGTGATGTTTGTTCAGAAGATAGCTCGCATATGGTATTTTGATGGGTACCTTGTGGATGGGGCTGGCTCTCAGCCAAACAACAGTGATTCCAGATAAGGCACTAAGACAGGCGTTCACTTCTCTGAAGAGCATGCGACTCTCCTGCTGAAGGAGAGTTATGCCATTTGATCTACTGCAGAAGTCTGGATTTAGTTCAGAAACTTTGTTCATTCTAAACAGGCTTTTGCATCATTCCTTATGGTACTTTCGCTGGTGACAGCTAGGAAGGCTTTTCAGATACACAGACACTGTTTTGAAGGATTGTTTTTATACCTATGACTTGACATTTACATGACTTTCTTTTGTGAAGGCTGACAACACTGCTTGGTGGAACGACAGGAGCTCTACTCTGCTCTATAAGAAAGGCCAAACACACAATCACAGCATTTTGTCCTGCAAAAGCTTTGCCAGTCTGATTTCTGTGGCTATTTCTCTATGACTGTCTGAAAACCTGTATGTTGCATTTTTTCTGTGGATTCAGAGACAAAGAGAGAAAGTAATCAGAGCTCATTTCACTGTTTATTAGGGAAACTAAGTGGTGTAGGAAGGGTCCTGTTAGAGAGTTGAAATGTAGCTAACTTAAAGCAGAATGAGGAGAGGGCTTCAAAGGAAAGGCATGAATATAATTTTAGGAGGAATTTAGCTTAGTACTTGCTACAAATGGACCTTTAACTGTGTATATTAAGTGAAATCCTGACTTCATTGAAGATAAGGGCAGTGTTCTGATTGATTCAATGAGGTTTCACCTATGGCTGGTATGATCTAATAGGTCATTGCTAATTAAGAGCATATGTGGCCTCAATTCTTGCTGCTGGAATTAAATATCTGAGCATCAGTCACAGAAGGAATGGGGAAGGAACTGGTATTGACTTGCAGAAAACAGACTCCACGGTCAGTAAGACTGTAAAGTAGATATGTTTATTCAGCGCTGGGTGGCACGGGGGTAGTCCCACCACAGTCGTGCACACCCTAACGCAGCAACTTGCTTTGGTTATATGCAGTAAATAGTTACATATGCATGAAGTTTCCCAATACACCTATACATATGCATAACCTGTCCCCGCTTAGTATTAAAATTAGCTCCAATAAGTCATTTCCATAAACTCCTCCCATCTGCGCTTGTGCAGTGCCTTCTGGTGGTGGGCACTGAGGGTCATGAGGATGAAGTAAGATGTCTTCATCAGGGTTGAACTTTTTACCTCATCTCTTTGCACATGCTCTCTGAGGCCTTGGTCACAGTCTGAGCCATAAGGTTGGTTTCATCCAGTTCTCGGGGTCCAAGGAGCTCCTGTTATCTCGAGGCCTTGCAAGTTTGACATTCTTTATCATGTCCTTTTATGAACAGTCCTCCTTATTTCTGAGCCCTTGGTCACAGTTCAAACCATAACGTTGTTTTGATCTGGTTCTCAGGGTCCCAGGGGCTCCTGTTATCTGGAGGCCTAAGCGCAGCACAGGCACAGTACATTACAAATGTAGCACATATTTAAGCAATGAGTGTTGCCTACATATTCATTCTTAATCAATCACTCTCTAATTTCTAACCCCATGTCTCAGTATTTGAAAGAGAGTGGTCTGGAAAAGCTGTGCTATGGATTATATTACCCTGGTAGAGCTTGATATGTGAGAAAGTTTTTAGCATACTTGCCAATATAACTCATCCAAAATGAGAAGAAAAGTAAACCAAATGCAGGAGGTCCAAGAGGGACAGTTCAGCAGAAAGAAACAACAGAAAACTGGTACAGCCATCTGTATACCTTACTGGATTCAGGGGCACTGGACCTGAAGAGGACTGTAAGGGGCAAAAGCTCGGGATCACTCCCCAGCAATGTACTGTGTGCATAATAGCATGTAGGATGTAGGCAATCACTGTGCATTTTCTGTGATGAAAACTTCTTTACTTACAGGCAGGTTTGATAATACTTCAGTTACAGAATTGTCCTTGTCTGCTGTTATAAATGAGGTCTCAACTCAATCTGAATTTTGTAATATTTATAAAACAAATATATCTAAAAGGTATAAAAGGCAAGTAAACAGCGCTGGGTGCGCGGGGAGTCTACGCTCCACCAACACGCACACACAAACATCAAGCATTCTAAACATATAGAACATGGCTTTACATACTAAACGCAAGTATGCCTATACATATGTACAATCAGGAAAGAATAATCCTCTAAGTTCCATGACTTACTAAACTCGAGTACGCCTATACATATTCACGATCAGAAAAGGTAACAAACAATCCTCCAAGTTCCACGACTCAACAGTCTCCATTTCCCATTCCTTTTCTTGACTACAAACAACTCTCCATTTTCCATTCCTTTTGAACAATATGTCTCGCTTTAAGTTGTCAAGCAACTCGGTCTTCAGGCCTTATGTATCCTGTTCTTCCCGGACTGAAGAAAAGCATATCCATCTCCTTTTCAAGGCCAATAGGCCTGGGTCAAAAGGCACGTTCAGGTCAACAGGGGGCGTAACAGCAAAAGCCTTCGATGGCTGTAGCAGCAGAGGGGCCGATGGCGTAGCAGTTGGATCAGTAAAGGAGCCCGCAGCTCCCTCACTATCTGGCAAACCACACGTTTCTGACTGTGGTCCCACATGGCTCTTTAAGGCCTCAGAGACTGCTCGCCAGGTGCCGAGCAATCCCACTGCAACCTTGTCGTTTTTAGTTGCAGAGTCCCACACCTTGACCTCAGTTTGGTCCCATATTTCAATGTTCATAAACTGTCTGATTGTTAATAAGGAGAATAAGCTGTAAGGCTACCAGGACAGTCTTTGTTCCTAAGGACGTATGATTCCTCATAATGCGCAACTGCTTACCAGCGAGAGGCAGTTGTGTCCACAGGTCCGCTTCTCTCAGCTTGAGCTTCTTTCCAGCTCTGGTGTGCCATTTCCAGCGACTTTCTGTACGAGCTTCTCTGAGCAGTTTGCTGAGTCTGGCCGAACCTATCTTCATGAGGCAATCAAAGTGCCTGTTCCCGTCCTGGTCTCCATTCTGACAGACTGTTCCTCTTCACTTCTTTTTTCCTGCTTCTTTATTGATGATGTAACTTCATCATTTTGCCTTTTTTTATCTTGAGGGCAGGCTCCCCTCTTATACCCTTCTCTCCACAGCAGTTCTTTTCAAAACAACTTTTCATTGGTCAAACAACTTTGAATGTAACAACAACAGCAAACACCCAGAAACTTCCATGCCTTAACGGCTGGAGAACAAGAGTACCAGCTGGGGAACAAGAAACCCGAGACTGCATGGAGTCTCCTGAATCACCCTTCTTTGTTCCCTCTAAACTCTTTTATATTCCTGATGGCCTGGTCGTTAAGAGTCTAATGTTATCTCAACCACGGGGCTTTCCAACCCCCATGGCCACATTCCCAAATCTCCCCCTTCTTTATTAATATCAACCATTTTCTCAACAGGAATTACCACTCCATATATAACATCTGTTGAGGTGTGTTCCCCTACTGTGCATCATTGGGATTAGAAATTAGAGAGTGATTGATTAAGAATGAATAGGTGCTATATTTGTGATTTACTGCGCCTGTGCTGAGTTTAGGCCTCCAGATAACAGGAGCCCCTCATGGTTCAGACTTTAACCAAGGGGTCAGAGATAAGGAAGACTGCTTACAAAGGGACAAGATAAGGATTGTTAAACAGAATCACAGAATCACAGAATTTCTAGGTTGGAAGAGACCTCAAGATCATCGAGTCCAACCTCTGACCTAACGCTAGCAGTCCCCACTAAACCATATCCCTAAGCTCTACATCTAAACGTCTTTTGAAGACTTCCAGGGATGGTGACTCCACCACTTCCCTGGGCAGCCTGTTCCAATGCCTCACAACCCTTTCAGTAAAGAAGTTGAACATACAAGGCCTCGAGATAAGAGGAGCCCCTCAGACCCTGAGAACGAGATCAAACCAACCTTATGGCCCAGATTGTGACCAAGGCCTCAGAGAGCATGTGTAGTGGGTTTACGTGGCAAGGTTTTGGTAGCAGGGGACCATAGGGGTGGTTTCTGTGAGAAAGATCTAGAAGCTGCCCCATGTTTGGGAAGGGCCCCATTGTTTTTCAGAGCCGAGCCAATAAGCGATGTTGTTTTGCGCCTCTGTGAGAGCATATTTAAAACAGGGAAAAAAACGCTGCGCCACACAGCAGCCGGGAGAGTGAAGGGAGTGAGGAACAGCCTTGCAGGTGCCAAGGTCAGTGTAGAAGGAGGGGGAGAGGTGCTCCAGGTGCCGGAGCAGAAGTCCCCTGCGGCCTGTGGTGAGGACCATGGTGAAGCAGGATGTCCCCCTGCAGCCCATGGAGTACCACGGTGGAGCAGGGTTCCACGCTGCAGCCCGTGGAGGAGACCACGGTGGAGCAAGTGGCCCTTCACCGACGGAAGCTGCCGCCTGTGGAAGACTGTTGGGAATTGGCATAATTGTTCGATCTAAGCTTGCTTTAAGCAACCAGGGGTAGGCCTTAGAAATCTCAGGGCCTGCTGTAGCTGAGCAAACCAAGCTGCCAGAGTAACTGTGAGAAGCTCCCACTGCAATGACTCCCACATCACCCAATTAAGGAACTCAGATAATATTGTTATCAGCAGCTGGCCTCAAGGACTAGGTCTACGTGGCCGTTAAGCACAAAGGGGGTTGTTTTCCTAACTTCTAATCAAAAGGGGGGTTCTTTTCTTGCAGGTGGTGTTATTTTCTTAACGGTTTGTCTGAGTGCTTTTGACCAATAATCTTGTGTGAAACACTGTCCACCCCTGTAAAATTCACTATAAAAGTTGGGCTATTCGGGCAATAAAATGGTGAAGCATGATCTGACTTTGCTGGTGTCTGTCGTGCTTTTGTCCGTGCTTCGCAACAAATGGCGCCCGAACAGGCTGAGACCTGAACAGGGCCTGAACAGGACATCACAGCGGGACGGACATCGCAGCACCGGAGCAGACATCGCAGCCGAGCACGGACATCGCAGCGGCACCGGGGCGAACATCGCAGCGCAGCGGGACATTGGCACGGCGCGGGAACATTCCGTGGGGTTGCCACAGTCTACGGATTACTAATGATGATTTAGCTCTATTGCAGGGCAGGAGTGCAGAGACACAGATTACACCGCCAAATGACCACCAGCAGGCTTGTTCACAAACAGCTGCTAGGGTTGCAGCTGGCACGGCCTGCAGCCGTATAGCAGACGTTACACTCTCTTTCCTAACTAGTAATCATGTGTCTCATCCATTTGTGGTGAATGGTCAGTGGCAAAAAGAAAAGGGGGAGAGTAAGGGGCGACAAAGACAGAAACGGTACCAGGAGGATGCCACTGACTCTAACAGCACGGGTAATAGGAATAGTATAAGTGACACAGGTGCAGGGCGGCGGCGGGCGCTGCCGCGCTGTGGGGCGCTTTGCCTGCTGCTTGCCCTCACCTGCCTGTGCACTGCCGCCGACAGTGCTAGAACAAAATGTGAAGACTGCTCAGATGGCAGTGATGAGAGTGCTTGTGTGAAGAAGACGTGTGCTGAATCTGACTTTGTGTGCAACAGTGGTCAGTGTGTGCCAAACAGATGGCAGTGTGATAGGGATCCGGACTGTGAAGATAGGTCTGACGAAAGTTCTGAGCTGTGTCATATGAGAGCATGCCGGGTAAATGAAATCAGCTGTGGTCGGTCCTCAGTCAACCCAGTGTATCCCAGTGTCCTGGAAATGTGATGGTGAAAAAGACTGTGACAGAGATCCTGATTGCAAGGATGGAAGTGATGAAATTAACTGCCCTTCTCGGACCTGCAGGCCAGACCAGTTCAGATGTGAAGATGGGAACTGTGTCCATGGAGTAGGCAGTGCAGTGGTGTGAGAGACTGTCTGGATGGCACTGATGAAGCAAACTGTAACAATGTTATTCAGTGCTCTGGACCTGGCAAATTCAAGTGCAGAAGTGGAGAATGCATAGATATCAATAAAATGTGTAACCAGCAGAGAGACTGCAAGGACTGGGGTGATGAGCCCCTGAAGGAATGCATCATAAATGAATGTGACTGTCCAGCTGGGTTTGAGTTTGTAGACAAGAGAAACTGTGGAGATATTGATGAATGTCAAAACCCTGGTATCTGTAGTCAAATCTGTATCAACCTGAAAGGTGGCTACGAATGTGAATGTAGCCGTGGCTATCAGATGAATTCTGCTACAGGAACCTGGAAAGGGCCATACAGGTATAGAAATACAAATAACACCTGTGATTACAATGACACTGCTAAGCAGGGTTTAGGGGTTTATAGCATGGAGACAAGGGGTAACAACTACAGTGTTTGGAACAATTGTACAGCTTTGGCCTTACCTCCTGATGTTTTTCTGATTTGTGGGGATAGGGCCTGGCAAGGTATTGCTGCAAATGCTATCAGATGTCCATGTTACTTAGATAAACTCATTGTATTTGCTCCTAGCTTGTTACAGTTGTGTGAGATCACCAGACATAAATGGGCATTGCTTGCACCGGATTGCAATGATAATGTTGAATTGTGTGGGGTTGCAGCTAGAGCGGCATTGGCAATTTTAGTGCCTGGAGTGGCATCTGCGGCCGCACGTAACAACTGCTCGGCTGCGGGGATCGGCTGTGGTGTGGACGCCCCTAGGTGCACCCTGAGCGTTTTGTTCGGAGGGGACTCCACTCTCAGCCGCTCACCGCAGGAGCAGACAAAGATCTCCTGAAACTGCAGACAAACAGTATGTTTTCAGCTGCTAGAGGGATACTAACTGGAGTGTTAATAATTGTATGTGTTATTCTTAAATGTCCAGGTATTTTGTGTTGAAAGTATTTGTGTAAGGGTAAGGTTTTAAAACAAAGTGTTGCAAGTCATTTCACGAGGAACACAATGAGAGACAATACTTGTTTGTTTGCTTATCATTCTAAATTATGTTCTTGTGGTATGATTGAGAGTGAGATGTGCCAGAGGCCTCTGGGTGTGCGATTGTGCTCTGTATGTGTGATTGTGCTGTGTACTGTGTGAATGAGAGCGCGCTTTTGCCACAGTGCAGGTTATTGCCTTAGTGCAGGTTTGCCATAGTGCAGGTTATTGCCATAGTGCAGGTTTGCCACAGTGCAGGTTATTGCCTTAGTGCAGGTTATTGCCATAGTGCAGGATTCCGGAATATGGCCCTAGTACAGGTTATCGTTGCCATAGTGCAGGATTCCGGAATATAGCCATAGTTCAGGTTATTGTTGCCATAGTGCAGGATTCCGGAATATAACCATAGTACAGGTTATTGTTGCCATAGTGCAGGATTCTGGAATATAGCCTTAGTACAGGTTATTGTTGCCACAGTGCAGGATCCCGGGATATAACCATAGGGCAGGCTAAAAGCATAGGAAATTGGTGCCGGCAAAAATCAGAAGAAATGGATTTATTACAGCGCTGTTAGAAAAACGGGGAGTCAATTGTAAGCAACTAGCAGGGCTAGTTGTGATCGGTTGAGCAAAATCAAGTTTCACTAGTACGGAGTCATTGTTTGAAGTAGCCACTTGGAGAAATTTAAGGGAATGTACTGTTTAGACCTTTTCAACTCACAAATTCATTACTTTCCTGAAAGAGCACATGAGAAAGAGTCAATATGGTATCAATCCTTTCAATCAATGGTTCACTGATTTGTTTGAAACAATGCATAGATGGTTACTGGGATTAGTCAAAGGGGGATTAAGGATTCTGTTCATTGTGGTGTCAATCATCATTACACGTAGTATTGTGATAAATGTGGTTAAAGGGTTACTTGCAAAATGTTATAGGGATTTTGAAGTGGTGCCGGGAACAGGTACCCAGTGGATCACTGCAAAGTGGACTGAAGCAGTTTTAGAATCTGCACACGCTGAAGACGACCATGAAGAGGTTCCTGATAATCATTCTGACAATGACGTGGGCTGTGACACCTCAAGGACTGTCAAGAACAGCCTTTGATCACCATCAAGTGATTAGGTTTAAGTGTGTTACTATTAGATTGTGTTACCATTAAGTGCTTACAGTAATTGTAGTGTTATTAGGATTAAGTTATATAGTTGTGTTATGTTATGTGTTTGACATCTGCTGTAAAACCAAGTACTGCTTGTACAAAAAGAAAACGGGGGAATTGTTGGGAATTGGCATAATTGTTCGATCTAAGCTTGCTTTAAGCAACCAAGGGTAGGCCTTAGAAATCTCAGGGCCTGCTGTAGCTGAGCAAACCAAGCTGCCAGAGTAACTGTGAGAAGCTCCCACTGCAATGACTCCCACATCACCCAATTAAGGAACTCAGATAATATTGTTATCAGCAGCTGGCCTCAAGGACTAGGACTACGTGGCCGTTAAGCACAAAGGGGGTTGTTTTCCTAACTTCTAATCAAAAGGGGGGTTCTTTTCTTGCAGGTGGTGTTATTTTCTTAACGGTTTGTCTGAGTGCTTTTGACCAATAATCTTGTGTGAAACACTGTCCACCCCTGTAAAATTCACTATAAAAGTTGGGCTATTCGGGCAATAAAATGGTGAAGCATGATCTGACTTTGCTGGTGTCTGTCGTGCTTTCGTCCGTGCTTCGCAACAGAAGACCCCTGCCGGAGCAGATTCCGGGCCGGACCTGTAGCCCGTGGAGAGGAGACCACGCAGGAGCAGGTGACCTGGCAGGAGCTGCTGCCCGTAGGGGAGCCAGGTTGGAGCAGTTTGCTCCTGAGGGATGGACCCCGTGGTACAGACCCATATCTGGAGCAGTTCTGGAAGAGCTGCTGCCTGTGGGAAGCCCACGCTGGATCAGTTCATCAAGGACTGCATCCCGTGGGTGGGACCCCACAGCACAGGGGATGAGAGTGTCCGAGAAGGAGCGGCAGAGAAGAAGTGCTGTAGACTGACCATAACCCCCATTCCCCCATTCCCCTGCGCCGCTCGGGGGGAGGAGGTGGAAGAGGGTGGATGGGGGGGGAAGGTGCTTTTGGTTTCTTTCCTTTGTTTCTCACTTCTCTAGCTTGTTAGTAATGAGCAATAAATCTTACTATCTTCTTATGCTGAGTCTGTTTTGCCCGTTACAATTTTCTCATCCTTATCTCAACCCTTGAGCCCTTTTCACATATTTTCTCCCCATTCCTCTTTGAGGAGGGGGAGTGAGAGAGCGGCTGTGGTGGAGCTCGGCTGCCCACTCGAGTGGAACCACGACAGCATGTTATATATGGAGTGGTAATTCATGTTGAGAAAATGGTTGATATTAATAAAGAAGGGGGAGATGTGGTAGTGTGGCCATGGGGGTCAACAAGCCCCATGGTTGATGATAACATCAGACTCTTAAGTATGAGGCCATCAGGAATGTAAAAGTGTTTAGAGGGAACAAAGAAGGGTGATTCATGAGACTCCATGCAGTCTCAGGGTTGATTACCAGGGCTTTAAACTAGGTTTCATGGGGGAAGGGAGGGGAGCTAAAGGTGACAGAGAAGGGCTGGGGGAAGTCATCACTACTGTCACTGTTGAAGAAAGGGAAAAACTTCTGAGCTCTCCCATAGGATTGTCTGAGGGCTCCTCAAATAAGGTAGTGTTCCCGATCCCCCATCCAGTATCTTCTTCTTGCATCCCCCCAGGGGTAACTGCACCTGCTGCTTCCCTAAAGTGCCTGTACACCAATGCACGGAGCATGGGAAATAAACAGGATGAGCTCGAGATCTGTGTTCGGTCGTGGGACCACGATCTCGTTGTGATCACTGAGACGTGGTGGGACAGCTCACATGAGTGGAACACTGTCATTGAGGGCTATGTCCTCTTTAGGAAAGACAGGCTGGGGAACTGAGGGGGTGGGGTTGCCCTTTATGTGAGGGAGCAATTAGAGTGTACCCAGCTCCACCTGGGGGAGGGTGAAGGACAAGTGGAGAGCTCGTGGGTAAGAATTAAGGGGTGGGCTGGTATGGGAGACATGGTGGTGGGGGTCTACTATAGGTCTCCAGATCAGGAGGAGGAATTCGATGAGGCCCTCTATGAGCAGCTGCTAGTAGCCTCACAATCACGAGCGCTGGTCCTCATGGGGGACTTCAATTACCCAGACATCTGCTGGGTAAGCAACTCGGCCAGGCACGAGCAGTCCAAACGGTTCCTACAATGCGTTGAGGACAATTTTCTGACGCAGGTGGTGGAGGAGCCAACGAGGCAGGGGGTGATCCTGGACCTTGTTCTTACCAACAGGGATGGCCTTGTTAGGGATGTGAAGGCTGGGGGCAGCTTGGGATGCAGTGACCATGAGATGGTGTAGTTCAATATGGAACTTGGTGGAAGAAGTAAGGCAAAAAGTAGGATTGCTACCCTGGACTTTTGAAGAGCCAACTTCGACCTCTTCCGGGACCTGCTTGGGAGTGTCTCATGGGATAAGTTGCTAGAAGGCAAGGGTGCATGTGAGAGCTGGGCTACATTTAAGCAGCACTTCTTCCATGCTCAGGATCAGTGCAAGAGTAGGAAATCAGGGAAGGGGGCAGGAAACCCGCGTGGATGAGCAAGGAGCTCATCAATAAGATCAAAAGGAAGAGGAAGGTCTATGAAATGTGGAAAAAGGGCCTGTCCTCTGGGGAGGAGTATAGAAGTGTTGTCAGGGCCTGCAGGGAAGTGACGACGAAGGCTAAAGTCCACCTAGAGATGAGGCTTGCGAAAGAGATAAAGGATAATAAGAAGGTTTTTTTTTTCAAGTATGTAAACAGCAAGAGGAAGACTAGGGATAATCTGGGTCCCTTGCTGAATGAGGGGGGTGTCCTAGTCATGGGAGACGCTGAGAAGGCAGAGATACTGAATGCTTTCTTTGCTTCAGTCTTTGCTTCAAGGACACTCCCCTGGGACTCCTCACCCCTGGCAATAGGACAAAGGGTCTGGGAAATGGAGGGCTACCCCCTGGTGGGCGTGGGACTGGTTCGTGAGTGTCTGAGTGGGCTCAATGCACACAAATCCATGGGTCCTGATGGGATGCATCCGCGTATGCTAAGGGAGCTGGCAGATGTGATCGCCGAACCGCTCTCTATCATCTTTGAAAGGTCCTGGAGAACAGGAGAGGTGCCTGAATACTGGAGGATAGCCAGTGTCACTCCGGTCTTCAAGAAGGGCAAGAAGGAGAATCCAGGAAACTACAGGCCAGTCAGTCTCACCTCTGTCCCTGGAAAGGTGTTGAAACAGTTTGTTCTGGATGCCGTCTCCAAGCAATTGGAAGAGAAGAAGGTTATGAGGCATAGTCAGCATGGATTCACCAAGGGGAAGTCATGCTCGACCAACCTCATTGCCTTCTATGATGGCATCACCAGCTGGGTAGATGAGGGGAGAGCAGTGGGTGTCATCTACCTTGACTTTAGCAAGGCTTTGGATACTGTCTCCCATGACATCCTACTAGCAAAGCTGAGAAAGTGTGGGATAGATGTGGATGGCAAGGTGGGTTGAGAACTGTCTGACTGGCCGAGCTCAGAGGGTTGTGATCGGAGGAGCAGAGTCTGGCTGGAGGCCTGTGACTAGCGGTGTTCCCCAGGGGTCGGTGCTGGGTCCAATCTTGTTCAACATCTTCATTGACGACCTTGATGAGGGAATAGTGTCCGCCCTCAGCAAGTACGCCGATGACACAAAGCTGGGAGGAGTGGCTGACATGCCAGAAGGCTGTGCTGCCATTCAGCAAGACCTGGACCGTCTGGAGAGCTGGGCAGGAAGAAACCAAATGAGATTTAACAAGAGCAAGTGTAGAGTCCTGCACCTGGGCAGGAACAACCCAAAGTATCAGTAAAGGCTGGGGGACGACCTGCTGGAGAGGAGCTCTGAGGAGAAGGACCTGGGGGTCCTGATGGACGACAGGTTGACCATGAGCCAGCAGTGTGCCCTCGTGGCCAAGAGGGCCAATGGGATCCTGGCATGCATTAAAAGGAGTGTGGCCAGCAGGTCAAGGGAGGTGATCCTTCCCCTCTACTCTGCCCTGGTCAGGCCTCACCTGGAGTACTGTGTCCAGTTCTGGGCTCCCCGGTACAAAAAAGACAGGGATCTCCTGGAAAGAGTCCAGCGGAGGGCCACCAAGATGATATGGGGCCTGGAGCACCTTCCCTACGAAGAAAGGCTGAGAGACCTGGGTCTGTTCAGCCTGGAGAAGACTGAGAGGGGATCTCCTCAGTGTATATAAATATCTGAGGGGTGGGGGACAGAAGGATTTAGCCAACCTCTTCTCAGTGGTTTGTGGGGATAGGACAAGGGGCAATGGCTGCAAGTTAGAACACAGGAAGTTCCGCACTGACATGCGAAAGAGCTTCATTACAGTGAGGGTGATGGAGCACTGGAACAGGCTGTCCAGGAAGGTTGTGGAGTCTCCTTCTCTGGAGATATTCAAGGCCTGTCTGGACGCCTACCTGGGCAGCCTGCTCTGAGGAACCTGCTTTGGCAGGGGGGTTGGACCCGATGATCTTTCGAGGTCCCTTCCTACCCCTACAGTTCTGTGATTCTGTGATTATGAAGGAAAAAGAAGCCACTGAGCCTAAACTACATATATAGTGTCAGCACGATACAGAATCACAAGGCATGTAACTGCTCTACACTATAAAGCATACTTCAGTTTCTTCAGCAGGAGTTGTGGTCACTCTGCTCCCAGCAGAAATTAGACTTTAGATGAACTGTAAGATCCTATTTACCTCTCTTATGCTAGCATAACTGGCATAAAAGAGTATGCCAGTTACTATGCCATTACCATTAATGAACTTATACCAATTAAGTGCTGAGAGCAACAGAGCTCAAATTCATGGTGCAGTCTGGCCAGAAAATGGGCTTTTTGCAAGGCAAAATATGTCCTTTTTCTTTATTTTGACTATTACTATATTTCAAATTTAAATTCTTCTGGATTTTTGGGCAGCCTCAGACCCAATAGCTTCCCACAACACCACCCTGAAAAGCATCCTTGTTGAGGGATTTTTTGAAACAGCAAAAATCCCATGGCTTGCTGTAGCTGAGCAAACCAAGCTACCAGGGCAACTATGAGAAGTTCCCATGACAGTGTTCCCACATCGCCCAATTGAGGAATTCAGAAAAATATTGTTACCAGTAGCTGGCTTCAAGGACAAGGTCTATGTGACTGCTAATCACAAGGGGGTTGTTTTCTTGCAGTTGTTTGTCTGAGTGCTTTTGACCAATAATCTTGTGTGAAACACTGTCCGCCCCTGTTAAGTTCACTATAAAAGTTAGGCTATCCGGACAATAAAGTTGAACTATGCTTTATCACTCATATTGAGTCGGCTGCATTTGTTCCTTCAGCCGCGAACCGACACATCCTTTTCTCTCCTAACACTCCGGCTATGCACCCAGTTCATGACCGGAGATGACCAGGGCATTGTATTTTCTGATAAAAGTTCTTTTTAAAATCAAGTCTCCCACTGAACACTTTTTTTTCTCACTACTTGGTTACTTCTGCCCTTTCTCTTTTTCTCCCTGTTACCTGCCAAGGGACTGGTACAAGCACAGGGGCTGTCATCATGGCCTTGCTGTTCCATGTGTAATAAATGGCTAAGTCCCAAATAGGGTTACAATCAAAGTTTACAATTTATTAATCGAATAGAGGTAAGCAAACAGCGCTGGGTGCGTCGGGAGTCTCTGCTCCACCAAGACGCACATAAGTTATATCAGGTTTTTATGCTCCTAGGCTAATACATATTCATCACCACTTTTTGGAAAAGGCAGGGTTATTATAATTAGTTCCCCAGGACCCGAACCATCCCACGGATGCATGCGTATCAGTCTCCGGTCGTCCCTCTGGGGGTCGCTCGTACTGAAGGCTCGTAGTCTTCCTCCCAGGCTTTGTCCTTTGGTCGTTCTTCAGCTTCCCCACTCTCCTTATTTAGTAGTCACTGGGCCAGATGTCTGAAAGTTGTGTCTCGTGCAATAGTCAGCAGTTTTCTCAAAAAACTCCCCTCTATTGTTTTATCTCCCAGACCCGAGTCTCAAGGTTTACCCTTCAAACCCTCTATCGACATGAACTGCTAGACCATTCTTTTGCAAGATATAAGAACTATATACACTAACCACTCTGTTTCTCTTGGACTAGTGGTTATTTCACAGAATCACAGAATTTCTAGGTTGGAAGAGACATCAAGATCATCGAGTCCAACCTCTGACCTAACGCTAACAGTCCCCACTAAACCATATCCGTAAGCTCTACATCTAAACGTCTTTTAAAGACTTCCAGGGATGGTGACTCCACCACTTCCCTGGGCAGCCCGTTCCAATGCCTAACAACCCTTTCAGTAAAGAAGTTCTTCCTAACATCCAACCTAAAACTCCCCTGGTGCAACTTAAGCCCATTCCCCCTCGTCCTGTCACCAGGCACGTGGAAGAATAGACCAATCCCCACCTCGCTACAGCCTCCTTTAAGGTATCTGTAAAGAGCGATAAGGTCACCCCTGAGCCTCCTTTTCTCCAGGCTGAACAAGCCCAGCTCCCTCAGCCGCTCCTCGTAGGACTTGTTCTCCAGACCCCTCACCAGCTTCGTCGCCCTTCTCTGGACTCTCTCGAGCACCTCCATGTCCTTCCTGTAGCGAGGGGCCCAAAACTGAATACAGTATTTGAGGTGCGGTCTCACCAGAGCTGAGTACAGGAGGGCAATCACTTCCCTAGTCCTGCTGGCCACACTGTTTCTGATAGAAGCCAGGATGCTGTTGGCCTTCTTGGCCACCTGAGCTGGCTCATATACAATATGAGTATATTCAATATGAATATTCATATTCACTCATATATGGCTTCATATTTGTTATAGCTAAAGATCTTGCACAGTACTGAAAAATCCATCTCCTGTTTTGGTGCAAATATTCCTTATGTATTTGAATAACATTACATTTCTCCCTTCTGCTCCAGTCTCAGTCAACTGAGTCATCTGAGCCACACGTATTTTAATCTTCTCTCATAAATCAATACCTCTAGTAGAGCAACAGATTTTGCCACTCTCCTCCCATCTTTGACAGCATCTTTCCAGTAAATGATCACCCAGAAATGAGCACCACATTCCCCACATGTGGTTACACAGAAGCAGAGAGGAGACCAGCTCCCTCCAACACTCACACAGTGCACGCCTTTGAGGACTCAGGTGACAACAGCCTTTTTGTTGCTTTCATGGCTCTTGCACCCTTCCTAATTTGTGTGTGTTGACACAGTGCACAATAATGCAACGCTGTGTGCTGTAGGACCTACAAACCAATGAACAGTATGCCACATTTTGTGAGGTTACTAACAATTATTGCTATATCTGGTGGAAAATGACATCAGAGATTACAGCCTTTGCATACGAGAACGTGGAGAAAAGCAGCAGAATTTGATAACAGCATCACACCTTTACTAACTAAAATAAATAGTGGTAGGCAGCACTAGGGGACAACCTTCTCAGTGTGATACACGGTAGTAAAGAGATAAAGAGGACGTGGTGTTAAAAGAGGCTGAGCACTGCTGGCTTGCCCCTGGTCTTCTGCATACCAAGCAGAGTCAGTGTGCCTAAGGATACTGGGTTCAGCATCAGCATCGAAAAACTTTTGTCCTAAGTCAGGTCTGATAAGAGATTTTTATTCCACAGTTTTCACCCTAGCTTCACCTATGATAACATCCAGCTGGCTATCATTACTGAACTAAGAGTTACTGCTGCTCTCACTCCTCCTTTCTAAACAAGCCATTTTCACTTAGCCCACAGTCAGAGACCAACACCTGCTTTCCTCACCTTTTCACACTCCTGTATCAGGGCTTCCAACCCTCAGTTATTCTACCTTTTTGCTACTGAAAACTCAGCCTTTTCTATTTTTTCCTCCTCAGACTCTCAGTCAGACTCTGCTGCCATGTTATCAACCTGTCAAACACAACTGAAAGGACTTCTTTATTGTTTTTGTCTCTGTGTGCTTTTAGTAGTTAAAAAAAAAAAAAAAAAAAAAGATTGTTTCTTTTTAAGGTATGGCTGCAGGCAGCTGAATTAGCATAACTGAGGTTGTAATAATTCTGGAAGGGGGAGAGTGAACAAAGACATGAGTGCTGAGAAGTAAAGAAACCTTTTAAATCATATCTGCCAGTGACAGAAGAATAATTTAGAATGAAGTTTTAGTAGAAAAGAAATGAATTACAGAACCATGGAACTACCATGGAGTTTAACAACCACCTCTGAAATCACTCTGTATTGTCCTTCTCTCCCCTCCCACGCACCTGCTTCTGTCTCATCAAGTCTGAAAGCTCTTCAGATCAGAAAATGAACCTCAGTATATGTACAGCACCTGAGGCCCTGATTCTGCTGTGATATTACATAATAACTTTGCACTTCAGAGCATGCTTAGCTTTTATTCCCTTTAAGCACTCTGTCATCACAGCCTATCTTTGGTGAGATCTTCACCCTTTTTTGTTCTGGGCCAAAACTAAGCTGTCGTCATCTTTCCTGCCATACCTCATCACCTTACTTCCCCTGCCTTAACAGCCTTTCTTCTCAATTTTTTTGCTCTTACAAGTTTGTCCCCCAGAATTTTTCCCCTCAAAGCAAGCTCCAATTCAATGAATTCAATTCAGTGAATCATCTTTAAAATTGTGAGTTTTCTTTTATAATCTGCTAAAGCCTCTGACAAAGGGTTTGCATATGTAAGGCATAGTGCAATTCTGCATCTCCTCTCTGCCATTCTGAGTCTTGCCCCTTAGTTTTGATTTCTTTTTCATGTTTCATCTCTTTTTCCTAGTGTTCTTTCAGCAAAGCTGGGACTACTTTGTACCCCGGATAATGGCTAGAACTTTGTAGGCACTAAATAAGTTAATAAATAAATAAAGATAATGGACATGGTTCAGGAAAAAAAAATAATGAAAAAAAAAATTCAGCTTGCAAAGTCCATGATTATTTACATGGATTAGCTACCCGCCCTTCTTCACAAGCTCAGTCCATATTCCCAGACTGCCAGATAATAAATCAACTTTTTGCTTCAATTGTAGTCACTGGGAGATCTGTAGAGTTTTAGGTCAAGCACTTATAACCATTTTATGATTTCAAAGTTTCTTACTTTGTCATTTAGTTACTGAACTGTGAGCTTTCATTGACTTTCTAACTGTTGTGGAAAAAACTGCTACTGGCTGTGCAAGATTTAAAACCTCATTAAGCAGAGGAACAAAATCAAGCTGTGTCGTAGTTCCGCTCGAGTGGGCAGCCGAGCTCCACCACAGCCGCTCTCTCACTCCCCCTCCTCAAAGAGGAATGGGGAGAAAATATGTGAAAAAGGGCTCAAGGATTGAGATAAGGACGAGAAAATCACGCAATAATTATTGTAACGGGCAAAACAGACTCGGCATAAGGAGATAGTAAGATTTATTGCCTACAACTAACAAGCGAGAGAAGTGAGAAAACAAAGGAAAAAAAAAAAACAAACCAAAAGCACCTTCCGCCCCATCCGCCCTCTTCCACCTCCTCCCCCCGAGCGGCGCAGGGGAACGGGGGAATGGGGGTTATGGTCAGTCTACAGCACTTCTTCTCTGCCGCTCCTTCTCGGTCACTCTCGTCCCCTGTGCTGTGGGGTCCCACCCACGGGATGCAGTCCTTGATGAACTGATCCGGCGTGGGCTTCCCACAGGCAGCAGCTCTTCCAGAACTGCTCCAGATATGGGTCCGTACCACGGGGTCCATCCCTCAGGAGAAAACTGCTCCAACCTGGCTCCCCTACGGGCAGCAGCTCCTGCCAGGTCACCTGCTCCTGCGTGGTCTCCTCTCCACGGGCTACAGGTCCGGCCCGGAATCTGCTCCGGCAGGGGGCTTCCACAGGCGGCAGCCTCCATCGGTGCAGGGCCACCTGCTCCACCGTGGTCTCCTCCACGGGCTGCAGCATGGAACCCTGCTCCACCGTGGTACTCCATGGGCTGCAGGGGGACATCCTGCTTCACCATGGTCCTCACCATAGGCCGCAGGGGACTTCTGCTCCGGCGCCTGGAGCACCTCTCCCCCTCCCTCTACACTGACCTTGGCACGTGCAAGGCTGTTTCTCACTCCCTTGACTCTCCCGGCTGCTGTGTGGCGCAGCGTTTTTTTCCCTGTCTTAAATATGCTCTCACAGAGGCGCAAACAACATCGCTTATTGGCTCAGATCTGGAAAACAATGGGGCCCTTCCCAAACATGGGGCAGCTTCTAGATCTTTCTCACAGAAACCACTCCTATAGCCCCCTGCTACCAAAACCTTGCCACGTAAACCCACTACAAGCTGCAGTAGTTTTAGGTATATATCGGGGTGGAATCGTGACCCTACGGAAGCCAATGGAAGTTCTGCTACTGGCTCACAGGAGCTTTGTTTCTTCCCTCCCTGCTGCTATTTGTTGTGTCAGGATGAACATGTATTACAAAACCTCTATTTTACACCTTGGAAATGCTTGGAAATTGGTTATTTTACCTCTTTTCTTTTTTTCCTCTACCTTGGTGAAATATTTTACACAGTCAATTGCTGTACCTAAACACAAACTCTTCCTGTGGATTTGTACTATTCTTCCCCTCCTGCTTGTCAGCTTAATTTATTCTGCTGTGGCATGGAGTGTTTAATAGCAAAATTCAGCTATTCAGAAATTCAAATTCTTTTGTTTCTTAATTATCTCTGCTCTGTCAGCTATATCAGTGAAAATAAGTTACCATTAGTCATTTAAGATACCAATAAACACCACGTTGTGATAACATAGAGTCCTGTATTACTGTCATTACAGAAAAAGCTGTTTCAGGAAGGTTTAAAAAAAATTAAATAACCCCTTACTTCTAAATGGCCAAAAATCTAAAGATATCTTAATCATTCTTCAGTATCTTAATCATTCTGAAGAATCATGATCTTGTATAATGGCCATTTTAAATGAGAGGTTTTCTGCTCTGCACAGTTGCCACTTCCTTCTAATTGTGAATTAAAGCATAATTTAGAGCAGCTCTATGCCAGCATGACTACAAAAAAATTACAGACACTAACTCTGGTTGAAATAGGGGGAAAAAAGCATTTAGATTTCTTTAAATAATATCAAATCACTCACCAAGTTGTACTTTAAAACAAAACACTAGAGCTTTAAGTTGACAAACTGACTTGAATTAAACCATACAAAAAAGTGCTTGCACTGTAAATCTTACAGGGCAAAAGTGATGGTAGGTTAACATTCTCTTTATTAGCATGCATTTTGGAGAGTTCAGGGCAAGTATGGATATGCATTCAGTCCATTTTATGCCACACATTACAGAAAACACATTCCCCATTAATAATTCATAAATGCATTGTCTGAAATTTCAGATACCAAAAATACAACATGTTTTTCAACTTTATGGCTGCTTGGTCTTCAAAAAAGAAATAGAGAATTGGATGGATGGACTTGGCAACCCTGATAAGAACCCATCAGTCAGAATTACACTCCAGAGGTGTGGTGGTTTTACCGTGCTGGGCAGCTAAACCCCACAACCGCTCTCTCACTCCCCCTCCTTTAGATAAGGAGGGGGAGAAGTAAAGCAAAGAACAACACACGGGTTGAGATAAGGATAATTTAATTAAAGGGAAATAATAATAATAATTAAATAAAGATTATTATGAACTAAACAATTTAACTAAAGGGAAATTGCGCCAGGGGAGTTTTAGGTTAGATGTTAGGAAGAACTTCTTTACTGAAAGGGTTGTTAGGCATTGGAACAGGCTGCCCAGGGAAGTGGTGGAGTCACCATCCCTGGAAGTCTTCAAAAGACGTTTAGATGTAGAGCTTAGGGATATGGTTTAGTGGGGAATGCTAGCGTTAGGTCAGAGGTTGAACTCGATGATCTTGATGTCTCTTCCAACCTAGAAATTCTGTGATTCTGTGATTCTGTAAAAAGGGAAAGGGGAAAAGGGAGGGGGAAAGGGGAAAATAAAAAGAAGGGAGGAAAACAAACAAATAAAATAAATGAAGGCTATATGGAAGTGCAGAGGAAAGAAATTACTCTCTACTTCCCACAAATGAGCGATGATTGACCACGTCCTTGAAGCAGGGCCTCAATGCACGTAGCCGGTGTTCGAGAGGAGGACCGACGTTTTCCCAAAGAGAGCCCACCCCTCCCCTCTTCTTCCTGTTTCCACCTTTTATTGCTGAGTGTGACATCACATGGTATGGAATATCCCTTTGATTGGTTTAGGTCGGCTGCCCTAGTGATGTTTCTCTCCTCACTTTTTGCCCACCCCCTAGGAGGGTTAGAGAAAGGCCCGATGCTGTGCCACTGCTGCTCAGCAGTAGACACAACACTGGTGTGATAACACTGCTGTTCCAGCTACAAGTGCAGAGTACGGCACTGTATGGGCTGCTGCAGGGAAAGTTAACATTCCAGCCAGACCCAGTACAACCTCCACCCCTTATTCCATAACATTTGTGTCACACTCAGATCCCAATATTTTAGCATACAAGCATTCTCATCATTATTCCTTGTCCTTTAACAGGACAAGGAATTAACAGGACAGGATTAATAGGCAGGTGTATCTTTTCATTCCATAGGTCTTTCTTGGAAAATGTTCGTAAGAACTGTTGATGATTAGGTCTTCATCTGCCAAAGTGGCCACTCAAGGCGGGCGGAGTTGGATGTCTGGACACCAGCACCAGCTTAGCTCAAGTCCTTGTTGCACTGCCCGGCTCCTTGCAAAGTTGACCTGTCGTTGATCCTACAGCATCTTCCTACAACATATAACTTAGATTATAGATTAGTTTTCTCTCAGTGTCAAATCTCCTTGAGGCACGCACTCGATATCCCCATTCTTTTGCATGACCCACCAGGTATACCCTGGTCCTTGGGCGAAGACAATCCCACGAGTGGATTTGCCTTTTCCCGAGGCAGGAGCAACCCACACTGCCTTCCCCATCCACCTTCCTACATGCACTACGGGAACTTTAGCTCCTTTCACAGTGTGTAGGGGTTTTGTTTCGGCAGGACCAGCACGGCTGTCAGACCCCCTATTGTTAACTAGCCAAGTGGCTTCTGGTAGATTTGTGTCCCATTGTTTCCATGTCCCAGCACCCAATGCTCGTAACATAGTCTTTAACAGTCCATTGTACCTCTCAACCTTCCCAGAGGCTTGTGGGTGATAAGGGATGTGATACACCAACTCAATACCATGCCTCTTGGCCCAGGAGGTAACAAGATTGTTTCGGAAATGACTCCCATTGTCAGACTCAATTCTCTCTGGTGTACCATGATGCCACAATACTTGTCTTTCCAGGCCCAAGATAGTGTTTCAGGCCGTGGCATGGTTTACAGGGTATGCTTCCAGCCACCCAGTAGTTGCTTCTACCATGGTGAGTATGTACCGTTTGCCTTGGTGGGTTTGTGGGAGTGGTCCAATATAGTCAATTTGCCAGGCCTCACCATATTGAAACCCTAGCCATCTCCCCCTGTTCCAGGGAGATTTTACCTTCATGGCTTTCTCGATTGCAGCACAGGTCTCACACTGATGGGTAACCTGTGTGATGGCCTCAATGGTCAGGTCCACCCCTCGATCACGAGCCCATCTGTATGTGGCATCCCTCCCCAGATGTCCTGATGTTTCATGGGCCCATCAAGCTACAAACAGCTCACCCTTACGTTCCCAGTCTAGGTCCACCTGAGCCACTTCAATTTTTGAAGCTCGATCTACTTCTTCGTTGTTCTGATGTTCTTCAGTAGCGCGACTCTTGGGCATGTGGGCATCTACATGATGTACTTTTACATCCAGGTTTTCTACCCGGGCAGCAATATCTTGCCACAGGGTAGCAGCCCAGATAGGTTTACCTCTGCGCTGCCAGTTGCTCTGTTTCCATTGCTGCAGCCACCCTCACAGAGCATTTGCCACCATCCATGAATCAGTGTAGAGACACAGTGCTGGCCATTTTTCTCTTTCGGCAATCTCTAGGGTTAGTTTTATGGCTTTTACTTCTGCATACTGACTCGACTCGCCTTCCCCTTCCATGGCCTCCACAACTCGTTGTGTGGGACTCCACACAGCAGCTTTCCATTTCCGATGGCTCCCTACCACACGGCAGGATCCGTCAGTAAACAACGCATACTGCTTTCTGTCTTCTGGCAACTCATTGTATGGTGGTGCCTCTTCAGCACGGGTTACCTCTTCTGTTGGCGAAATCTCTGCCTTCCGGCCAGTCCATAATCTCTTCCAGGATTCCTGGGCGATTGGGTTTTCCCATTCGAGCCCGCTGTGTAATTAACGCTATCCACTTACTCCATGTAGCATCAGTTGCATGGTGTGTAGTGGGAACTTTCTCTTTGAACATCCAATTTAACACAGGTAGCCATGGGGTCAAGAGGAGCTGTGCCTCTGTACCCACAACTTCTGAAGCAGCTCGAACACCCTCATATGCTGTGAGTATTTCTTTTTCAGTTGGGGTGTAATTGGCTTCTGATCCTCGATAGCCCCAGCTCCAGAAGCCCAGAGGTCGACCTCGAGTTTCTTCTGGGGTTTTCTGCCAAAGGCTCCAGCTGAGGCCATGCTCCCCAGCTGCAGTATAAAGTATGTTTTGCACAGCTGGTCCAGTACGGACAGGCCCAAGGGCTACTGCACGAGCTATTTCTTGTTTGATTTGTTCAAAGGCCTGTTGTTGCTCAGGGCCCCACTCAAAATAGTTTCTCTTTCGAGTCACTCGATATAGAGGACTCACAAACTGACTATAGCCTGGCACATGCATCCTCCAGAATCCCACTAGGCCTAGGAAAGCTTGTGTTTCTTTTTTGCTAGTTGGCAGAGACATTGCTGTTATTTTATTGATCACATCCATTGGAATATGGCGACGTCCATCCTGCCATTTTACCCCCAAGAACTGGATTTCCTGTGCAGGCCCCTTGACCTTGCTCTGTTTAATGGCAAAACCAGCTTTCAGGAGAATTTGGATTACTTTCTTCCCTTTCTCAAAAGCTTCTTCTGCTGTGTTGCCCCACACGAGGATGTCGTCAATGTACTGAAGGTGCTCAGGAGCTCCCCCTTGCTCTAGTGCAGACTGGATCAGTCCGTGGCAAATGGTAGGGCTGTGTTTCCACCCCTGGGGCAGTCGATTCCAGGTGTATTGGATGCCCCTCCAAGTGAAAGCAAACTGCGGCCTGCATGCTGCTGCCAAAGGGATGGAGAAATATGCATTAGCAATATCAATTGTGGCGTACCACTTGGCTGCCTTTGACTCTAGTTCGTACTGAAGTTCTAGCATGTCCGGCACTGCAGCACTCAGCGGTGGCGTGACTTCATTCAGGCCGCGATAGTCCACCGTTAGCCTCCACTCGCCATTAGACTTTCGTACTGGCCATATAGGACTATTAAAGGGTGAGCGAGTCTTGCTGATTACTCCCTGACTCTCCAGTCGGTGAACCAACTCATGGATGGGAATCAGGGAGTCTCGGTTGGTGCGATATTGCCGTCGGTGCACCGTTGTAGTAGCAATTGGTACCTGTTGTTCTTCAACCTTCAGCAATCCTACAACAGAAGGGTCTTCTGAAAGGCCAGGCAGGGTAAACAGCTGCCTAATCTTCTCTGTGTTCAAAGCAGCTATGCCAAAAGTCTTCTGGTATCCTTTTGGATCCTTGAAGTACCCTCTCTTGAGGTAGTCTATGCCAAGGATGCACAGAGCCTCTGGGCCAGTCACAATGGGATGCTTTTGCCACTCATTCCCAGTTAGACTCACTTCAGCTTCCAGTACAGATAGTTGTTGGGATCCCCCTGTCACTCCAGAGATACAGGTGAGTTCTGTCCCTTGGTAGCCTGATGGCATTAAGGTACATTGTCTGCCAGTGTCCACTAGAGCTTTGTATTCTTGTGGTTCTGATGTGCCAGGCCATCGGATCCACACAGTCCAATAAATCCGGTTATCCCTCTCCTCTACCTGGCCAGAGGCAGGGCCCCTCTAGTCCTGGTTGGAGCGTCTGCCACTTAATTCTTGCAAATGAGAGGCAGAGGTCCCTTCATCGTGGTCAAGAATAACATCAGCTCTTCTACTGCCTCTGGGGTACTGCCCAATAGAAACTGGAGCAGCATTTCTCTTAGGAGCCCCTCTTCTTGCTGTTGTATTTCCTTTCAGTTCACGTACCCGAGCAGCTAGGGTTGAAGTAGGTACACCATCCCATTTCCTCATATCTTCCTCGCGGTCACGCAGATAAAACCACAAGGTGCCACGTGTTGTACGTCTTGGGTACTCTCTCTCTTGAGCAGGCAAATTCTGATTCTTAGTGGCTGAAGTATCACTCTGTCTAAATGAGGGGGAATATACTTTCTCCACGAGCTGGTCAAGTCCTTTAGGCAGTTTCTCCACAGCTGAGACACAGGACTGTAGCGGAGCAGAGAGATTGTCTTCATATTGTTGAAGCTGGCAGGACACATCATACATTGTTGATGCCATCCCCTCATCCCAGTTAATTACTGCCAGGGTACTGGCATGTGCTGATGGTGCACTCCGCACAAATTTACGCCACATGGATGTTGTGCACTGGACTTCATTGGGGTCTTGAGGTGTCTGGGTGTTGTCCAAATCACTATAAATAATCTCCAGCACAGCTAATTCCCGCAGATGCTGGAGACCTTTATCCACAGTGGTCCACTTGCCTATGTGATATACAATATCTTCCTTATGGGGATATCTTTCTCTCACAGCTGCCAGGAGTCACCTCCAGAGGCTGAGGGCCTGTGCTCCTCTCCCGATTACTTTGTCAATTACCCTTTCTCTAGAGAGGGATCCCTGCTGCTTGGCTTCATTGCCTTCTAATTGTAGGCTATTGGCCCCAGCATCCCAGCATCGAAGCAGCCAGGTGAGGATGTGTTCACCTGGGCGTCGACTATAATCCTTTCGTATTTCTCACAACTCACTCAAGGATAAGGATCGAGTGATTTCTGATTCCTTTATGATTTCCATCTCTTCTTCCTGCTGTTTTTGTGATGGCTCTGCTTTAGAGGTGCCTGCCTTTTCCCCTTCTCCCTCCTTCTTAGGAGAGGCTTCTTCCCTTACTAAACGAGCTGACCTCCGTTTCCATTGTTTTGACTTGACTATGGGGGCGACTGATACCATAGTTGGTTGGTCCTCTGGGTCAGCCACAGCATGTGTTACTTGGTCATCAGATTCAGAGACTTCCTCCCTCTCTTCAAGGTGCTGGATGACGTTAAACAGTGTTTGATAGGAGTAAGCCAGGACCCAGCACAATGCTGCAAGCTGTCGTTCTCCGGCATTATCAGGGTCAGGACATACAACTCTCAAACATTCTACCAAGTTTTTAGGATTTAGCACTTGCTCAGGGGTGAAGTTCAAAACTATTGGAGGAGACACTCGTGACAGGTATCTGCCAACATCATCCCACACACCTTGCCACTCACCAGAAGACTGTTTCGGGACAGATTCCCAAGTAAGTTTTCTAAACAATCGACTAATCTTAGAGAGAAAATGAAACCTGTTATTCAGAATTAGAAATAGCAATACATGGGTTACAGATGGATCTTCAAAATACTCCCAAACTGTTGTAATTAGCCCACTGTGAAAGAAGGAGGAGGTACCATTCCTAATATTATTAATAACCTGGTGTCCAGATGAGAAAAGGAAGGCGGTGTAGTTCTGAATATTCTCTGAAAGATAGTTTCCATGAGACCCAAATGATAACAGCACAGAGCCTGAATTCCAGATTAAAGTCAAGGTCAGTGCTTGGCAGCACAGCGAATTAAAAACAGTGAACACAGATTGTAGCACTTTGTCGGATCGGATATAGAGGAGAAAGGAGAATATGACACGGATTGCATGACATATGATCAAAGCTATTATTAACAGGACAATGGATATGGTTACTAGCAAGTAAGTGTGTTAGTTGTATGCGTTTAATCAATTCTATTGTTATCTCAACCCTTCGAGCCCCACGTTGGGCGCCAAAAAGGACTGTGGTGGTTTTACCGTGCTGGGCAGCTAAACCCCACAACCGCTCTCTCACTCCCCCTCTTTTAGATGAGGAGGGGGAGAAGTAAAGCAGAGAACAACTCACGGGTTGAGATAAGGATAATTTGATTAAAGGGAAATAATAATAATAATTAATAAATTAAATTAATAATAATAATAATTAAATAAAGATTATTATGAACTAAACAATTTAACTAAAGGGAAATAAAAAGGGAAAGGGGAAAACGGAGGGGGAAAGGGAAAAATAAAAAGAAGGGAGGAAAACAAACAAATAAAATAAATGAAGGCTATATGGAAGTGCAGAGGAAAGAAATTACTCTCTACTTCCCACAAATGAGCGATGATTGACCACGTCCTTGAAGCAGGGCCTCAATGCACGTAGCCGGTGTTCGAGAGGAGGACCGACATTTTCCCAAAGAGAGCCCACCCCTCCCCTCTTCTTCCTGTTTCCACCTTTTATTGCTGAGTGTGACATCACATGGTATGGAATATCCCTTTGATTGGTTTAGGTCGGCTGCCCTAGTGATGTTTCTCTTCTCACTTTTTGCCCACCCCCTAGGAGGGTTAGAGAAAGGCCCGATGCTGTGCCACTGCTGCTCAGCAGTAGACACAACACTGGTGTGATAACACTGCTGTTCCAGCTACAAGTGCAGAGTACGGCACTGTAGGGGCTGCTGCCGGGAAAGTTAACATTCCAGCCAGACCCAGTACAAGAGGTAAATGCAAACATCTTCTAGCTCCTGATCCATGTGTGAAATATGGATCGACCGGACCCAACCCATAGAGAAGTCTGTTGCCTCCCTGGGGCTCGGGTGAGAGACTTTGCCAAGAAAGTCATGCGCCTGGTACGGCCCACTGACTACTACCCGCTACTGGTCTTTCAGGCTGGTAGTGATGAAGTAGCAACGAGAAGTCCGAAGGCGATCAAGAGAGACTTTAGGGATTTGGGGCGACTACTTAGAGGATCAGGGGCGCAGGTTGCGTTTGCCTCTGTCCTTCCGATAGGGGGGATCGAAGCTGAAAGGCGTGCTGTTCACATAAACTCGTGGCTTCGAGACTGGTGTGACCGGCAGAACTTTGGGTTCTTTGATCACGGGAAGGTCTATGCTACACCGGGCCTGATGGTACCGGATGGGATGCGCCTCTCTCGGAGAGGGGTAAGGATCTTTGGTCAGGAGTTGGCAGGGCTGATAGATAGGGCTTTAAACTAGAGTCGAAGGGGGAAGGGGCTAAAACCAGGCGCGCCGGTGAAGACCTAAGGGATGGTACGCTAGAATCAGAGGGGCTGTGTGCCAGTGAGGTCCTTCGGTCAGATCCACAAGGTGCTGAGTGTAAGGAGACGCACTTGAAGTGCTTCTACACGAATGCACGCAGTATGAGGAATAAAATGGATGAGCTAGAAGTCCTGGCCCAGTCCCGCAACTACGACATCATCGGCATAAGCGAAACCTGGTGGGATGAGTCCTGTGACTGGGGTGTTGCGATAGATGGTTACAGGCTCTTCAGGAGGGACAGGCAGGGTAGGTGAGGTGGTGGGGTGGCGATGTATGTGAAGCAGGGGCTGGACTGTGTGGAACTTCAGGTCGGCAGTGGCAAAGTTGAGAGCCTCTGGGTAAGGATCAAGGGACGAACGAATAAAGGGGATGTCGTTGTGGGAGTCTATCACAGACCGCCTGGCCAGGACGATAGCGCCGATAAATTATTCTTTACAGAACTAAGAGAGGCCTCGAGATTAACTCCCCTTGTCCTTATGGGGGACTTCAACTTGCCAGACGTTAACTGGGAGTGCCACACGGCTGACACGAGCAAGTCCAGGAGGTTCATGAAGCACCTAGATGATAACTTCTTGGTGCAGGTGCTAACGGAGCCAACTAGGAAAGGTGCCCTCCTAGACCTGTTGCTAGAAAACAGAGAGGATCTGGTGGGAGATGTGGTGATTGGTGGCCGCCTTGGTCATAGCGATCATGAAGTGGTTGAGTTCAAAATTTACGCTGACAGAAGGAAAAGTGCCACCAAAACCTCATCCCTAGATATGGGGAAAGCGGACTTCAGGCTGCTCAGGGAACTAGTCAGCAAGGTCCCCTGGGAAACTGCTCTTGAAGGCCTCGATGTCCACCAGTGCTGGTCATTCTTTAAGCGATACCTCCTAGAAGCACAAGATCAGGCAATTCCTAAATATCGCAAGTCAGGCAGGCGGGGCAGGAGGCCAGCGTGGCTGACCAGGAACGTTCTAATGGAGATTAGGCGGAAACAGAGAGTGTTTCGCTACTGGAAGGAGGGCCAGGTGTCATGGAAAGAATACAGGGATGCTGTTCGTGTTTGTAGGGAGAAAGTTCGAGTGGCCAAAGCACACCTAGAGTTGAAGCTGGCTGTGTCTGTGAGAGAAAATAAAAAGGGTTTTTTTAGATATGTGAACGGAAAAAGGAGAACTAAAGAATACATAGGGCCGCTCCTTGATAGGGAAGGTCTCCTCACAGACAATGACATAGACAAAGCAGAGACGCTTAACGCCTTCTTTGCCTCTGTCTTCAATGCCGATGATGGGCTTCGGGACCCAGGGTGCCCTGAGCTGGAGGACCGGGACGGTGGGGATGACAAACTCCCAACTGACCCTGAACGTGTGCGGGATTTGCTACTCCACCTGGATCCCTACAAGTCCATGGGTCCGGATGGGATTCATCCCCGGGTGCTGAAAGAGCTGGCGGACGTCATCGCGGAACCTCTCTCAATTATTTTTCAACGATCCTGGGAATTTGGAGAGGTCCCGGTAGACTGGAAGCTGGTAAATGTTGTGCCAATTTTCAAGAAGGGTCAGAAAGAAGACCCTAGCAATTACAGGCCTGTCAGTCTCACGTCAGTGCCTGGTAAAATCATGGAGAAGTTGGTTCTCGAACTTATTGAGGCGCACCTGGGGGACAAAGCAGTCATTGGTCCCAGCCAGCATGGGTTTGTGAAGGGTAGGTCCCGCCTAACTAACCTGATTTCCTTTTATGATAAGATCACCCGTATGGTGGACCAAGGGAAACCAGCTGATGTGATTTTTTTGGACTTCAGCAAGGCTTTTGACACGGTTTCCCATAGGATCCTACTGGACAAAATGTCCACCATACAGCTAAATAAAAACATCATACGATGGGTGAGCAATTGGCTAACGGGCAGGGCCCAAAGGGTTATGGTAAATGGGGCTGCGTCAGGCTGGCGGGCGGTCACCAGTGGGGTCCCTCAAGGCTCCATTTTAGGGCTGGTACTTTTCAATATTTTTATAAACGATCTGGATGTAGGAATAGAATGTATTTTGAGCAAGTTTGCTGATGACACCAAACTTGGAGGAGTTGTGGACTCGAATGAGGGTGGAAAGGCCTTGCAGAGGGATCTGGATAGGTTGGAGAGCTGGGCGATCACCAACCGCATGAAGTTCAATAAGAGCAAGTGCCGGGTCCTGCACCTGGGACGGGGAAACCCTGGCTGCACGTACAGACTGGGCGATAAGACGCTGGAGAGCAGCCTAGAAGAGAGGGATCTGGGGGTCGTGGTAGACAGCAAGTTGAATATGAGCCAGCAGTGTGCCCTGGCAGCCAGGAGGGCCAATCGTGTCCTGGGGTGCATCAAGCACGGCATCGCTAGTAGGTCAAGGGAGGTGATTGTCCCGCTCTACTCTGCGCTGGTGCGGCCTCACCTCGAGTACTGTGTGCAGTTCTGGGCACCACAGTATAAAAAGGACATGAAACTGTTGGAGAGTGTCCAGAGGAGGGCTACGAAGATGGTGAAAGGCCTGGAGGGGAAGACGTACGAAGAACGGCTGAGGTCACTGGGCCTGTTCAGCCTGGAGAAGAGGAGGCTGAGGGGAGACCTCATCACAGTCTACAACTTCCTCGTAAGGGGGTGTCGAGAGGCAGGAGACCTTTTCTCCATTAACACCAGTGACAGGACCCGCGGGAATGGGGTTAAGCTGAGGCAGGGGAAATTTAGGCTTGACATCAGGAGGGGGTTCTTCACAGAGAGGGTGGTTGCACACTGGAACAGGCTCCCCAGGGAAGTGGTCACTGCACCGAGCCTGTCTGAATTTAAGAAGAGATTGGACTGTGCACTTAGTCACATGGTCTGAACTTTTGGGTAGACCTGTGCGGTGTCAAGAGTTGGACTTGATGATCCTTAAGGGTCCCTTCCAACTCAGGATATTCTATGATTCTATGATTCTATGATTCTATGATATGTTCATCTAATTCGTGTCAATATGGAACAATGCTAGGGCCTAAAAATGAAATGTGACCTTCTGTCTTACATCACCTTGCATTGCACGGTGTGCTCTCCAGGAAGTCGGTACACACCCAGACCGACTGCCCGTTAAAAAATGCAGCAGTTTAGGTCACCGGATGCAAGGAGTGTCTGAGCCTGTTGCTGCCAGCGGCGGGAGGCAGAGAAACCGCGTGCGTGAGGTGCGAGCAGGGGGATGACCTGGTCCGCATGGTGGTGGAGCTCAAGGAGGAGGTGGAGAGGTTGAGGGATATCAGGGAGTGTGAGCGGGAGATAGACTGGTGGAGTAACTCCCTGCAGGGCCTCAAGGAGAGGTACCGGGGTGAGACACCCCAAATGGGGGTGGACCCCCTGCCCTGTAGCCATCAGGCAGAGGGAGGGGACCTGGGAGTTGAGGAGGAATGGAAACAGGTCCCTGCTCGACATCGCAGGCGACACCCTCCACTTCCGGCCCCACCTTCCCAGGTGCCCTTATGCAACAGGTTTGAGGCCCTGGAGCTTGAGAGACCAGTGGGTGAGGAAGAGGTAGCAAGTGTTCCCAGGAGGATGCCTAGGGCGAGGAGGTCGACTCCACGCCTCAGGACTGCCTCCACCAAGAAAGACAGAAGGGTGATTGTTGTGGGAGACTCTCTTCTCAGGAGAACAGAGGGCCCTATTTGTCGGCCTGACCCTACCCGTAGGGAAGTCTGCTGTCTCCCTGGGGCCAGGGTCAGGGACGTTGCCAGGAAGCTTCCCAACCTGGTTCGCCCCTCTGACTATTATCCTCTTTTGATAGTCCAGGCAGGTAGTGATGACATTGAAGAGAGAAGCCTCAAGGCTATCAAACGAGACTTTAGGGGACTGGGACAGTTAGTGGATGGAGCGGGAGTGCAGTTGGTGTTTTCGTCCATCCCTACGGTGGCAAGGAGGGGTACAGAGAAGACACGGAAAGCCCACCTGTTAAACACGTGGCTCAGGGGCTGGTGCCAACGCAGAAATCTTGGGTTTTTCGACCATGGGGCACTTTACTCAGCACCTGGCCTGATGGCCGCAGACGGGTCCCTATCTTTTAGGGGAAAACGGATCCTGGGCCAGGAGCTGGCAGGGCTCATTGAGAGGGCTTTAAACAAGGTAAGAAGGGGGATGGGGCTGAAGCAAGGATTGTTGGAGATGTGCCAGGGGGAACAATAGCAAGGCCGGGGGATAAGGTAATGGCCCAGCTGAAGTGCATCTACACCAATGCACGCAGCATGGGTAACAAACAGGAGGAGCTGGAAGCCATCGTGCAGCAGGCAGGCTACGACTTGGTTGCCATCACGGAGACGTGGTGGGACCACTCTCATGACTGGAGTGCTGCAACGACTGGCTATAAGCTCTTCAGAAGGGACAGGCAGCACAGAAGGGGTGGAGGTGTGGCTCTCTATATTAGAGTCTTTCGATGTTGTAGAACTCGAGGCTGGGAATGACAAGGTCAAGTCCCTTTGGGTTAGGATCGGCGGGAAGGCCAACAAGGCTAGTGTCCTGGTCGGGGTCTGTTATAGACCGCCGAACCAGGATGAGGAGACGGATGAGGAGTTCTACAGGCAGCTGACAGAAGTTGTGAAATCGTCAGCGCTTGTTCTCGTGGGGGACTTCAACTTCCCTGACATATCCTGGAAGCACAACACAGCCCAGAGAAAGCAGTCTAGGAGGTTTCTGGAGAGCGTGGAAGATAGCTTCCTGATGCAGCTGGTTAGTGAGCCTACCAGGGGTGGCGCCCTACTAGACCTTCTCTTCACAAACAGAGAAGGACTGGTGGAGGATGTGATTGTCGGGAGCTGTCTTGGGCAGAGTGACCACGAAATGGTGGAGTTCTGTATTCTTGGCGAGGCCAGGAAGGGGACCAGTAAAACCGCTGTATAGGAGTTTCGGAGGGCTGACTTTGAGCTGCTCAGGACACTGGTTGGTAGAGTCCCTTGGGAGGCGGTTCTGAAGGGCAGAGGAGTCCAGGAAGGCTGGGCGCTCTTCAAGAGGGAAATCTTAATAGCGCAGGAAAGATCTGTCCCCACGTGCCCAAAGACGAGCTGGCGGGGAAGAAGACCAGCCTGGCTCAACAGAGAATTGTGGCTTGAGCTTAGGAGAAAAAAGAGGGTTTATAATCTTTGGAAAAGTAGGCAGGCCACTAGGGAGGACTATAAGGATGTTGCGAGGCTGTGCAGGGACAAAATAAGAAAGGCCAAAGCTCACCTGGAGCTCAATCTGGCTACTGCCGTTAAAGACAACAAAAAATGTTTTTACAAATACATAAACACGAAAAGGAGGACTAAGGAGAAACTCCGTCCTTTACTACAGGCCTGTCAGTTTGACCTCAGTGCCAGGGAAGCTCATGGAGCAGATTATCTTGAGAGTCATCACGCGGCACTTGCAGGGCAAGCAGGCGATCAGGCCCAGTCAGCATGGGTTTATGAAAGGCAGGTCCTGCTTGACGAACCTGATCTCCTTCTATGACAAAGTGAAACGCTGGGTGGATGAGGGAAAGGCTGTGGATGTGGTCTACCTTGACTTCAGCAAGGCTTTTGACACTGTTTCCCAGAACATTCTCCTCAAGAAACTGGCTGCTCGTGGCTTGGACTGGCGCACGCTTCGTTGGGTTAGAAACTGGCTGGATAGCCGGGCCCAAAGAGTCGTGGTGAATGGAGCCAAGTCCAGTTGGAGGCCAGTCACTAGTGGCGTCCCCCAGGGCTCGGTGCTGGGGCCGGTCCTCTTTAATATCTTCATCGATGATCTGGACGAGGGCATCGAGTGTACCCTCAGTAAGTTTGCAGATGACACCAAGTTAGGTGCGTGTGTCGATCTGCTTGAGGGTAGGTAGGCTCTGCAGGAGGATCTGGATAGGCTGCACCGATGGGCTGAGGTCAACTGCATGAAGTTCAACAAGGGCAAGTGCCGGGTCCTGCACCTGGGGTGCAATAACCCCAAGCAGAGCTACAGGCTGGGAGATGAGTGGTTGGAGAGCTGCCAGGCAGAGAAGGACCTGGGAGTGATGGTGGATAGTCGGCTGAATATGAGCCAGCAGTGTGCTCAGGTGGCCAAGAAGGCCAACAGCATCCTGGCTTGTATAAGAAACAGTGTGGCCAGCAGGGCTAGGGAGGTGATTGTCCCCCTGTACTCGGCTCTGGTGAGGCCGCACCTCGAGTACTGTGTTCAGCTTTGGACCCCTCGCTACAAGAAGGACATGGAGGTGCTTGAGCGAGTCCAGAGAAGGGCGACAAAGCTGGTGAGGGGTCTGGAGAACAAGTCCTACGAGGAGCGGCTGATGGTGGAGCTCGGCTGCCCACTCGAGCGGAACCACGACACAGCTTGATTTTGTTCCTCTGCTTAATGAGGTTTTAAATCTTGCACAGCCAGTAGCAGTTTTTTCCACAACAGTTAGAAAGTCAATGAAAGCTCACAGTTCAGTAACTAAATGACAAAGTAAGAAACTTTGAAATCATAAAATGGTTATAAGTGCTTGACCTAAAACTCTACAGATCTCCCAGTGACTACAATTGAAGCAAAAAGTTGATTTATTATCTGGCAGTCTGGGAATATGGACTGAGCTTGTGAAGAAGGGCGGGTAGCTAATCCATGTAAATAATCATGGACTTTGCAAGCTGAATTTTTTTTTTCATTATTTTTTTTTCCTGAACCATGTCCATTATCTTTATTTATTTATTAACTTATTTAGTGCCTACAAAGTTCTAGCCATTATCCGGGGTACAAAGTAGTCCCAGCTTTGCTGAAAGAACACTAGGAAAAAGAGATGAAACATGAAAAAGAAATCAAAACTAAGGGGCAAGACTCAGAATGGCAGAGAGGAGATGCAGAATTGCACTATGCCTTACATATGCAAACCCTTTGTCAGAGGCTTTAGCAGATTATAAAAGAAAACTCACAATTTTAAAGATGATTCACTGAATTGAATTCATTGAATTGGAGCTTGCTTTGAGGGGAAAAATTCTGGGGGACAAACTTGTAAGAGCAAAAAAATTGAGAAGAAAGGCTGTTAAGGCAGGGGAAGTAAGGTGATGAGGTATGGCAGGAAAGATGACGACAGCTTAGTTTTGGCCCAGAACAAAAAAGGGTGAAGATCTCACCAAAGATAGGCTGTGATGACAGAGTGCTTAAAGGGAATAAAAGCTAAGCATGCTCTGAAGTGCAAAGTTATTATGTAATATCACAGCAGAATCAGGGCCTCAGGTGCTGTACATATACTGAGGTTCATTTTCTGATCTGAAGAGCTTTCAGACTTGATGAGACAGAAGCAGGTGCGTGGGAGGGGAGAGAAGGACAATACAGAGTGATTTCAGAGGTGGTTGTTAAACTCCATGGTAGTTCCATGGTTCTGTAATTCATTTCTTTTCTACTAAAACTTCATTCTAAATTATTCTTCTGTCACTGGCAGATATGATTTAAAAGGTTTCTTTACTTCTCAGCACTCATGTCTTTGTTCACTCTCCCCCTTCCAGAATTATTACAACCTCAGTTATGCTAATTCAGCTGCCTGCAGCCATACCTTAAAAAGAAACAATCTTTTTTTTTTTTTTTTTTTTTTTTTTTTTTTTTTTAACTACTAAAAGCACACAGAGACAAAAACAATAAAGAAGTCCTTTCAGTTGTGTTTGACAGGTTGATAACATGGCAGCAGAGTCTGACTGAGAGTCTGAGGAGGAAAAAATAGAAAAGGCTGAGTTTTCAGTAGCAAAAAGGTAGAATAACTGAGGGTTGGAAGCCCTGATACAGGAGTGTGAAAAGGTGAGGAAAGCAGGTGTTGGTCTCTGACTGTGGGCTAAGTGAAAATGGCTTGTTTAGAAAGGAGGAGTGAGAGCAGCAGTAACTCTTAGTTCAGTAATGATAGCCAGCTGGATGTTATCATAGGTGAAGCTAGGGTGAAAACTGTGGAATAAAAATCTCTTATCAGACCTGACTTAGGACAAAAGTTTTTCGATGCTGATGCTGAACCCAGTATCCTTAGGCACACTGACTCTGCTTGGTATGCAGAAGACCAGGGGCAAGCCAGCAGTGCTCAGCCTCTTTTAACACCACGTCCTCTTTATCTCTTTACTACCGTGTATCACACTGAGAAGGTTGTCCCCTAGTGCTGCCTACCACTATTTATTTTAGTTAGTAAAGGTGTGATGCTGTTATCAAATTCTGCTGCTTTTCTCCACGTTCTCGTATGCAAAGGCTGTAATCTCTGATGTCATTTTCCACCAGATATAGCAATAATTGTTAGTAACCTCACAAAATGTGGCATACTGTTCATTGGTTTGTAGGTCCTACAGCACACAGCGTTGCATTATTGTGCACTGTGTCAACACACACAAATTAGGAAGGGTGCAAGAGCCATGAAAGCAACAAAAAGGCTGTTGTCACCTGAGTCCTCAAAGGCGTGCACTGTGTGAGTGTTGGAGGGAGCTGGTCTCCTCTCTGCTTCTGTGTAACCACATGTGGGGAATGTGGTGCTCATTTCTGGGTGATCATTTACTGGAAAGATGCTGTCAAAGATGGGAGGAGAGTGGCAAAATCTGTTGCTCTACTAGAGGTATTGATTTATGAGAGAAGATTAAAATACGTGTGGCTCAGATGACTCAGTTGACTGAGACTGGAGCAGAAGGGAGAAATGTAATGTTATTCAAATACATAAGGAATATTTGCACCAAAACAGGAGATGGATTTTTCAGTACTGTGCAAGATCTTTAGCTATAACAAATATGAAGCCATATATGAGTGAATATGAATATTCATATTGAATATACTCATATTGTATATGAGCCAGCTCAGGTGGCCAAGAAGGCCAACAGCATCCTGGCTTCTATCAGAAACAGTGTGGCCAGCAGGACTAGGGAAGTGATTGCCCTCCTGTACTCAGCTCTGGTGAGACCGCACCTCAAATACTGTATTCAGTTTTGGGCCCCTCGCTACAGGAAGGACATGGAGGTGCTCGAGAGAGTCCAGAGAAGGGCGACGAAGCTGGTGAGGGGTCTGGAGAACAAGTCCTACGAGGAGCGGCTGAGGGAGCTGGGCTTGTTCAGCCTGGAGAAAAGGAGGCTCAGGGGTGACCTTATCGCTCTTTACAGATACCTTAAAGGAGGCTGTAGCGAGGTGGGGATTGGTCTATTCTTCCACGTGCCTGGTGACAGGACGAGGGGGAATGGGCTTAAGTTGCACCAGGGGAGTTTTAGGTTGGATGTTAGGAAGAACTTCTTTACTGAAAGGGTTGTTAGGCATTGGAACGGGCTGCCCAGGGAAGTGGTGGAGTCACCATCCCTGGAAGTCTTTAAAAGACGTTTAGATGTAGAGCTTACGGATATGGTTTAGTGGGGACTGCTAGTGTTAGGTCAGAGGTTGGACTCGATGATCTTGATGTCTCTTCCAACCTAGAAATTCTGTGATTCTGTGAAATAACCACTAGTCCAAGAGAAACAGAGTGGTTAGTGTATATAGTTCTTGTATCTTGCAAAAGAATGGTCTAGCAGTTCATGTCGATAGAGGGTTTGAAGGGTAAACCTTGAGACTCGGGTCTGGGAGATAAAACAATAGAGGGGAGTTTTTTGAGAAAACTGCTGACTATTGCACGAGACACAACTTTCAGACATCTGGCCCAGTGACTACTAAATAAGGAGAGTGGGGAAGCTGAAGAACGACCAAAGGACAAAGCCTGGGAGGAAGACTACGAGCCTTCAGTACGAGCGACCCCCAGAGGGACGACCGGAGACTGATACGCATGCATCCGTGGGATGGTTCGGGTCCTGGGGAACTAATTATAATAACCCTGCCTTTTCCAAAAAGTGGTGATGAATATGTATTAGCCTAGGAGCATAAAAACCTGATATAACTTATGTGCGTCTTGGTGGAGCAGAGACTCCCGACGCACCCAGCGCTGTTTGCTTACCTCTATTCGATTAATAAATTGTAAACTTTGATTGTAACCCTATTTGGGACTTAGCCATTTATTACACATGGAACAGCAAGGCCATGATGACAGCCCCTGTGCTTGTACCAGTCCCTTGGCAGGGAACAGGGAGAAAAAGAGAAAGGGCAGAAGTAACCAAGTAGTGAGAAAAAAAAGTGTTCAGTGGGAGACTTGATTTTAAAAAGAACTTTTATCAGAAAATACAATGCCCTGGTCATCTCCGGTCATGAACTGGGTGCATAGCCGGAGTGTTAGGAGAGAAAAGGATGTGTCGGTTCGCGGCTGAAGGAACAAATGCAGCCGACTCAATATGAGTGATAAAGCATAGTTCAACTTTATTGTCCGGATAGCCTAACTTTTATAGTGAACTTAACAGGGGCGGACAGTGTTTCACACAAGATTATTGGTCAAAAGCACTCAGACAAACAACTGCAAGAAAACAACCCCCTTGTGATTAGCAGTCACATAGACCTTGTCCTTGAAGCCAGCTACTGGTAACAATATTTTTCTGAATTCCTCAATTGGGCGATGTGGGAACACTGTCATGGGAACTTCTCATAGTTGCCCTGGTAGCTTGGTTTGCTCAGCTACAGCAAGCCATGGGATTTTTGCTGTTTCAAAAAATCCCTCAACAAGGATGCTTTTCAGGGTGGTGTTGTGGGAAGCTATTGGGTCTGAGGCTGCCCAAAAATCCAGAAGAATTTAAATTTGAAATATAGTAATAGTCAAAATAAAGAAAAAGGACATATTTTGCCTTGCAAAAAGCCCATTTTCTGGCCAGACTGCACCATGAATTTGAGCTCTGTTGCTCTCAGCACTTAATTGGTATAAGTTCATTAATGGTAATGGCATAGTAACTGGCATACTCTTTTATGCCAGTTATGCTAGCATAAGAGAGGTAAATAGGATCTTACAGTTCATCTAAAGTCTAATTTCTGCTGGGAGCAGAGTGACCACAACTCCTGCTGAAGAAACTGAAGTATGCTTTATAGTGTAGAGCAGTTACATGCCTTGTGATTCTGTATCGTGCTGACACTATATATGTAGTTTAGGCTCAGTGGCTTCTTTTTCCTTCATAATCACAGAATCACAGAACTGTAGGGGTAGGAAGGGACCTCGAAAGATCATCGGGTCCAACCCCCCTGCCAAAGCAGGTTCCTCAGAGCAGGCTGCCCAGGTAGGCGTCCAGACAGGCCTTGAATATCTCCAGAGAAGGAGACTCCACAACCTTCCTGGACAGCCTGTTCCAGTGCTCCATCACCCTCACTGTAATGAAGCTCTTTCGCATGTCAGTGCGGAACTTCCTGTGTTCTAACTTGCAGCCATTGCCCCTTGTCCTATCCCCACAAACCACTGAGAAGAGGTTGGCTAAATCCTTCTGTCCCCCACCCCTCAGATATTTATATACACTGAGGAGATCCCCTCTCAGTCTTCTCCAGGCTGAACAGACCCAGGTCTCTCAGCCTTTCTTCGTAGGGAAGGTGCTCCAGGCCCCATATCATCTTGGTGGCCCTCCGCTGGACTCTTTCCAGGAGATCCCTGTCTTTTTTGTACCGGGGAGCCCAGAACTGGACACAGTACTCCAGGTGAGGCCTGACCAGGGCAGAGTAGAGGGGAAGGATCACCTCCCTTGACCTGCTGGCCACACTCCTTTTAATGCATGCCAGGATCCCATTGGCCCTCTTGGCCACGAGGGCACACTGCTGGCTCATGGTCAACCTGTCGTCCATCAGGACCCCCAGGTCCTTCTCCTCAGAGCTCCTCTCCAGCAGGTCGTCCCCCAGCCTTTACTGATACTTTGGGTTGTTCCTGCCCAGGTGCAGGACTCTACACTTGCTCTTGTTAAATCTCATTTGGTTTCTTCCTGCCCAGCTCTCCAGACGGTCCAGGTCTTGCTGAATGGCAGCACAGCCTTCTGGCATGTCAGCCACTCCTCCCAGCTTTGTGTCATCGGCGTACTTGCTGAGGGCGGACACTATTCCCTCATCAAGGTCGTCAATGAAGATGTTGAACAAGATTGGACCCAGCACCGACCCCTGGGGAACACCGCTAGTCACAGGCCTCCAGCCAGACTCTGCTCCTCCGATCACAACCCTCTGAGCTCGGCCAGTCAGACAGTTCTCAACCCACCTTGCCATCCACATCTATCCCACACTTTCTCAGCTTTGCTAGTAGGATGTCATGGGAGACAGTATCCAAAGCCTTGCTAAAGTCAAGGTAGATGACACCCACTGCTCTCCCCTCATCTACCCAGCTGGTGATGCCATCATAGAAGGCAATGAGGTTGGTCGAGCATGACTTCCCCTTGGTGAATCCATGCTGACTATGCCTCATAACCTTCTTCTCTTCCAATTGCTTGGAGACGGCATCCAGAACAAACTGTTTCAACACCTTTCCAGGGACAGAGGTGAGACTGACTGGCCTGTAGTTTCCTGGATTCTCCTTCTTGCCCTTCTTGAAGACCGGAGTGACACTGGCTATCCTCCAGTATTCAGGCACCTCTCCTGTTCTCCAGGACCTTTCAAAGATGATAGAGAGCGGTTCGGCGATCACATCTGCCAGCTCCCTTAGCATACGCGGATGCATCCCATCAGGACCCATGGATTTGTGTGCATTGAGCCCACTCAGACACTCACGAACCAGTCCCACGCCCACCAGGGGGTAGCCCTCCATTTCCCAGACCCTTTGTCCTATTGCCAGGGGTGAGGAGTCCCAGGGGAGTGTCCTTGAAGCAAAGACTGAAGCAAAGAAAGCATTCAGTATCTCTGCCTTCTCAGCGTCTCCCATGACTAGGACACCCCCCTCATTCAGCAAGGGACCCAGATTATCCCTAGTCTTCCTCTTGCTGTTTACATACTTGAAAAAAAAAACCTTCTTATTATCCTTTATCTCTTTCGCAAGCCTCATCTCTAGGTGGACTTTAGCCTTCGTCGTCACTTCCCTGCAGGCCCTGACAACACTTCTATACTCCTCCCAAGAGGACAGGCCCTTTTTCCACATTTCATAGACCTTCCTCTTCCTTTTGATCTTATTGATGAGCTCCTTGCTCATCCACGCGGGTTTCCTGCCCCCTTCCCTGATTTCCTACTCTTGCACTGATCCTGAGCATGGAAGAAGTGCTGCTTAAATGTAGCCCAGCTCTCACATGCACCCTTGCCTTCTAGCAACTTATCCCATGAGACACTCCCAAGCAGGTCCCGGAAGAGGTCGAAGTTGGCTCTTCAAAAGTCCAGGGTAGCAATCCTACTTTTTGCCTTACTTCTTCCACCAAGTTCCATATTGAACTACACCATCTCATGGTCACTGCATCCCAAGCTGCCCCCAGCCTTCACATCCCTAACAAGGCCATCCCTGTTGGTAAGAACAAGGTCCAGGATCACCCCCTGCCTCGTTGGCTCCTCCACCACCTGCGTCAGAAAATTGTCCTCAACGCATTGTAGGAACCGTTTGGACTGCTCGTGCCTGGCCGAGTTGCTTACCCAGCAGATGTCTGGGTAATTGAAGTCCCCCATGAGGACCAGCGCTCGTGATTGTGAGGCTACTAGCAGCTGCTCATAGAGGGCCTCATCGAATTCCTCCTCCTGATCTGGAGACCTATAGTAGACCCCCACCACCATGTCTCCCATACCAGCCCACCCCTTAATTCTTACCCACGAGCTCTCCACTTGTCCTTCACCCTCCCCCAGGTGGAGCTGGGTACACTCTAATTGCTCCCTCACATAAAGGGCAACCCCACCCCCTCAGTTCCCCAGCCTGTCTTTCCTAAAGAGGACATAGCCCTCAATGACAGTGTTCCACTCATGTGAGCTGTCCCACCACGTCTCAGTGATCACAACGAGATCGTGGTCCCACGACCGAACACAGATCTCGAGCTCATCCTGTTTATTTCCCATGCTCCGTGCATTGGTGTACAGGCACTTTAGGGAAGCAGCAGGTGCAGTTACCCCTGGGGGGATGCAAGAAGAAGATACTGGATGGGGGATCGGGAACACTACCTTATTTGAGGAGCCCTCAGACAATCCTATGGGAGAGCTCAGAAGTTTTTCCCTTTCTTCAACAGTGACAGTAGTGATGACTTCCCCCAGCCCTTCTCTGTCACCTTTAGCTCCCCTCCCTTCCCCCATGAAACCTAGTTTAAAGCCCTGGTAATCAACCCTGAGACTGCATGGAGTCTCATGAATCACCCTTCTTTGTTCCCTCTAAACACTTTTACATTCCTGATGGCCTCATACTTAAGAGTCTGATGTTATCATCAACCATGGGGCTTGTTGACCCCCATGGCCACACTACCACATCTCCCCCTTCTTTATTAATATCAACCATTTTCTCAACATGAATTACCACTCCATATATAACATGCTGTCGTGGTTCCACTCGAGTGGGCAGCCGAGCTCCACCACAGCCGCTCTCTCACTCCCCCTCCTCAAAGAGGAATGGGGAGAAAATATGTGAAAAGGGCTCAAGGGTTGAGATAAGGATGAGAAAATTGTAACGGGCAAAACAGACTCAGCATAAGAAGATAGTAAGATTTATTGCTCATTACTAACAAGCTAGAGAAGTGAGAAACAAAGGAAAGAAACCAAAAGCACCTTCCCCCCCCATCCACCCTCTTCCACCTCCTCCCCCCGAGCGGCGCAGGGGAATGGGGGAATGGGGGTTATGGTCAGTCTACAGCACTTCTTCTCTGCCGCTCCTTCTCGGACACTCTCATCCCCTGTGCTGTGGGGTCCCACCCACGGGATGCAGTCCTTGATGAACTGATCCAGCGTGGGCTTCCCACAGGCAGCAGCTCTTCCAGAACTGCTCCAGATATGGGTCTGTACCACGGGGTCCATCCCTCAGGAGCAAACTGCTCCAACCTGGCTCCCCTACGGGCAGCAGCTCCTGCCAGGTCACCTGCTCCTGCGTGGTCTCCTCTCCACGGGCTACAGGTCTGGCCCGGAATCTGTTCCGGCAGGGGTCTTCTGTTGCGAAGCACGGACGAAAGCACGACAGACACCAGCAAAGTCAGATCATGCTTCACCATTTTATTGCCCGAATAGCCCAACTTTTATAGTGAATTTTACAGGGGTGGACAGTGTTTCACACAAGATTATTGGTCAAAAGCACTCAGACAAACCGTTAAGAAAATAACACCACCTGCAAGAAAAGAACCCCCCTTTTGATTAGAAGTTAGGAAAACAACCCCCTTTGTGCTTAACGGCCACGTAGACCTAGTCCTTGAGGCCAGCTGCTGATAACAATATTATCTGAGTTCCTTAATTGGGTGATGTGGGAGTCATTGCAGTGGGAGCTTCTCACAGTTACTCTGGCAGCTTGGTTTGCTCAGCTACAGCAGGCCCTGAGATTTCTAAGGCCTACCCTTGGTTGCTTAAAGCAAGCTTAGATCGAACAATTATGCCAATTCCCAACAATTCCCCCGTTTTCTTTTTGTACAAGCAGTACTTGGTTTTACAGCAGATGTCAAACACATAACATAACACAACTATATAACTTAATCCTAATAACACTACAATTACTGTAAGCACTTAATGGTAACACAATCTAATAGTAACACACTTAAACCTAATCACTTGATGGTGATCAAAGGCTGTTCTTGACAGTCCTTGAGGTGTCACAGCCCACGTCATTGTCAGAATGATTATCAGGAACCTCTTCATGGTCGTCTTCAGCGTGTGCAGATTCTAAAACTGCTTCAGTCCACTTTGCAGTGATCCACTGGGTACCTGTTCCCGGCACCACTTCAAAATCCCTATAACATTTTGCAAGTAACCCTTTAACCACATTTATCACAATACTACGTGTAATGATGATTGACACCACAATGAACAGAATCCTTAATCCCCCTTTGACTAATCCCAGTAACCATCTATGCATTGTTTCAAACAAATCAGTGAACCATTGATTGAAAGGATTGATACCATATTGACTCTTTCTCATGTGCTCTTTCAGGAAAGTAATGAATTTGTGAGTTGAAAAGGTCTAAACAGTACATTCCCTTAAATTTCTCCAAGTGGCTACTTCAAACAATGACTCCGTACTAGTGAAACTTGATTTTGCTCAACCGATCACAACTAGCCCTGCTAGTTGCTTACAATTGACTCCCCGTTTTTCTAACAGCGCTGTAATAAATCCATTTCTTCTGATTTTTGCCGGCACCAATTTCCTATGCTTTTAGCCTGCCCTATGGTTATATCCCGGGATCCTGCACTGTGGCAACAATAACCTGTACTAAGGCTATATTCCAGAATCCTGCACTATGGCAACGATAACCTGTACTAGGGCCATATTCCGGAATCCTGCACTATGGCAATAACCTGCACTAAGGCAATAACCTGCACTGTGGCAAACCTGCACTATGGCAATAACCTGCACTATGGCAAACCTGCACTAAGGCAATAACCTGCACTGTGGCAAAAGCGCGCTCTCATTCACACAGTACACAGCACAATCACACATACAGAGCACAATCGCACACCCAGAGGCCTCTGGCACATCTCACTCTCAATCATACCACAAGAACATAATTTAGAATGATAAGCAAACAAACAAGTATTGTCTCTCATTGTGTTCCTCGTGAAATGACTTGCAACACTTTGTTTTAAAACCTTACCCTTACACAAATACTTTCAACACAAAATACCTGGACATTTAAGAATAACACATACAATTATTAACACTCCAGTTAGTATCCCTCTAGCAGCTGAAAACATACTGTTTGTCTGCAGTTTCAGGAGATCTTTGTCTGCTCCTGCGGTGAGCGGCTGAGAGTGGAGTCCCCTCCGAACAAAACGCTCAGGGTGCACCTAGGGGCGTCCACACCACAGCCGATCCCCGCAGCCGAGCAGTTGTTACGTGCGGCCGCAGATGCCACTCCAGGCACTAAAATTGCCAATGCCGCTCTAGCTGCAACCCCACACAATTCAACATTATCATTGCAATCCGGTGCAAGCAATGCCCATTTATGTCTGGTGATCTCACACAACTGTAACAAGCTAGGAGCAAATACAATGAGTTTATCTAAGTAACATGGACATCTGATAGCATTTGCAGCAATACCTTGCCAGGCCCTATCCCCACAAATCAGAAAAACATCAGGAGGTAAGGCCAAAGCTGTACAATTGTTCCAAACACTGTAGTTGTTACCCCTTGTCTCCATGCTATAAACCCCTAAACCCTGCTTAGCAGTGTCATTGTAATCACAGGTGTTATTTGTATTTCTATACCTGTATGGCCCTTTCCAGGTTCCTGTAGCAGAATTCATCTGATAGCCACGGCTACATTCACATTCGTAGCCACCTTTCAGGTTGATACAGATTTGACTACAGATACCAGGGTTTTGACATTCATCAATATCTCCACAGTTTCTCTTGTCTACAAACTCAAACCCAGCTGGACAGTCACATTCATTTATGATGCATTCCTTCAGGGGCTCATCACCCCAGTCCTTGCAGTCTCTCTGCTGGTTACACACATTATTGATATCTATGCATTCTCCACTTCTGCACTTGAATTTGCCAGGTCCAGAGCACTGAATAACATTGTTACAGTTTGCTTCATCAGTGCCATCCAGACAGTCTCTCACACCACTGCACTGCCTACTCCATGGACACAGTTCCCATCTTCACATCTGAACTGGTCTGGCCTGCAGGTCCGAGAAGGGCAGTTAATTTCATCACTTCCATCCTTGCAATCAGGATCTCTGTCACAGTCTTTTTCACCATCACATTTCCAGGACACTGGGATACACTGGGTTGACTGAGGACCGACCACAGCTGATTTCATTTACCCGGCATGCTCTCATATGACACAGCTCAGAACTTTCGTCAGACCTATCTTCACAGTCCGGATCCCTATCACACTGCCATCTGTTTGGCACACACTGACCACTGTTGCACACAAAGTCAGATTCAGCACACGTCTTCTTCACACAAGCACTCTCATCACTGCCATCTGAGCAGTCTTCACATTTTGTTCTAGCACTGTCGGCGGCAGTGCACAGGCAGGTGAGGGCAAGCAGCAGGCAAAGCGCCCCACAGCGCGGCAGCGCCCGCCGCCGCCCTGCACCTGTGTCACTTATACTATTCCTATTACCCGTGCTGTTAGAGTCAGTGGCATCCTCCTGGTACCGTTTCTGTCTTTGTCGCCCCTTACTCTCCCCCTTTTCTTTTTGCCACTGACCATTCACCACAAATGGATGAGACACATGATTACTAGTTAGGAAAGAGAGTGTAACGTCTGCTATACGGCTGCAGGCCGTGCCAGCTGCAACCCTAGCAGCTGTTTGTGAACAAGCCTGCTGGTGGTCATTTGGCGGTGTAATCTGTGTCTCTGCACTCCTGCCCTGCAATAGAGCTAAATCATCATTAGTAATCCGTAGACTGTGGCAACCCCACGGAATGTTCCCGCACCGTGCCAATGTCCCGCTGCGCTGCGATGTTCGCCCCGGTGCCGCTGCGATGTCCGTGCTCGGCTGCGATGTCTGCTCCGGTGCTGCGATGTCCGTCCCGCTGTGATGTCCTGTTCAGGCCCTGTTCAGGTCTCAGCCTGTTCGGGCGCCATTTGTTGCGAAGCACGGACAAAAGCACGACAGACACCAGCAAAGTCAGATCATGCTTCACCATTTTATTGCCCGAATAGCCCAACTTTTATAGTGAATTTTACAGGGGTGGACAGTGTTTCACACAAGATTATTGGTCAAAAGCACTCAGACAAACCGTTAAGAAAATAACACCACCTGCAAGAAAAGAACCCCCCTTTTGATTAGAAGTTAGGAAAACAACCCCCTTTGTGCTTAACGGCCACGTAGACCTAGTCCTTGAGGCCAGCTGCTGATAACAATATTATCTGAGTTCCTTAATTGGGTGATGTGGGAGTCATTGCAGTGGGAGCTTCTCACAGTTACTCTGGCAGCTTGGTTTGCTCAGCTACAGCAGGCCCTGAGATTTCTAAGGCCTACCCCTGGTTGCTTAAAGCAAGCTTAGATCGAACAATTATGCCAATTCCCAACAGTCTTCCACAGGCGGCAGCTTCCGTCGGTGAAGGGCCACTTGCTCCACCGTGGTCTCCTCCACGGGCTGCAGCGTGGAACCCTGCTCCACCGTGGTACTCCATGGGCTGCAGGGGGACATCCTGCTTCACCATGGTCCTCACCACAGGCCGCAGGGGACTTCTGCTCCGGCACCTGGAGCACCTCTCCCCCTCCTTCTACACTGACCTTGGCACCTGCAAGGCTGTTCCTCACTCCCTTCACTCTCCCGGCTGCTGTGTGGCGCAGCGTTTTTTTCCCTGTTTTAAATATGCTCTCACAGAGGCGCAAAACAACATCGCTTATTGGCTCGGCTCTGAAAAACAATGGGGCCCTTCCCAAACATGGGGCAGCTTCTAGATCTTTCTCACAGAAACCACCCCTATGGTCCCCTGCTACCAAAACCTTGCCACGTAAACCCACTACACATGCTCTCTGAGGCCTTGGTCACAATCTGGGCCATAAGGTTGGTTTGATCTCGTTCTCAGGGTCTGAGGGGCTCCTCTTATCTCGAGGCCTTGTATGTTCAACTTCTTTACTGAAAGGGTTGTGAGGCATTGGAACAGGCTGCCCAGGGAAGTGGTGGAGTCACCATCCCTGGAAGTCTTCAAAAGACGTTTAGATGTAGAGCTTAGGGATATGGTTTAGTGGGGACTGCTAGCGTTAGGTCAGAGGTTGGACTCGATGATCTTGAGGTCTCTTCCAACCTAGAAATTCTGTGATTCTGTGATTCTGTTTAACAATCCTTATCTTGTCCCTTTGTAAGCAGTCTTCCTTATCTCTGACCCCTTGGTTAAAGTCTGAACCATGAGGGGCTCCTGTTATCTGGAGGCCTAAACTCAGCACAGGCGCAGTAAATCACAAATATAGCACCTATTCATTCTTAATCAATCACTCTCTAATTTCTAATCCCAATGATGCACAGTAGGGGAACACACCTCAACAGATGTTATATATGGAGTGGTAATTCCTGTTGAGAAAATGGTTGATATTAATAAAGAAGGGGGAGATTTGGGAATGTGGCCATGGGGGTTGGAAAGCCCCGTGGTTGAGATAACATTAGACTCTTAACGACCAGGCCATCAGGAATATAAAAGAGTTTAGAGGGAACAAAGAAGGGTGATTCAGGAGACTCCATGCAGTCTCGGGTTTCTTGTTCCCCAGCTGGTACTCTTGTTCTCCAGCCGTTAAGGCATGGAAGTTTCTGGGTGTTTGCTGTTGTTGTTACATTCAAAGTTGTTTGACCAATGAAAAGTTGTTTTGAAAAGAACTGCTGTGGAGAGAAGGGTATAAGAGGGGAGCCTGCCCTCAAGATAAAAAAAGGCAAAATGATGAAGTTACATCATCAATAAAGAAGCAGGAAAAAAGAAGTGAAGAGGAACAGTCTGTCAGAATGGAGACCAGGACGGGAACAGGCACTTTGATTGCCTCATGAAGATAGGTTCGGCCAGACTCAGCAAACTGCTCAGAGAAGCTCGTACAGAAAGTCGCTGGAAATGGCACACCAGAGCTGGAAAGAAGCTCAAGCTGAGAGAAGCGGACCTGTGGACACAACTGCCTCTCGCTGGTAAGCAGTTGCGCATTATGAGGAATCATACGTCCTTAGGAACAAAGACTGTCCTGGTAGCCTTACAGCTTATTCTCCTTATTAACAATCGGACAGATTATGAACATTGAAATATGGGACCAAACTGAGGTCAAGGTGTGGGACTCTGCAACTAAAAACGACAAGGTTGCAGTGGGATTGCTCGGCACCTGGCGAGCAGTCTCTGAGGCCTTAAAGAGCCATGTGGGACCACAGTCAGAAACGTGTGGTTTGCCAGATAGTGAGGGAGCTGCGGGCTCCTTTACTGATCCAACTGCTACGCCATCGGCCCCTCTGCTGCTACAGCCATCGAAGGCTTTTGCTGTTACGCCCCCTGTTGACCTGAACGTGCCTTTTGACCCAGGCCTATTGGCCTTGAAAAGGAGATGGATATGCTTTTCTTCAGTCCGGGAAGAACAGGATACATAAGGCCTGAAGACCGAGTTGCTTGACAACTTAAAGCGAGACATATTGTTCAAAAGGAATGGAAAATGGAGAGTTGTTTGTAGTCAAGAAAAGGAATGGGAAATGGAGACTGTTGAGTCGTGGAACTTGGAGGATTGTTTGTTACCTTTTCTGATCGTGAATATGTATAGGCGTACTCGAGTTTAGTAAGTCATGGAACTTAGAGGATTATTCTTTCCTGATTGTACATATGTATAGGCATACTTGCGTTTAGTATGTAAAGCCATGTTCTATATGTTTAGAATGCTTGATGTTTGTGTGTGCGTGTTGGTGGAGCGTAGACTCCCCACGCACCCAGCGCTGTTTACTTGCCTTTTATACCTTTTAGATATATTTGTTTTATAAATATTACAAAATTCAGATTGAGTTGAGACCTCATTTATAACAGCAGACAAGGACAATTCTGTAACTGAAGTATTATCAAACCTGCCTGTAAGTAAAGAAGTTTTCATCACAGAAAATGCACAGTGATTGCCTACATCCTACATGCTATTATGCACACAGTACATTGCTGGGGAGTGATCCCGAGCTTTTGCCCCTTACAGTCCTCTTCAGGTCCAGTGCCCCTGAATCCAGTAAGGTATACAGATGGCTGTACCAGTTTTCTGTTGTTTCTTTCTGCTGAACTGTCCCTCTTGGACCTCCTGCATTTGGTTTACTTTTCTTCTCATTTTGGATGAGTTATATTGGCAAGTATGCTAAAAACTTTCTCACATATCAAGCTCTACCAGGGTAATATAATCCATAGCACAGCTTTTCCAGACCACTCTCTTTCAAATACTGAGACATGGGGTTAGAAATTAGAGAGTGATTGATTAAGAATGAATATGTAGGCAACACTCATTGCTTAAATATGTGCTACATTTGTAATGTACTGTGCCTGTGCTGCGCTTAGGCCTCCAGATAACAGGAGCCCCTGGGACCCTGAGAACCAGATCAAAACAACGTTATGGTTTGAACTGTGACCAAGGGCTCAGAAATAAGGAGGACTGTTCATAAAAGGACATGATAAAGAATGTCAAACTTGCAAGGCCTCGAGATAACAGGAGCTCCTTGGACCCCGAGAACTGGATGAAACCAACCTTATGGCTCAGACTGTGACCAAGGCCTCAGAGAGCATGTGCAAAGAGATGAGGTAAAAAGTTCAACCCTGATGAAGACATCTTACTTCATCCTCATGACCCTCAGTGCCCACCACCAGAAGGCACTGCACAAGCGCAGATGGGAGGAGTTTATGGAAATGACTTATTGGAGCTAATTTTAATACTAAGCGGGGACAGGTTATGCATATGTATAGGTGTATTGGGAAACTTCATGCATATGTAACTATTTACTGCATATAACCAAAGCAAGTTGCTGCGTTAGGGTGTGCACGACTGTGGTGGGACTACCCCCGTGCCACCCAGCGCTGAATAAACATATCTACTTTACAGTCTTACTGACCGTGGAGTCTGTTTTCTGCAAGTCAATACCAGTTCCTTCCCCATTCCTTCTGTGACTGATGCTCAGATATTTAATTCCAGCAGCAAGAATTGAGGCCACATATGCTCTTAATTAGCATATATTAACATATTTTCTCTGTTAATATATTAACAATATATGTTAATATATTAACATATATTCTCTGTGCCAACCTGTTTTTATTTTTGTACTGTTTTCTTCTTTAAAATGTAAACTTTTAATGAGCTGTTGTAAATTGTAATGCTTTGTTGTGGTTTAACCCAGCCAGCAGCTAAACACCACACAGCTGTTCGCTCGCCCTCCCTCCTCCCTCTCTGGGATGGGGGAGAGAAACAGGAAAGTGGAGCCTGTGAGTTCAGATAAAGACAGTTTATTAAAACAGAAAAATAATAATAACAATAATAATAATGATAATAGTACTACTACTAATAATGTGTATGAAACAAGTGAAACACAGTGCAATTGCTCACCACCCGCTGACCAATGCCCAGCCTAACCCCAAGCATCCCGCCCCCCCCCCCCCCTTCCCCAGCTAGCCACCCCTATATATTGTTTAGCATGATGTCAGATGGTATGGAATACCCCTTTGGCTAGTTTGGGTCAGCTGTCCTGGGTCAGTCCCCTCCCAGCTCTTGCTGCACCCTCAGCCTGCCTGTTGGCAGGACAGAGTGAGAAGCTGAAAAGTCCTTGGCTTGGTGTAAGCACTGCTCTGCAACAATTAAAACATCAGCATGTTATCAACACTCTTCTCATCCTAAGCCAAAACATAGCACTCTACCAGCTACTAGGAGGAAAATTAACTGTCCTAACTGAAACCAGAACATGCTTTAAGATGTTTCCTGTTACCTTAGTGATGGACTACAATGGTCTTTTACATTAAGAGTTTATAAACTTTACTAGATACTTATTTAATTAGGAGCCAATGCTAAAAGTTTGTAATAAAATTTCCACAAACACTTTAGTGTCTGAGGAGCCAAATTTCCAGCAACCTGTGTTAACTGTACACAAGAGATTAGGAGAATACTGTCACAGTATGGTGTAATGCCTGACCAGGATGGATTTAGCCACCCAGGTCACAGTTCTGCACTGACACAGCTACAACAGCTTGATCCCTGCAGTACCTCTCAGATAGGTTGGGCATCTCCATGCTCTCTGTTGAGCTGTATTTGGAGTTTTACCTTGTACATTAAAAACAAAGGTCAAATTTCTTCATTGAAATAAGAGCTTCAGTGCTTACCGTAGTCTGTTCTCTCAATGCCCTCTTGTTTGTGGCCCTGCCTTCCTTATGTTTTCTACACCAATTCTTTGTGTTCCCTCTCCTGATGGAATTTATGGAGACTGTATGGTAAGACTACTGTCACCAAAGCATAGCTGTCTAAATAACTTCTAATCCAAGCTCGTAGAGTAGACTTCACAAACTTTCTTCTCCCATGGAAAAACATGAAGCCTTTCAAGCTCAAGAAAGTCAGAGGAAAAAAAGTAAATGAAGGAAATGTCAAGACTGGGCTTAGCAAAGAGATTGTTTTCCAGTCTGTTGTGTAGGTGCTCATTAACTTTGCAGCATACTGGCAGCTGTTGCTAAAAGGTGAAGACAGACTGAATTGTCACCAGCTTTAAAGGGACAGTTGCCCACCTCATTTCCCTTCTGTTGAAAGGGCAAAACACATAAAAGAAAATGTATGTAAGCATCTAGCACTGATGGGACATTTGGTTGCTTGGTTGAACATCTGTGTGTGAGGAATTTCTGTAGTTCAATGTACGGTGCTGGTACTTCTGCAGAACATTTGGGAATTTTTTCTCCTTGGAAAGCATGAACGAGGGCCTCTCTTTACTGTTAATTTCCACTAAAAGTGCATTCTGTATTCACAAGCCAAATTTGCAAGATCAGTTTTCATGTTTGAAACATTCTGACTTTTGGGTGCCTGATGCTGCAGCTTTGACTTCACTGAAGCCATGAAGTGTGATCTCAATAATCTGTTTTTGCTTACACATTATGGCAAATCATGGAAGGAATACATGTACTGTTTTTAGAGAAAGTTTCATTTTGGGCTTTGGGCATTCTGTGTCTTTAAATATTCAGATACAAATAAATAGTGAGAAAATTGTCTTTGCAAGCTTCAAACAATTCTAGGTCTACTCTGTTGCCTCCAGCCAGATGCTGTCTGATGTTGCCTAGACAAACCAGGGCAAACCATTATCATAGGATTAAACACTAAATACCTGCAAGGAGCGTTCTCTTTATCAGATAGTGCTCTGTTAGCAGAGTTCATTCACTTTATTGCATATATATATAACTGAGGTGTCAAATAGACTGATTTACAGCACCTGGTCTTTTACATAATCTTTGCTATTTGCTGCTTTTGTAATCTGCCAAATCATTTAGCCTTCCTGATAGCAGAAATGCTGTAAAACTTCGATAAACTTGCAGAAGAAATAAACTCCAAGGTACTGCTGAAATCTAGGGCCTGCATGTTTCCTATAAATGCACTGGCTGGTTTGGTTTCCCCCTACCTAATCTATGATTGAATGCGGCTGCTGGAGCAATAAAATTGAAATTTTATGATAGCACTACAGTCAGAGGAGATAAGCATTTGTATGCTAGACTAAATTAATCTAATTGTGTGGCTAATGAAACCAGTGTATGTGTTAACTGGTTGTCTTTGGGGTTCAAAGCATCTGTGTGTATCTGTACAGAGTCTAGTCTAAAACTTTATCTATGTGAAAAGTCTAATTTACTAGTTCTCACTAGCATTGTAGCTTATTACATTTTACAATTAAGATATTTTTAAGGAGCCTTGGTTTTTAGAGGGTACTTTCTGAATGCTAATACAAACAACAGGAGCGTTTATAGTGGTCTTGCATGGATACTTATGTCCTTTTGAAGTTGTTGGTTAGAGTAACTATAAGGCATCATATTTGAGTAGTGTTAGCCATTTATGAAGTCCATTTGAAACAAAAATAAAGTTCTGTTTTTTGGGGTTTGAGTCACTGTTCCCATGACAGGGACCCTATGGAAACCAACCAGCTACACTGATGTCTTGGTTGGGTGCTGTGAATAATGTTCTCTGCATGTAAGTCATTGAGTGTGTGAATTATTTCAGCACTGGGAATGTTAGGCAGGCTGGTGTTAACAACAAAATGGAATGAAGGGGACTTTTAGGTAAAACTCTAGAGTCATATCTCTTAGATTAGAGAACAGCCTCCCTGGGGAGGCAGGGAACCGGTATTGTTTAAGACATTTAAAACTGGACAGGAGAAAATGTATTATAATGATTGATCCTGTGCTGGTATTTGGATCAGGTCTTGTCTTGTGTGAATATTAATAGGAAGTCTCTGTCTAAAGTAACCGCCATAATTCAGAGTGCGTTACTGTACTGGGTTCACGTAGCAAGGTTTTGGTAGCAGAGGGCCATAGGGGTGGCTTCTGTGAGAAGGATCTAGAAGCTGCCCCATGTTTGGTAAGGGCCCCACTGCTGACCAGATCTGAGCCAATAAGCGATGTTGTTTTGCGCCTCTGTGAGAGCATATTTAAGACAGGGAAAAAAACGCTGCGCCACACAGCAGCTAGGAGGGAGAGAGCAGTGAGGAACGGCCTTGCAGGTGCCAAGGCCAGTGTAGAAGGAGGGGGAGAGGTGCTCCAGGTGCCGGAGCAGAAGTCCCCTGTGGCCTATGGCGAGGACCATGGTGAAGCAGGCTGTCCCCCTGCAGCCCATGGAGTACCACGGTGGAGCAGGGTTCCATGCTGCAGCCCGTGGAGGAGACCACGGTGGAGCAGGTGGCCCTGAACCGACGGAGGCTACCGCCTGTGGAAGACCCCTGCCGGAGCAGATTCTGGGCCGGACCTGTAGCCCGTGGAGAGGAGCCCACACAGGAGCAGGTGACCTGGCAGGAGCTGCTGCCCGTGGGGGAGCCAGGTTGGAGCAGTTTTCTCCTGATGGATGGACCCCGTGGTACGGACCCATATCTGGAGCAGTTCTGGAAGAGCTGCTGCCTGTGGGAAGCCCACGCCGGATCAGTTCATCAAGGACTGCATCCCGTGGGTGGGACCCCACAGCACAGGGGATGAGAGTGTCCGAGAAGGAGCGGCAGAGAAGAAGTGCTGTAGACTGACCATAACCCCCATTCCCCCGTTCCCCTGCGCCGCTCGGGGGGAGGAGGTGGAAGAGGGTGGATGGGGGGGGAAGGTGCTTTTGGTTTCTTTCCTTTGTTTCTCACTTCTCTAGCTTGTTAGTAATGAGCAATAAATCTTACTATCTTCTTATGCTGAGTCTGTTTTGCCCGTTACAATAATTATTGCGTGATTTTCTCATCTCAACCCTTGAGCCCTTTTCACATATTTTCTCCCCATTCCTCTTTGAGGAGGAGGAGTGAGAGAGCGGCTGTGGTGGAGCAAGGCTGCCCACTCGAGCGGAACCATGACAGTTACTAGCTAACACTGACCTGCAACCTTCCCCCACACCTGTACTCACACTTAAAGGACAGCCTGAGTAATGTCTAGCACCTTTGACTTCTCTCATGGTTCCTGAAGTGTTGATTTTGTATTGCCTTGCTTAGATTATATTCCTTCAGTGCTTCCAGCAGACAGACTCCGTATAGTGCATAGAGATTTACAGGAAGCAGGTGTAGTTTGTGGTAATAATAATTAAGTCTCCTGCTGTTTTCAAATCTCTGGGAAACTAAATCAAGTGTAGAGGTCTATTCAAAAAAGTACAGCATGTGTATAAATCACTTTGCAATTACCTGTGTGGGTCTGTCTTGTACCTGTTCTGTGTATTTGGCTGTTATCTCTCTGAATCCTGTCCTCAGTCTCCGGAGTGTAACTAAGACATTACACACATCAAATGGAAAAGCTGATGAAACGCCTTAAAATAACCCAAGCACCCATACTTTGCTCGCCTCTTTTTCACCACCTCTGTGCTGGTATTCGTCATAGGAACTCATATAGCAAAATTCATTCTGGACTGATGGCCCCCATCAGAGAAACCTAAGTCTAGTCTGGATTAAGCAGGTGGAAGGATTGGATTCGATTCCTGTGTGATGCTTAATGGAACTCCCATTTTCTTGGTATGTTTCTGTAGGTATGAAACCTCTCTTCTGGACCTGGTTGAAGCTATGAGTCCCATATCTGCCCCAGGACACCTTTACAGAGAATTATACAACGGGAACAACATGCACACACCTTGTCATGTGAGCCGCAGGCTGTTGTCTTGGTACCACTTGCAGTTCCAGAAGTAGAGCAGATGAGATAGAGGAGAGCCGGCAGCTTGAGGAGATTTTCTTCATGTGATGCTGCTCTTAGTTCTACAGCCCTTCTGTAGAATTTTTAGGAACTTTTTATTTCTGATTTGTTTGTGTTAAAGTACCATTTTTTATTTATTTTAGTGAGAACTGATTGTCTTCCCTCTTCTAACAGTTAATTATCATCCAGTTTCATTTTGGATTTAGTAATCATGGTGCAAGAATGTTTGTGGGATAGACAAATCAGAAAGCATTAACATTTTTTTCTAAACCTTTAATGTGCCAAGTAATCGTTCTAAAGAGGATTTTTTTTTTCTTTCTTTTTTTTTACTTTTGTAAAGTGCTTATACCTTTATAATATACCAGGTTTTAAACAGACTTGTTTAATTAGAAAATAATCTTTTAATAGTTTAAAAGATTCTAATAATTTTTAAGGTGATTTTATGATCTACCTTTTCCTTCAACATTCTGATGTTTAACATGCTGGGTTTTTAGGGGGTAATATCTTAAGCTCAACTATACAGTGTCTAATAATATTAATAGACGATGTTGCAGATTGATATACTAGGCATCCACGTGAAATATATTCCTCTTTAAATCAGTGCTATTTGACATAGTTTATGCGCTGGGAGTCCTAACCCCGAAATAGCAGAACACAGTCAGACATTGTAGTGGTCCAAAACCTATGTGATGTACTTTTCAAGATGAAATATTTAGTTGTGATAGTATAAGAACAGTCTTAAGACATTTTCACTAACTTGCACTATTTTGATCTGGTATCCAGGCTCCATTTTAAATAAGACAAATCAGTAATTATTTCCACCAGCGGCTCACAATGCACATTTCCCTGCTGGCTTTAATTATTCATGCTGTATCTATTTCAGTTTATTTAAATGCACTTCCATCTACTGCATGTACTTGGTTATTTAAAGAAATGTGCAGAATTGGTAAAAATGACTGCAGATTACAGGATTAATGGCCATTTTCTCCACAATGCAGTGTTCATATTTTATTGTAACAGTAGCCACCAGCATGTGTTCCTAGAAATATGAGGCTAAAATACTCATTTTGCACAGTAAAATTGCAGTGAGGGAAAGGTAGAATTGAATCAGTATGGGAAAGTTCTAGGCCATTTGCTCCCAAACATCAATCGGTGGGCCAGTTCAGCTTTTTGATGGTCTTTTTAGGCAGCCCTGCTTATCTTAATGGCATCAAGGTGCTGGTCTAATCCTTGGGGTATCACTGCTGCCTGCCTCCAACACGCTCGCTCTTGTGCAAGGCTTGGTACTCCTGTGCTCTGTGAGGAGCTGGCAAGACTGCAATGAGGCATGCCATGCCTCCTGGAGGAGAGCAAGCATAATGAAGAATATCTAGCATGCCCTCCCCCCAGCAGCACCCTGCTTTTAGAGCGGTGAAATAAAAGGACAATTAAGGGGGAGATGAACCTTAAGTTATTCTGAGCTGTTTCGTTCAGGCTCAGTCTTAACCACGAATTAGGTGATAACTTTTCCATGTGTCCCAGATGGATTTTCAAAGGTGCTTGGAGGAGTTTGCAGGAGGAAAGCAACATTACTGGACCAGAAAATGACTGCTGTGGAAAGGCCCTGCTTGGTCTGCCCTGCTGTCAGTGAAGCATCATAGTTCTTTCCAATATGTCCATCTGCTGTTGAGTGTCCCTCGTGTTCCGCTCCCTGACCCTGTGAAGGCACAGGTTTCTGGTTAAAGCCCCAAAGACATGACAGGTGCCCTGACCCAAGTGTAGCAGTTGGGGCAATAGGTTTTCTCACTCACCATGTTTCTGCTGGCCAAGTAGTCTGCTTCTTTAGGAAGACAGGGAAAGGGTGGGGAAGGAAGAGAAAAATGTACTAGGAGCAGCAGGAAAACCATGGAAAACCATGAAAGTGATGACCAGCACATAGATCTTAAGGTTTTGGGTTGATTTTTTTTTTTTTTTTTGCATTTTTTGCATTTGTAAAGAAACAGTTCTCTGATTTCAGTCTTATTGCTTCTCTTTTCTTTTCCAGTTTGACTGAAACTTTAATTGCCTTTTCTAATAAGTGCTAACTGACCTTTTGAAACAGCAAAAAATAGAAGTATAACTCTTGAAAGGTGCCTTTGTGTACCCACTCAAGAACACTGCATGGGACCATTATGTTCTCTGGTTCCTTGTGGGTGTCAATATTTAACTGCTTTAGGATTCCTTATGATCCATTTTGTCCATTAACAATTCTAATTCTGATGGTGACTTTTGACTTGAATCTATATTTTGGTAGTAGACGTCTTTTTAAAAAGACGCTGTCAGGGTTGTGGGCTCTGTGTTCAAGGTGCTGTCGATCAGTCAGAGCTACATGGGAGGCATACCTTTATGTAGCCAAGAATTCTACAATTAAGATAGTTGAAATATCTGATGGATGAATACCTGCATTTGTGAGATGTGAACCAAGAAGCAAAAGCTATTAATTTGGCAGACCCTGTGAAAAAACATTTTTTTATAATTCTGGCTCTTGCTCTAGTTATCAGCAGTACATTAGGAATAGTGTTTAGCAGTCAGTACAAGCGAAGATATTTTGCCATGAGGCACTACAAAGTTGAAGTTATTAACACATTTATAGCCTTAGAAAAAAATATCAATGATTGTCAAATAGGAAAGGGCAAAAATGGTAGTTGGGACTGGGAGGGGAATTGTTTTCCATCTGCTAAAACAGTAGAGGAAATGCAAAAATTAAACCAGCAAAAGCAATCACTTGACAGTGTCCTTTTAAGTTTAAGCTCCTATATTAGGAAGCTGCCACTGGGGAGTTAGTCCAGCCACAAATTGTTTGTCTGGAGTGTTTCCGGTTAATACGATTCAGCTACACATTGGGCTGTGTTTTACATGAGGCTTTGTGGAGTGACAAGACTCCTGCTAAGGCTGCTACCCGTACCTTCACTTTGTGTTCTTCCTGACTGGCTCGTACACATGCGCTGGCCATGTTTGTGTAGTCGTTGCTTTTGTGCACCTTGCATGCGGTGAACCTGTAACAATCACATCCTTTCCACTTGTAGCCTCTCCAGTCTCACTGTTAAGTACCATCTTGAACATATATTTATATATGTATGTGAGGTCTTAATCTAATAAATTATCTGGGGGTTTTGTTTAATCTTCCAGACTTTCATTTATTTGAATTATCTTCTGGTTTCTTTTGTCTGATGCAGATGTAGCAATTGCCACTGACAATGTGTTCCACTTTCCACGCCATCATATCACGTGTATTCTAAATCTCCAGCTTGCTAAAATAGATGAGGAAGTAGTTTTAAGCCCTCTCTTTCTCTCCAGGACATGGGTTTTGCTATGAAAAGGAGCAAGACCTCTTTTGGAGTTTGATGTTTGGGAAACAGGTCTCAGAATACAAAAAAGAGGAGAGGTGGGAAGCCAGCCCGCCTGGCTGTTATATCTGTTATATCGTTAGGACAGAAAGGTGGGATTTAAAAGTAAGAAAGAAATGATGGAGGTAAAGACAAAAAAGGACAAGGATGCAAAGGAGAGAACTGAACAAAAGGATAAGAGAAGGTATAATTTAAGTGGAGCTGATCCAGTTCTGAAGGTAGAGATGAGTTGTTAAAATATTGTAAGTCAATTAGGGAGAAATGTCTTCAAGCACTGGTTCCCAGCTGAAGCTTATGACCCCCTACTCCTTTTCCAGACCATGTTCCTGCATTTGGGGAGCTACTGTCCAAAGGATACCTGGTAAATCAAGCAAAGGAGGAAATGACCTAACTTTATCTGCTCCCCTTTAGGGAGCTAGGCAGGGAGGCCAGAGCACAGGGAGGGTAGCAGGGTGAAACCCAGATGTAACCAAAGCATGGACTGAATTTAATTGCTGTCAGGAAGTGTGGTGTGGGCTTAGATCACAGAAGAATGTGGGACTGGATATAGCAAGAATTTGAATAAGGGAGAAACAAGAAAAACAATATTTGTAGTGATCTGCTGAGCTGTGGAGGTTTGGTGCTAAGGAAAGAGAGGAAGTCTGCTCTGACTGGGTGTCTCTCCTCTGGAAAAATGCCTTTCCTAATTCATAGCTGCTTCCTGCATCACTTGAAGTCTTAACTGCTCACGATGACAATAAATGTTTTCCTCTAATGTGGTGCCATGTAGCCATGAGAGAACAGGCTACTTTGAGAATCTTTGGCATGACTGTAGCAGAGCTTTCACCATGGTGCTTGTGGAGGATGTTTGGAGCAGAAATCACTCAAAACAAAACAAAACAAAACAAACAAACAAAAAACAGCAACAAAAACAAACAAAACAAAACAAACTAAAAAACAGAACAAAAAAAAAAAACAACACACAAACCAAACCAACCAACCAACCAACCAAACAAACAAAAAACAAGAAATGCAACTTGTTCTAGTTACTGTTGGTTCTTGACAACTCCCACAGTGGTTCACAGGGAATGCTAGTGTGTCCCAGCTGCAGCAAGAGGACGGGGACTTGGGAGAACAGGGTTTGATTTCCAGCTTTGGGAAAACCACTTTGCTTCCTTCTACAGCGCTTTGGGATCAGCTGGTGAAGATGATCAGGAATCATACTTACTACCACATCTCTGAAGGGCTGTGACTTGCACCCATGGCATGAGGTACTGGGCATATCCACCAGCAATTTGTCTGTGAACAAAGCTGTTGTTCCTATCAGCCAGTTGTTCTCATCCAACAGAAGCTGAGACTCAGACTTTATATATTTTGAAGCTTGAGGGGCCATTACAGGCCTTGGGAAGCTAAACTGGAGAAACTCAGATGTCACTGACAGATGAGGCCCTGACATACATGAGGTAAGAGATACCCATATGGTCCCAGTAGCGAAACCAATCCACAGGCTGCAACAACAGATGTCAATTCCTGGTTTCCTTGCTTCAGGAATCATTCTGAATATGTAAAATAAATAAATAAATAAATAAATAAAGCATTCGTAGCATTCAGTAAACAGCCTTAGAGCATTAAGTTCATTCTTTCTGATCTCATGTCTACAGACAGAAGGAATGTAAAAAATCAGGAAAAGTTGTCTTTCCTGATTGTTTATTGGCAACTACCCCAAAGCATTGAAGCAAGGATGCAGTTGGAGCCCTTCTCTGAACACAGAGTGGTAAGTGTCACAAGCATCAAGGGCAACGTGGGAGCTCCTCTCCTCTAGAGCTGGTAAGGAAGGAAATGGTGAGGTGGATTCGCAGGCACGAGAGCTTGTTCTTTCCCAAGCTAGAGTTGTCTTTGAGGTATTTGCATTGAAATTTTAAAAGCACCTTCTCAAAATCTTCCATTGTTTAATTATCTGCTATGAAACTGCCTTATTTTGAGGATAAATTTGTCTAATTTTAATTTCCAGCTGCTGGACTTAGTTGTGCTTAATGAAACAAGATGGCACAGTTCCCCTGTTACTGGACAGTAAGTACCCGTATGCAGTTGTAAGCTCCCTGTTCAGCCTTCTCTTTGATAAGCTGAGGTCCTTTAAGTCTGGTGCCACAATGTTTGTTTTCCAGCCCCTGGATGATTTTTAAGGGGTGTCCGTTTTTGAACTTTCTTCAACATCTATGCATCTTGAAGGGTTTGCACTAGAGCAGAATGACAAATTCCAGTTACCATTGCTGTGAATGGTGATGAAATGGCCCCATTCTGCACAGTATTTCCCCTTTTGACACTTCAGGAGCCTTCTCTGGAGGTGTTGGGCTGGGTACCTGGTCTCATTGCACTTGAGTGTCATCACATTGCATGTGATGACACAAGATAATCTGCTCCATGAGCTTCCCTGGCACTGAGGTCAAACTGACAGGCCTATAGTTCCCCGGGTCTACCCTCCGGCCCTTCTTATAGATGGACATCACGTTTGCTAGCCGCCAGTCGACTGGAACCTCCCACGATAGCCAGGACTGCTGATAAATGATGGAAAGCAGCTTGGCCAGCTCCTCCGCCAGTTCTCTCAGTACCCTCGGGTGGATCCCATCTGGCCCCATCAACTTGTGTATATCCAAGTGCCATAGAAGGTTGCCAACCAGTTCTTCGTGGATAGTGAGGGCCACATTCTGCCCTTCCACCAGCTCAGGGTACTGGGTATCCAGAGAAGAATTTGCTGTGTTTTCAAGGGAAAGTTATTTATTGAGAGACATTTTAACTCAAGTGTCAGGAGCCTTAAATCATTATAATAAATTCATTCTATTTAGGGCTTCTTACATTGTAATAAATTTGTTTTAAACATGAATGAGGAGATCCATTATTTATTTAATATACTGTTATGTATGTCCTTTCAAAATGACATAGCTCACTATATGAAGTGGGAGAATAATAGTGAGAGATTTACAATACTTAAGAATAACACAGCCTGGGAATGTGACATGTTAACCAATGGTGGGCAGGGGGCTGGCAAGATGGGACCCCACCACTCCCGGTGGCATGAGACAGAGTTAACAGCATGAAAACAGGTCAGGACAGGAGGGTGAAGGTGAGAGCTCAGTGGGAAGCATTCCTGCAGGATGGGAATCACAGCCAAGCCTTACAGTCACCTCCGTTTTACTGTGAAAAGTGCAGTTGAAACACCCAAAAGGTGATGCAGAGTGCTTGCTTCGAGTCACACTCCCCTTCATGGCTTCAGGCACCCACTTAAGCCTCTCCACAGAGACCTTGTCCCACAGTGGTGCATGTGGATCACATCCCTCAGTGGCCACAAAAACCTCTGAAATGAAGCGAGGAGGCTACGAGCCTCCATTTGTAATAAATGGCTCAGTCTTCAAAAGAGGACTATAATCAAAGTTTACAATTTATTAAAGGAATAGAGGTAAGCAAACAGTGCTGGGTGCGCTGGGAGTCTCTGCTCCACCAAGACACGCACCAGTTATATCAAGCAGCTGATTTTTATGCTCCTAGGCTAATACATATTCATTACTACTTCTAAAAAAAACAGGGTCATTATAATTAATTTCCAGAATCCAAACCCTCCTACTGGAGCATGCGCATCAGTCTCCGGTGGTCCCTCTGGGGGTCTCTCGTGCTGAAGGCTCATAGTCTTCCTCCCTCTTGTCCTTCTCCTTTGTCCAACTTGGCTGTATGTCAGAGACTTGTGCAGCATCCCCTGCAAGCTTTGTCTTTTAGTCGTTCTTCAGCTTTCCCCTTCTCCTTAATCTCCTGGCCAGACAGCAGAGACTTGCATAGTGTCCCATGCAATAGTCACAATAGTTAGCAGTTATTCTGAACCCCCCCCAGATATCAGAGACTTCAAGGAAAAGCCTACAAATACATTTCCCTTCAAGCTCTCTATTGACACGAATTGCTGGACCATTCCTTTGCAAGATACAAGAACTATATACATTAACTACTCTGTTTTCCTTAGACTTGTGGTTATACAAGGGTATGTAAGACAGAAGGTCACATTCATCATACCATGCGGCCCTAGCATTGTTCCATACTGACACGAATCAGATGAACACATTTCACAGTCCCCCATCTCCTTTTTCATGGTATTGATTCGTGTTTTCCTTTCCAATTGAGTCAATACTTGCTGAATTGATACCAATTTTGGATCTTTGTTTGTTTTTATTATCATCAGGGAGTGGGTTTTCACTTTCCCTGGTTCTGGGTCAACAGGTACCGCAGATATTTGCATTCCTTGTATAACCGAGTGTATTAGTCTGGTAATGCAAGGTCTTAAACATGGAATTATTAACAATCCTCCCCATATCCCCAATACAACCATCCTTATTTTAGCAAACCAATCACTACCCATAAAGCCCCCTCCCATAATCCTCTTAGATCGATTCCATTCCAAGTCTGAACTGGGACATGTGCAGTTTTCTTCATTTCTTTTACAAGTTCATTTACAGCTTTTCCTTCTGTTGTGGTTTAACCCATCTGGCAGCTAAACACCACATGGCTGTTCACTCTCCTCCCCCCCTCCCTCTCTGGGATGGGAGAGAAAAATGGGAAAGTGAAGCCTATGAGTTGAAATAAAGACAAAAATAATAACAATAATAATGACAATAATTATGATAATAGTACTACTAATAATAATGTGTATGAAACAAGTGATGCACAATACAATTGCTCACCACCTGCTGATCGATGCCCAGCTTAACCCCGAGCAGTCCGGCCCTCCTCCCAGCTCTTCCACCCCCAGTCTGCCTGCTGGCAGGACAGAGTGAGAAGCTGAAACGTCCTTGGCTTGGTGTAAACACTGCTCTGCAACAATTAAAACATCAGCATGTTATCAGCACTCTTCTCATCCGAAGCCAAAACATAGCATTCTACCAGCTACCAGGAAGAAACACCTTCATCATCAATCTCTAAACAGCAATTACTAAGGTTAAATTTTCCACAGACTTCTTCTTGTGCTAGTAAATAATCCAAAGCTAAGCAGTTTTGATACAAAGCAGTTCTCATCTTGGTATTTTGCTTTGCAATTAATCCAAGTGCATCTCCAGTTTCACTTACAGCTATTTCTATTGCAACTTGTAACCTAATTATTCTATTAAGTATATATATTGGGGTCCTATAGCCCCAGGATCCATCTTCTGCCCATGTAGCTGGATCATAATAGGCAAATGCCTTCAATCAAGGGGTTGGGCCCGCTTTCAGAGTCGATTTGGGCTTGTGTTACCGTTCAGCCTGTCAGGGTGATCCAGCTCCTGGAAAACGAATCACAATTTTATATAGGTTTAAAAAAAGAGGTTCTTATGTTATTTTCTCGGGACAATCTGGACAACCTGATCTTAGTGTGGGAGAAGTCCAGTCGAGGCCCTCTCACTCAGCAGTCAATACCCATAGGGGTTGCCTCCCTTGGTAGACCATACACACCGCAGTGGAGGGTCCTGCCCCGGTCTTGCCTTCTCCCTTTCCTCCCTTCAGGCTTGTCCCCTTTATTTGGCATCCTTAATTCATGCAGAGCCTCGTTGCCAGACTATTAGTTCTTCCTTAGCTTGAGTTTCAGTTTCCCAGGAGTGGACTCAACCCTCCAAGTTTCAGTAGTTACTGGTCCTGGATGCGTGGGTCCAACCCCTTTCTGCGGTTCTCACAGCTGTTTCAGTAGTAAGTAAAACAAGGTACAGTCCCTCCCATCGGGGCTTCAATGATTCTTCCCTCCAGGTTTTTATTAAGACCTTGTGTCCTGGTTGTATCTTATGAATAGCAAATCCTAAAGGTGGTGTTTGAGCCATCATTCCAATTTCTCTTAGCTCTTGTAATCTCCTTCCAGTAGTAATTATATATTTCTGGATGCTGCGATCCTCAACTACATTGTTCCTTAGAGTCATCCCTTGAGAATAAGGCATACCATATAACATTTCATATGGCAATAATTCAGTCTCACTGTGTGGTTTAGTTCTTATGTTTAAAAGTGCCAATGGTAAGCATTTCATTCAGGGCATTTGTGTCTCGATCATTAATTTAGCCAATTGTTTTTTTCTTGTTTGATTCAGTCTTTCTACTTTCCCTGAGCTTTGTGGGTGCCACGGAGTATGGTACTCCCTGAATATCTGATGATTGCCATAATAATTTTATTATTTTAGAAGTAAAGTGTTTGCCCTGGTCAGAATCAATGTGCTGGATTATCCCATATCTAGGTATCAGGTGTTCTAATAGAATTTTTACCACCATTTCTGCTGTAGCTTGTGCTGCGGGATAAGTTTCTACCCATTGTGTTAAATGATCTACTATTACCAATAGATATTTTATCCTCTCTACCTTGGGCAATTCAGTGAAATCAACTTGTACTTTCTCAAAAGGCCTATAAGATGTTATTTCTCCCTCCCGTGGCTGCTTGTCGAAACACTTTCTTATCTATCTTCTGACAAGTTAAGCAACCTTGTGTAATTTGCTTTGCTATTTCAAAAAACCCAATGCAACCAAATTGTGTAAGTAAATGATCACTTAACACCTTTGTACCCCAATGTGTTTGTGAATACAAACATCCCAGTATTTGCTTCGCATAATCTTTTGGCAATATCTCTCGCCTGTCTGGTAATGTCCATTTTCCTTGTTCTAACTTAGCCTCTGTTTTCTCCAGTTTCGTTTGTTTTGTTTTGTTTTCCATTGCATTTCAAAGTTGGTCCAAAAATTCCACAGGGGTTTCTTTTGGACTTTGTTGAAACAGATTCTCAATTCCCAATTTAACCAGATTTTGGTATTTACCATTCATTATTTCCAGGGTGCCTATAGTCTCAGTGTGGGGTCGGTCAGGGGAATGCAATTATCAACAGTTCCCTGAGCGGTCCCATTGGCAATCTGAGCTCACTCATAAACTCAGGTTGTTTTAAGGGTTAACTGCTTTTCTGTTTCCATGACAACTCTCTGGGACCCATCATGGTCCCTCTGCCCCAAAGGGCTCACACCCATGATTTTGAGATCACAGCCTCCTGTTGAGGCAGAACTATTAACATTCTTACATCCTCTTTCCCTGCTCATTCAACTTCAAACAGCTCTGTTAAATACTACATGCCACACCTTTTCCACAAAAATTTGCATTTCAACAGGACCGAATTTCAAGCCTAATGCCACTTAGTTTCTCATGCACTTTGTGACTAAGCTCATACAAAACAAGGAATCACTCCTGTGTATCCGTCAATAGGGGGGTTTAAAAAGGTATTGATGCCTAAATAAACTCGATCTCCCCCGTCTTACCAAATTCCCAGGGCTCAAGCCCAAACTACCAAAGAAATGACTATCTCCATTCTACCGATTTGATAATAGTCAGTCCACTCCCCCCCAGTACTTGGGAAACTGACCAAACACCATAGCAAGTACACCAACACTTCTCAACTGTTAGTTACTTAGATAATGCTCCCGCCTTTTTTCTTGTCATACTCAAAGCATTTAAGAGCAAAAATAGGATCACAAGATACACCGCCAGGCCCATATGTTGGGCACCACCAATCAACACTTGGATAAAACAGCACTTCTTTTAGGTCTGTCATGCAATACGTTCGTTCGTCCCCGGCCGCTCCCCTCGTGGAGAATAGGGAACCATGGATCGGAACTCCGCTCTTGCTTCACAGCGATGCTGCGTCTCACTCACGAAGCACAATCATGCAATCACACAGAGAGGCCTCTAGCACATCTCATTCATACCACAGGAATATAATTTAGAATGATAACTGTCGTGGTTTAACCCGGCTGGCAGCTAAACACCACGCAGCCGTTCGCTCACCCTCCCCCCTCCCTCTCTGGGACGGGGGAGAGAGATGGAAAGTGAAGCCCGTGAGTTGAGATAAAGACAGTTTAATAAGACAGGACAGGAAAATAATAATAACAAAATAATAATAACAATAATAACAATAATGTTACAATGGTGATAATAGGAAAGTAATAATAATATGTACAAACAAGTGATGCACAATGCAATTGCTCACCACCCGCTGATCGATGCCCAGCTTAACCCCGAGCAGTCCGGCCCCCTCCCCCCGGCTAGCCACCCCTATATATTGTTTAGCATGACGTCAGATGGTATGGAATACCCCTTTGGCTAGTTTGGGTCACCTGTCCTGGGTCTGTCCCCTCCCAGCTCTTACTGCACCCCCAGCCTGCCTGTTGGCAGGACAGAGCAAAAGGCTGAGATGTCCTTGGCTTGGTATAAGCACTGCTCTGCAACAATTAAAACATCGGGGTGTTATCAGCACTCTTCTCATCCTAAGCCAAAACACAGCATTCCACCAGCTACTAGGAAGAAAATTAATTCTGTTCTAACTGAAACCAGGACAATAACCAACCAAACAAGTATTGTCTCTGACTGTGTTCTTCGTGGAGTGACTTCTTCCACTTTGTTTCAAACCCTTACACTTACACAAATACTTTCAACACAAAATACCTGGACATTTAAGAATAAGACACACAATTATTAACACTCCAGTTAATATCCCTCCAGCAGCTGAAAACGTACCGTTTGTCCGCAGCTTCAGGAGGTCTTTGTCTGCTCCTGCGGTGAGTGGCTGAGAGTGGAGTCCCCTCCGAGCAAAACACTCAGGGTGCACCTAAGGGCGTCCGCTCCGCAGCCAATCCTGCAGCCAACCAGTGTCTCCTGCCTGGCTCGCCACAATAATGACTCACAGAAAGCTGACTCCACAATCAGCAAGATTGCAAAGTAGGTATGTTTACTCAGTGCTGGGTGGCATGGGGGTGTGTGGGGGGGTAGTCCCACCTGTTATAAATGAGGTCGCAACTCAATCTGAATTTTGTAATATTTATAAAACAAATATTTCTAAAAGGTATAAAAGGCAAGTAAAGAGCGCTGGGTGTGTGGGGAGTCTACGCTCCACCAACACGCACACACAAACATCAAACATTCTAAATATACAGAACATTGCTTTACATACTAAACGCAAGTATGCCTACACGTACGTACAATCAAGAAAGGTAACAAACAATCCTTTGAGTTCCATAACTTACTAAAATCGAGTACACCTATACATATTCACGATCAGAAAAGGTAACAAACAATCCTCCAAGTTCCATGACTCAACAGTCTCCATTTTCCACTCCTTTTCTTGATTACATACAAGTCTCCATTTTCCATTCCTTTTGAACAATATGTCTCGCTTTAAGTTGTCAAGCAACTCGGTCTTCAGGCCTTATGTATCCCGTTCTTCCCGGACTGAAGAAAAGCATATCCATCTCCTTTTCAAGGCCAATAGGCCTGGGTCAAAAGGCACGTTCAGGTCAGCAGGGGGCGTAACAGCAAAAGCCTTCGATGGCTGTAGCAGCAGAGGGGCCGATGGCGTAGCAGTTGGATCAGTAAAGGAGCCCGCAGCTCCCTCACTATCTGGCAAACCACATGCTTCTGACTGTGGTCCCACATGGCTCTTTAAGGCCTCAGAGATTGCTCGCCAGGTGCCGAGCAATCCCACTGCAACCTTGTCGTTTTTAGTTGCAGAGTCCCACACCTTGACCTCAGTTTGGTCCCATATTTCAATGTTCATAATCTGTCCGATTGTTAATAAGGAGAATAAGCTGTAAGGCTACCAGGACAGTCTTTGTTCCTAAGGACGTATGATTCCTCATAATGCGCAACTGCTTACCAGCGAGAGGCAGTTGTGTCCACAGGTCCGCTTCTCTCAGCTTGAGCTTCTTTCCAGCTCTGGTGTGCCATTTCCAGCGACTTTCTGTATGAGCTTCTCTGAGCAGTTTGCTGAGTCTGGCCGAACCTATCTTCATGAGGCAATCAAAGTGCCTGTTCCTGTCCTGGTCTCCATTCTGACAGACTGTTCCTCTTCACTTCTTTTTTCCTGCTTCTTTATTGATGATGTAACTTCATCATTTTGCCTTTTTTTATCTTGAGGGCAGGCTCCCCTCTTATACCCTTCTCTCCACAGCAGTTCTTTTCAAAACAACTTTTCATTGGTCAAACAACTTTGAATGTAACAACAACAGCAAACACCCAGAAACTTCCATGCCTTAACGGCTGGAGAACAAGAGTACCAGCTGGGGAACAAGAAACCCGAGACTGCATGGAGTCTCCTGAATCACCCTTCTTTGTTCCCTCTAAACTCTTTTATATTCCTGATGGCCTGGTCGTTAAGAGTCTAATGTTATCTCAACCACGGGGCTTTCCAACCCCCATGGCCACATTCCCAAATCTCCCCCTTCTTTATTAATATCAACCATTTTCTTGACACGAATTACTACTCCATATATAACACACCAAAGTCGTGCACGCCTAACATGGCAACTTCCTTTGGTTATATCCAGTAAAGAGTTGCATATGCATGAAGTTTCCCAATACACCTATTCGTATGCATAACCTGTCCCTTTGTGAACAGTCCTCCTTATCTCTGATCCCTTGGTTAATGTCTGAACCATGAGGTTGTTTTCATCTGGTTCTCGGGGTCCGAGGGGCTCCTGTTATCTGGAGGTCTAACTGCAGCACAGGCACAGTACATCACAAATGTAGCACATATTCATTTTTAATCAATTGCTCTCTAATTTCTAATTCCATGTGTCAGCTGCAGCATACTTGCTCTCTTCCGGATCCACGGGTATTCTACTATTAACATTAATGTTCAAAGCCTGACAGACCCCGTCCTCCGTGGACCCAAATATCAATCAAAATACATGGGGTCTTAAGGGTTCTTTTGGTCATTCTATCATATAATACTGGACCATTTTTAATTTACTCTTTCATTTTCTGGAGCCCCTATCGTTCCAATTTCTAATCATTATTCCTAATGGACTTTCTGGTAATTTGCTCCCTTTCTTCTGGTCCCTGGTCTTCGATTTTGTCTGACCCATCTAGGAATTTTACTACAGCAATTCCCACAGCCCTTGGTTACCTTAGTAAGAGTGTCTTGCAGGGGGTTTAGGACCTATCACCCACCCACGAATCCTATAGGAATCGCTTCGGTCCTTCACCGGCCAAGTCCCTTGCGGGAGATTGGAACCGCGGTTAGAAGACCTCCACACTCGCTTTGGAACTGAGTTCTGTCTCAGCCACACTCTTACACATACAGGCAACCGAATCCCACCCAACCGAATGGTATACGCCTTAAACACTTACGACTCCGTCGTCTTCATTTGGATCTTCGCGCGCAGAATTACAGGCAAAATACAGTGCTGCAGCCGGCAAGGGAGCTCATAAAAAAAAATCAAATTCTTTGCTTACCTTTATTCAGGTTCAAGATGGCATTAGTCCTGACCTGACTCGAACAGGAGCCACCAAATGGTGGCGCGCCTCTCCTAGATCAAATCAGAATTCAGGAACCAAAACCATCCCAGACGAGCCCCCATTTGTAATAAATGGCTCAGTCTTCAAAATAGGACTATAATCAAAGTTTACAATTTATTAAAGGAATAGAGGTAAGCAAACAGCACTGGGTGCGCCGGGAGTCTCTGCAAATACATTTCCCTTCTAGCTCTCTATTGACACGAATTGCTAAAACATTCCTTTGTAAGACACAAGAACTTTATACATTAACCACTCTGTTTTTCTTAGACTTGTGGTTATACAAGGGTATTTAAGACAGAAGGTCACATTCATCATACTATGTGGCCCTAGCATTGTTCCATATTGACACAAATCAGATGAACACATTTCACAGTGTCAAGCTGAGGCAGGGGAAGTTTAGGCTGGACATCAGGAAGAGATTCTTCACCGAGAGGGTGGTTGCACACTGGAACATGCTTCCCAGGGACGTAATCACTGCACCAAGCCTGTCTGAATTTAAAAAATGATTGGACTGTGCACTTAGTCACATCGTCTAAACTTTTGGGCAGACCTGTGCGGTGCCAGGAGTTGGACTTGATCCTTATGGGTCCCTTCCAACTCGGGATATTCTATGATTCTATGATACAATTTCATACTCAGCAATAAAAGGTGAAAACAGGAAGAAGAGGGGAGGGGTGGGCTGTCATTGCAAAAATGTCTGTCCTCCCAAACACTTGCTACATGCGTTGAGGCCCTGCTTCAAGGACATGGTCAAGCATTGCTCATTTGTGGGAAGTAGAGAGTAATTTATTTCCTCTGCACTTCCACACACCCTTTGCTTGTTATTTATTTTTTCCCTTTTCCCCTTCCTTTTTTTTTCCTTTAGTTAAACTGTTTAATTAATAATATTTTTTTCCTTAATAATTATTTTTCCTTTAATTAAATTATCCTTATCTCAGCCCATGAGTTGTTTCTTTCCTTTTCTTCTTCCCCTCCTCTTCTGAGGAGGGGGAGTGTGAGAGATTGGTTGTGGTGGAGTTCAGCTGCCTAGAAAGGTAAAACCACCACAGCATGAGACGATAAAACATGCATCTGGCTTCACATCATGTCCTCCTGGCTTCACAAGGGTCCTTGTGGTGGATAGAGGAGGAGCTGGGCACAGAGACCGCCTTGGTGGCGTGAGCATCCCAAGTCTGGAAACAAATCTTTGGCAACATGGCTGTGGCTTTCTTGGAGAGCAGAGCCACTCCGCACCATGTAAACCTTGCGCCTGCACTTCAGCCCACTTCCTTTCTTCAGGAGCAGTATCTGATGTTTGCAGTGGTCTTGGAATCAGGGTTGAATGGGAGAAAGCATCGCAGTGCCCAGAACTAAAAAGGCCAGTTGGTTCCCTAGTATCTAATGAGAGCAATTACTCCCTGAGATGCTGAAAAGCCTTCCAGTTCTCCAGTGCACACAGCCTTGATGCAAGGAAGCCCCACCAGCAACTCTGCAGAGGAGGCAGACAGATGTGAGGTGAGGACTGTGCTTGCCATCTCAGGTCTCTCTGTGGTGCGTGCTTTGTTTGGAGTTTAGTGCTAGTGCTTCTGAGCCTCTGGCTGATCTGTAACCCCCAAGGCAGCTGCCTGTAGGATCACTGGAGCTTCATGCCCCAGCCATGCAGGTCCTGGCCCCAACCTAAAATCTGCCCTGCTCTACCACAGACCTAGCTCCATTTTGCTTCCGGACTACTGTAAGACCAGCAGCTGGCAGCTATTTGCTCAGTGAATGAGGAGTTTGGGTCATGCATCATGCTTGGTCCCAATGTGCTTGCCACAAAAGAAACTTTTTGTCTCAGTCCCTAGCGAACCTGCCCTCTCCCTTACCCCTAGCAGCACAGGGACTGAAGCAGGCAATTGTGTATGGGGGTAAGCAAAAATCTGCCCTTAGGCTGCCTGGGCAGAGAGCCAAGAGCATTTGCGTTGATTCAAAGATCGAAGCCGAAATTTCTTTCTTTAAGTGGTATATTCTTTATTGCAGCGCTGGATGCACGGGGGATCTCTCCACCTATCGTGCATGTTCAAAGTAACAAACTATCTCATATTTATACAGCAAAACAATGAATATTCTATTAACGCCTATACATATTCATTACCTAAACCCGCCTACTCTCGCTTCGTATGCTAATTAGCTTATCAGTCCTTGCGCTTGCGCAAAGCCTTCCAAGAATTGTGGGCCGGGGTCTTCGGGACGTGGGCAGTGGTCTTTGGGAGGAAGACTGTAGGTCTTCCTCGTGATGCACTTTTCACCTTTTGCTTAAAGAATGCCAGGTTGGCTGAATCAGTTGTTTTCCAAGCTGCAGAAATGCCGAGTTGGCTCAAGTTATCTCAAGTTTCAGCCTAACTGAGGGTCGGTAGATAACGGGATGTTTCAATTATCAAGATGCTTCAACATAACAGAAGGTCGACAGATAACAAGATGTCATCTATTTTGTTCTCATTAATTTTTAACCACAAGATTTATTCTATCCTAAAGTGAGTTTATACAATATCAGTGTTAACAGCTCTCTGGTGGATGGGGCTGTAATAAAATGCAGCCAGACAGCACTACTGGCTGCAGGTGAAATGTAGGCCATCCCAAACCTGTATCTCCAGCAGCCTGGGCATGGTGCTGGCAGCGGAGAGAGCAAGGCCGTGGGCTGCTGGCACTGCAAGGCTGGGCGGCTTAGAGAAGGCCCCGCCTGCTCGCAGGTGTGATGGCAGGGCTTCATCTGTCAGAGCAGAAAAATATCTGGCCAATAAATTTGCCAAACGTTCCTAATAAAGGGCCAGATGTGTTATCATGTAGAATGGTTTTATAGGGGATGGCCATAAAACGTGCACATTACCCTTTAAAATGCCAGGACAAGGATTGATTCCAGCAGGGCGGAGGGAGAGGAGGAGGGGGAAGGAGGCTAATTGGAAAAGGGGGATAAATCCAGGGGCTCATTTCTCTGCCGTGATTCCCCAGGGTGTCAGGGAGTAGTAACACAGTAGGAGTCATTGCTGGGCTTATATGCTGTGCCTGGACTTGGGCTTCTTCACTCCGTCCTCTTCACCCCATGCAATGCTGGGTGCCCTTTCTGGCATCTGCTTCTGCTGCTGGCTCAGGCCAGCCCTGTTCTTGCTCCTTGTCCTTGGCCCAGGGAAAGCTGTGGAGATACCTCCATCAGCATCTCCTTTGGTTTCTCCTTATCTGTGCCTCTCCTTCTCATCTCAGGGCTCCAATACTCATTGCTCTCCTCTTGCAGCTTCCAGATGTGTCCTGCCTGCCCCAGAGCCCAGCGGCTCCAATGCCAGCTCCTCTTTCCCTCTCCTCCCTTGTGACTCTGTCTGCCTGGTCCCTGGCTGTTGGCTGGCCCTGAAGTCCACCACTGCTAGGAGATAGGCTACAGACGTTTGGGCGGTAGTTTTGGGTCCCCTGCACTGTGGAAGAGCCCATCCTGAGATTGCAGGTTATTGTATGTGCTCTGGGCTCTGATTGAGTAAACAGGAGAGGGGGAGCAGAAAATATTTCTGGTAGCAGAAAATATTAATAAAAAACAACTTCTCCTTCTTAAAAAGTCACTGAGTTTGGCCTCTGGGTTGGAGGTGGGCAGGTACTGGTGGGACAGAAAGAGCCAGGAAAAGTCAGATTGTTGCTTGGCAAGGATTCATTCAAAAATGTTTGTTGGTGTCAGTGTGGATTTGTTGGTTTGTGCCAGGTCTCACTTGTCCTCCCACTCCATGCATGTGCTGCTGCCAAATTTCGAGTTTGAAGTGACCCTGGAAATCCCCAGTGAGGTTGGTGGTGGCACCTGTGGGAGGGAGAGGGGGTGCAGGCAGCATCCCTGGGCTTGCAGTTTGTCCCTTAGCACTATAAATGCTCTTCCCAGTTGGATGTTGCCCTTGGTGACCAAACCCAGAGATAGCTGTGACTCAAACGGAGCAGACACCAATTTGCTTCCACTGGGTGTGCAAAAAAATAACACTTCTCCCATCAGTTAGAGATGAGTCATGATACAGACCCATGTTAAACAACATGACTAATGGATGTGGCAAAACATGTGAATTTTGATGAGAGAATAGGTTTTGATATTAACTGTTTCTTCTAGAAAGCAGATAGAGCTTATGAAAAGTAGCCAGAGATGGATATCACCTGACTTTCTCATACGGTGTGCCACCTCATGTGAAAACAGGTTTATTCAACAGAGCAGCTTCAGGACTGACACAGCTTTGGAGTTCGCCAAACTGGGCGGTGTTCAAGTCCAGGATTTTCAGTTTTGTTACACAGTTGTGAAGTTTGGAGCAATGTCTAGGCTCCCAGCCTGAGACGCATCTCTGAAGTCTGGATTTGCTTCTTCACTGCCTTTTGGCTCAGGCCCATCTCTACTGTACCCACCGCAGTGAAATTTTCATTGAACACAATTTTAGGTCTGGAATTGTAATTAAATTTAAGGGCTGGTAAATTTTGCTGTGAACACTTTCCTGGCTCCTTTCCTAAGCATTTCATCTACTCATCTACTATGTAGTGTTTTGCAGATGCTATTGTATATTATATTGCCAACCACAAGTATGAAAAAATGTGTGAATTAGAAAAATACTAATACATTTGAGGTATCTTTTTTTAGTTTTGCTCTAATGGTCACACTTCAAAGTGTTTTTTTTTTTTTTTTCTTTTTTTTTTTTTTCCCCAGAGTTTGCTAGATATTGAAAAGTTATAAGATTATGGGGCAGGTGGGAATCTCATCCTACCGCTTGACTCCAAGAGCTGTGACCTTTCCATTTCCTCATCAAGCTTACGATCAAACTGTGAGCTTGACAATACTGCATGTAATTGCACTCTGAATTAAACCATTTCCTCCAACATCCAGCAATAAGGAAAATGAAATCTTCAGGCAGGATTTACTGACTTGCCTTGAAAGAACTTCATCCCATGCTGAACATTAAGCCACCTAGTAATATCTGGGTACTTGTCTACTTTGAGACCCATAGGAGAACTAAGTCAAATTCAGTTTTAAAGGGGATTAATTAAGCTGCATCAGGGCCCTGTTTCAACACTCAGAGTTTAGATAAGTTGAAGTAAGACCCCTTTAATTTACATTTTAGGGAATGAACTTAAAGAGATTTGAGACCTCTTTGACAACAAGGGTGTCAAGAAGCAGCTGATATGCTTTGACTAATCCATTTTACATTATACCTTAGTTAATTCAGACAGAATGACCCACCATAGACAAGCACTGAGATGTTGAGAATGGGTGTGATCGTACTGCAAATATCTGCTTTCCCAGCTGTTTTGCGAGGAGATAGAAGGTGTGTAAGAAACAAGATGATCTATAAAATGTGACATAAAAGGTAATCTGAAGATAATAGCTCCCAAATATCTGCTGTTCTGTACAAGTTTTGTCCAATATCACCTTTGTTGTGATCTCTGTTTTTTTGTTTAAAGTTTTCTGTTTACTTTTACCTTTATATTCCCTCCTTTCTTTTTTCTTCTGGAAACCAGACCCCTTTGAACTGGATATCTGACACAAATGACTCTCAGTGCCTTGAAAACAACCTGTAAAGTATTGTCCTGGTTTCATCTAGGATAGAGTTAATTTTCCTCCTAGTAGCTGGTAGGGTACTGTGTTTTGGATTAGGATGAGAAGAGTGTTGATAAAACACTGATGTTTTAATTGTTGCAGAGCAGTGCTTACACTAGGCCAAGGACTTTTCAGCTTCTCACTGTGTCCTGCCAATGGGCAGGCTAGGGGTTGTTATAAATGAAGATACAACTCAATCTGAATTTAGTAATATTTATAAAAGGCAAGTAAACAGCACTGGGTGTGCGGGGAGTCTACACTCTACCAACACACACACACGAACATTAAACTTTCTAAATATACAGAACATTGCTTTTACATAGTCATAAGAAACCCAAGTACGCCTATACATATGTACAATCAGAAAAGGTATCAATTGAAACATAAACATGGCAAAGTTTTCTGAATTCTGGCAAGTGTTTAACAAACAATCCTTTAAGTCTATTACTATTAATGTCCATAACTGGGGGAGCATAGTTGGAGTTGGTAAACCTGGTTGAAGTGCTCCCATATCTTACATGACTTCATTAATTTCTCTCATATCATATAACAGTCTCCATTTTCCATTCCCTTTCTTTATTACAAACACCAGAGAATTCCAGGGCTAGTCATGGGAACAATGTCTCGCTTTAAGTTGTTAAGCAACTCGGCCTTTGGGCGTTATGCATCATATTCTTCCCGTATCAAAAGGAAACATATCTGGTCTCCTTTTCTAGGCCAATAGGCCTGGGTCAAAAGGCGCGTCCAGGTCACCAGGGGGCGTAACAGCAAAAGCCTTCAGCAGCTGGGATCCCTTTCTAGAGAAAGACTCATTGATAGAGTAATTGGAAGAGAGGCACAAGTTATCAGCCTCTGGAGGCGAATCCTAACAGCAGTGAGAGAAAGGTATCCCCACAAAGAGGATATTGTCTACCAAGTAAACAAATGGACCACTATGGATAAGGGCCTCCAGCAGCTGCGGGAATTAGCTGTGCTGGAGATGCTTTATAGTGATTTAAACAACGCCCAGGCACCTAAAGACCCCGATGAAGTGCAATGCACAGCGTCCATGTGGCGGAAGTTTGTACGAGCTGCACCCCCAACACATGCCAGCACACTGGCAGTCATGGGTTGGGACGAGGGGATGGGGCCAACTGTGGATACCGTGTCCAACCAGCTTCATAAATATGAAGAAAATCTCTCTCCCCCAGTACGGGGCTGCATTTCAGCTGTGGAGAAACTGTCCCAACGGTTAGATGAACACATAGCTTCGTCCTCACCTAAACGGAAAAATCTTTCGGCCATCAAGCGCCAGCAGTCCCCGGCTCAAACAAGGGAGAATCCGGGACGCACACCGCGAGGTACCTTGTGGTTTTATTTACGTGACCACGGGGAAGATATGAGGAAGTGGGATGGTGAACCGACCTCGGCCCTAGCTGCTCGGGTACGTGAGCTACGGAAAGATACAACAGCAACAAAGAGGGCCCCTAGGAAGATTGCTGCCCCAGTTTCTGTTGAACAGTCCCCCAGAGGCAGTAGAAGGAATAGTATTACTCCTGACCCTGATGAAGAGATTTCTGCTTCACGTTTGGAAGAAATAATTGATAGATACTCCGACCAGGATTAGTGGGGCCCTGCCTCTGGCCAGGTAGAGGAGAGGGACAACCGGATTTACTGGACTGTGTGGATTCGATGGCCTGGCACACCGGAACCGCAAAAATATAAAGCTTTAGTGGACACAGGCGCACAGTGTACCCTAATGCCGTCAGGCCACCAAGGGGCAGAACCCATCTCTATCTCCGGAGTGACGGGGGGATCCCAAGAGCTAACCATATTGGAAGCTGAAGTGAGTCTAACTGGGAATGAGTGGCAAAAGCACCCCATCGTGACTGGCCCAGAGGCTCCGTGCATCCTTGGCATAGACTACCTCAGGAAAGGGTACTTCAAGGATCCAAAAGGGTACCGGTGGGCTTTTGGCATAGCTGCCTTGAGCACAGAGAAGATTAAGCAGCTGTCTACCCTGCCTGGTCTCTCACAAGACCCTTCTGCTGTAGGATTGCTGAGGATTGAAGAACAGCAAGTGCCAATTGCAACTACAACTGTGCACCGGCGGCAATATCGCACCAACCGAGACTCCCTGATTCCTATCCATGAGTTAGTTCACCATCTGGAGAGCCAAGGAGTGATCAGCAAGACTCATTCACCTTTTAACAGTCCTATATGGCCAGTGCGGAAGTCCAATGGCGAGTGGAGGCTAACAGTGGACTATCGGGGCCTGAATGAAGTCACACCACCACTAAGTGCAGCAGTGCCAGACATGCTGGAACTCCAGTACGAACTAGAGTCAAAGGCAGCCAAGTGGTATGCTACAATTGATATTGCTAATGCATTTTTCTCTATCCCTCTAGCAGCAGCATGCAGGCCACAATTCGCTTTCACTTGGAGGGGCATTCAGTATACTTGGAATCGACTGCCCCAGGGGTGGAAACATAGCCCTACCATCTGCCATGGACTGATCCAGACGACACTGGAACAGGGGAACGCTCCTGAACACCTGCAGTATATCGATGATATCATCGTATGGGGTAACACAGCAGAAGAAGTTTTTGGGAAAGGGAAGAAAATAATTCAAATTCTTCTGAAAGCTGGATTTGCCATTAAACAGAATAAAGTCAAGGGACCTGCACAGGAAATCCAGTTCTTGGGGGTAAAATGGCAGGATGGACGTCGCCACATTCCGACGGATGTGATCAACAAAATAACAGTTATGTCTCCGCCAACTAGCAAAAAGGAAACACAAGCTTTCCTAGGTCTTGTGGGATTTTGGAGAATGCATGTGCCAGGCTATAGTCAGCTTGTGAGTCCTCTATATCGAGTGACTCGAAAGAGGAACTCTTTCGAGTGGGGCCCCGAGCAACAACAGGCCTTTGAACAACTCAAACAAGAAATAGCTCGTGCAGTAGCCCTTGGGCCTGTCCGTACTGGACCAGCTGTGCAAAACATACTGTACACTGCAGCTGGGGAGCATGGGCTCACCTGGAGCCTCTGGCAGAAGACCCCAGGAGAAACTCGAGGCCGACCTTTGGGGTTCTGGAGCCGGGCCTATCGAGGATCAGAAGCCAATTACACCCCAACTGAAAAGGAAATATTAACAGCATATGAGGGGATTAGAGCAGCTTCAGAAGTTGTTGGTACAGAAGCACAACTTCTCTTGGCCCCACGGCTACCTGTGTTACATTGGATGTTCAAAGAGAAAATCCCCACTACACATCATGCAACCGATGCTACGTGGAGTAAATGGGTAGCGTTAATTACACAGCGGGCTCGAATGGGGAAACCCAATCGCCCGGGAATCCTGGAAGAGATTATGGACTGGCCAGAGGGCAGGGATTTCGGAGCACCGACAGAAGAAGTAACGCGTGCTGAAGAGGCACCACCATACAATGAGTTGCCAGAAGACAGAAAGCAATATGTGTTGTTCACTGATGGATCCTGCCGTGTGGTAGGGAGCCATCGGAAGTGGAAAGCTGCTGTGTGGAGTCCCACACGACAAGTTGTGGAGGCCATGGAAGGGGAAGGTGAGTCAAGTCAGTATGCAGAAGTGAAAGCTATACAACTGGCCCTAGAAATTGCTGAAAGAGAAAAGTGGCCGGTACTGTATCTCTACACTGACTCATGGATGGTGGCAAATGCGCTATGGGGGTGGCTGCGACAATGGAAACAGAACAACTGGCAGCGCAGAGGTAAACCTATCTGGGCTGCTACCCTGTGGCAAGATATTGCTGCCCGGGTAGAAAACCTGGCTGTAAAGGTACGTCATGTAGATGCCCATATGCCTAAGAATCGTGCTACCGAAGAACATCAGAACAACGAAGAAGTAGATCGAGCTTCAAAAATTGAAATAGCTCAGGTGGACCTGGACTGGGGACGTAAGGGTGAGCTGTTTGTAGCTCGATGGGCTCATGAAACATCAGGACATCTGGGGAGGGACGCCACATATAGATGGGCTCGTGATCGAGGGGTGGACCTGACCATTGAGGCCATCACACAGGTTACCCATCAGTGTGAGACCTGTGCTGCAATTAAACGAGCCATGAGGGTAAAGTCTCCCTGGAACAGGGGGAGATGGCTTGGATTTCGATATGGTGAGGCCTGGCAGATTGACTACATTGGACCACTTCCACAAACCTGCCAAGGCAAACGGTACATACTCACCATGGTAGAAGCAACTACTGGGTGGCTGGAAACATACCCTGTAAACCATGCCACGGCCCGAAACACTATCTTGGGCCTGGAAAGGCAAGTGCTGTGGCGACATGGTACACCGGAGAGAATAGAGTCCGACAATGGGAGTCACTTCCGAAACAATTTGATCACTTCCTGGGCCAAGAGACATGGCATTGAATGGGTGTATCACATCCCTTATCACCCACAAGCCTCTGGGAAGGTTGAGAGGTACAATGGACTGTTAAAAACTATGCTGCGAGCATTGGGTGCTGGGACATGGAAACATTGGGATATAAATCTACCAGAGGCCACTTGGCTAGTTAACAACAGGGGGTCTGAAAGCCGTCCTGGTCCTGCTGAAACAAAACCCCTACACACTGTGGGAGAAGCTAAAGTCCCTGTAGTGCGTGTGGGGAAGTGGATGGGGAAGGCGGTGTGGGTTGCCCCTGCCTCGGGAAAAGGCAAACCCACTCGTGGGATTGTCTTTGCCCAAGGACCAGGGTATACCTGGTGGGTAATGCAGAAAGATGGGGATATCAAGTGTGTGCCTCAAGGAGATTTAACACTGGGAGAAAATTAATCTGTCATCCAAGTTATGTGTTGTAGGAGGACACTGCAGAACCAATGACAGGTCAACTTTGCAAGGAACCGGGCAAGTGCAACACTGATGTGAGCTAAGCTGGTGCTGGTGTCAAGAAAACCAACTTCGCCTGCCCTGAGTGACCACTTTGACAGATGAAGGCGAAACCATCAACAGTTCTTATGAGCATTTTGGGAAAAGACCTATAGAATAAAGAGAAGTACAGACATAAAAATGCTTCAATGAACAGAAAACAATGGTGATGAGAACATCTATATACTAAACTGTACCTGATTGTGACACAAATGTTATGGAATAAGGGGTGGAAGTTGTGTTGGGTCTGTCTGAGCTGGAGTCACCTTTTCCCTACAGCAGCCTACACAGTGCTGTACTCTGCACTCGTAGCTGGAACAGCACTGATATCACTCCAGTGTTGTGTCTATTGCTGCATAGTGCTGGCACAGCATCAGGACTCCTTCCAAGCCCCCAAGAGCCAGCAGGCTGGGGGTGGGCAAGTGATGGGGAGGGGACATTGCTGGGGCAGCTGACCTAAACCAACCAAAGGGATATTCCATAACACCTGATGTCACACTCAGCAATAAAAGGGGGGGCTCTCGTGGGGGAGGGGGCTGTTCCTCCTGAACAACCACTACGCGTTTGGGGCCCTGCTTCCCAGGACGTGGCCGAACACCGCTCGCTGATGGGAAGTAGAGAATAATTTTTCCTCTCTCTGTGCTTCCGCGCGGACTGATTGCTTCTTTTGTCTCTGTTTTTTTTCCTCCCATTCCCTTTCCCTTTAATTAAACCTTTCTTATCTCAAACCTCGAGTTCTCTGTGTTGTATTTTCTCCCCCTTCCTCTTTGAGGAGAGGGGGAGTGAGAGAGCGGTTGTGGTGGAGCTCGGCTGCCCACCTGAGTAAAACCACCACAGTCCTTTTTGGCGTCCAACGTGGGGCTCGAGGGTTGAGATAATAATAGCATTGATTGAAGTATTTACAACTAACATATTGGTAGTCATAATGCTCGGTTTTCTGGTAATACTTTTCTGTGTGGATATGTTGTATATAGCCCACTCTCTGTTTTCTTTTTTCCTTTACATCCGATCGGAGAAAGTGTTGAAGTCTGTGCTTGTTTTTTTTATCATGTTGTGCTGTAACATACTGGCCTTCAGTTTTGTTTGGTATTCAGACCCGGCATTGTTATCCTCCTGGTCTCCTGGAGATTATCTTATTGAAAATATTAGGAATTACAGTGCCTTCTACTTTTCTCCCTGTGGGCTAATTACAGCAGCCTTTCAGTATCTTGGATACCCCTGGTCAGATATTATCCTCCTATCACTAGGTCTAGTGTTTGTCATCTTCCCCAAAGTAAAGCAATTTATTAAGAATATTATTCAAGGACCTGTCCCCAGACAAAGTTGTGGGTGGCAAGGTGTGTGGGGGGATTTGGGCAGGTACCTATCACGGTTTTCTCCTCCAATGGTTCTAAATTTCACCCCTGAACAAGTACAAAATCCAAGAAAACTGGTGGAATGTTTGAAAGACGTATGCCCTGACCCTGGCAATACTAGAGAACTCCACCAGCTGGCTGCACTCTGCTGGGGTCTGGCTTACGCCTATCAGATGTCAATTAACATTGCCCAGCACCCTCAAGGGGATAGGGAGGTTCCTGAATTTGATAATGAGACAGCACACACTGTGACCACCCTAGAGGACCGACCATCTATGGTATCAGTCGCCCCTGTAGTGAAGACGAAACAGTGGAAACGGAGATCAGGTCGTTTAGTAAGGGAAGAAGCTCCTTCTACGGATGAGGGAGAAGAGGAAAAGGCAAGTGGCTCTAAAGCAGCGTTATCACGGCAACATCGCGAAGAAGAGACTGAAATCATAGATGAATCAGAAACTACTCGGTCTCTATCTCTGAGTGAGCTGCGAGAAATACGGAAAGACTTCAGTCGCCATCCAGGTGAGCACATCCTCACTTGGCTGCTTCGATGCTGGGATAGTGGGGCCAATACCCAACAGCTAGAAGGCAACGAAGCCAAGCAGCTGGGATCCCTTTCTAGAGAAAGACTCATTGATAGAGTAATTGGAAGAGAGGCACAAGTTATCAGCCTCTGGAGGCGAATCCTAACAGCAGTGAGAGAAAGGTATCCCCACAAAGAGGATATTGTCTACCAAGTAAACAAATGGACCACTATGGATAAGGGCCTCCAGCAGCTGCGGGAATTAGCTGTGCTGGAGATGCTTTATAGTGATTTAAACAACGCCCAGGCACCTAAAGACCCCGATGAAGTGCAATGCACAGCGTCCATGTGGCGGAAGTTTGTACGAGCTGCACCCCCAACACATGCCAGCACACTGGCAGTCATGGGTTGGGACGAGGGGATGGGGCCAACTGTGGATACCGTGTCCAACCAGCTTCATAAATATGAAGAAAATCTCTCTCCCCCAGTACGGGGCTGCATTTCAGCTGTGGAGAAACTGTCCCAACGGTTAGATGAACACATAGCTTCGTCCTCACCTAAACGGAAAAATCTTTCGGCCATCAAGCGCCAGCAGTCCCCGGCTCAAACAAGGGAGAATCCGGGACGCACACCGCGAGGTACCTTGTGGTTTTATTTACGTGACCACGGGGAAGATATGAGGAAGTGGGATGGTGAACCGACCTCGGCCCTAGCTGCTCGGGTACGTGAGCTACGGAAAGATACAACAGCAACAAAGAGGGCCCCTAGGAAGATTGCTGCCCCAGTTTCTGTTGAACAGTCCCCCAGAGGCAGTAGAAGGAATAGTATTACTCCTGACCCTGATGAAGAGATTTCTGCTTCACGTTTGGAAGAAATAATTGATAGATACTCCGACCAGGATTAGTGGGGCCCTGCCTCTGGCCAGGTAGAGGAGAGGGACAACCGGATTTACTGGACTGTGTGGATTCGATGGCCTGGCACACCGGAACCGCAAAAATATAAAGCTTTAGTGGACACAGGCGCACAGTGTACCCTAATGCCGTCAGGCCACCAAGGGGCAGAACCCATCTCTATCTCCGGAGTGACGGGGGGATCCCAAGAGCTAACCATATTGGAAGCTGAAGTGAGTCTAACTGGGAATGAGTGGCAAAAGCACCCCATCGTGACTGGCCCAGAGGCTCCGTGCATCCTTGGCATAGACTACCTCAGGAAAGGGTACTTCAAGGATCCAAAAGGGTACCGGTGGGCTTTTGGCATAGCTGCCTTGAGCACAGAGAAGATTAAGCAGCTGTCTACCCTGCCTGGTCTCTCACAAGACCCTTCTGCTGTAGGATTGCTGAGGATTGAAGAACAGCAAGTGCCAATTGCAACTACAACTGTGCACCGGCGGCAATATCGCACCAACCGAGACTCCCTGATTCCTATCCATGAGTTAGTTCACCATCTGGAGAGCCAAGGAGTGATCAGCAAGACTCATTCACCTTTTAACAGTCCTATATGGCCAGTGCGGAAGTCCAATGGCGAGTGGAGGCTAACAGTGGACTATCGGGGCCTGAATGAAGTCACACCACCACTAAGTGCAGCAGTGCCAGACATGCTGGAACTCCAGTACGAACTAGAGTCAAAGGCAGCCAAGTGGTATGCTACAATTGATATTGCTAATGCATTTTTCTCTATCCCTCTAGCAGCAGCATGCAGGCCACAATTCGCTTTCACTTGGAGGGGCATTCAGTATACTTGGAATCGACTGCCCCAGGGGTGGAAACATAGCCCTACCATCTGCCATGGACTGATCCAGACGACACTGGAACAGGGGAACGCTCCTGAACACCTGCAGTATATCGATGATATCATCGTATGGGGTAACACAGCAGAAGAAGTTTTTGGGAAAGGGAAGAAAATAATTCAAATTCTTCTGAAAGCTGGATTTGCCATTAAACAGAATAAAGTCAAGGGACCTGCACAGGAAATCCAGTTCTTGGGGGTAAAATGGCAGGATGGACGTCGCCACATTCCGACGGATGTGATCAACAAAATAACAGTTATGTCTCCGCCAACTAGCAAAAAGGAAACACAAGCTTTCCTAGGTCTTGTGGGATTTTGGAGAATGCATGTGCCAGGCTATAGTCAGCTTGTGAGTCCTCTATATCGAGTGACTCGAAAGAGGAACTCTTTCGAGTGGGGCCCCGAGCAACAACAGGCCTTTGAACAACTCAAACAAGAAATAGCTCGTGCAGTAGCCCTTGGGCCTGTCCGTACTGGACCAGCTGTGCAAAACATACTGTACACTGCAGCTGGGGAGCATGGGCTCACCTGGAGCCTCTGGCAGAAGACCCCAGGAGAAACTCGAGGCCGACCTTTGGGGTTCTGGAGCCGGGCCTATCGAGGATCAGAAGCCAATTACACCCCAACTGAAAAGGAAATATTAACAGCATATGAGGGGATTAGAGCAGCTTCAGAAGTTGTTGGTACAGAAGCACAACTTCTCTTGGCCCCACGGCTACCTGTGTTACATTGGATGTTCAAAGAGAAAATCCCCACTACACATCATGCAACCGATGCTACGTGGAGTAAATGGGTAGCGTTAATTACACAGCGGGCTCGAATGGGGAAACCCAATCGCCCGGGAATCCTGGAAGAGATTATGGACTGGCCAGAGGGCAGGGATTTCGGAGCACCGACAGAAGAAGTAACGCGTGCTGAAGAGGCACCACCATACAATGAGTTGCCAGAAGACAGAAAGCAATATGTGTTGTTCACTGATGGATCCTGCCGTGTGGTAGGGAGCCATCGGAAGTGGAAAGCTGCTGTGTGGAGTCCCACACGACAAGTTGTGGAGGCCATGGAAGGGGAAGGTGAGTCAAGTCAGTATGCAGAAGTGAAAGCTATACAACTGGCCCTAGAAATTGCTGAAAGAGAAAAGTGGCCGGTACTGTATCTCTACACTGACTCATGGATGGTGGCAAATGCGCTATGGGGGTGGCTGCGACAATGGAAACAGAACAACTGGCAGCGCAGAGGTAAACCTATCTGGGCTGCTACCCTGTGGCAAGATATTGCTGCCCGGGTAGAAAACCTGGCTGTAAAGGTACGTCATGTAGATGCCCATATGCCTAAGAATCGTGCTACCGAAGAACATCAGAACAACGAAGAAGTAGATCGAGCTTCAAAAATTGAAATAGCTCAGGTGGACCTGGACTGGGGACGTAAGGGTGAGCTGTTTGTAGCTCGATGGGCTCATGAAACATCAGGACATCTGGGGAGGGACGCCACATATAGATGGGCTCGTGATCGAGGGGTGGACCTGACCATTGAGGCCATCACACAGGTTACCCATCAGTGTGAGACCTGTGCTGCAATTAAACGAGCCATGAGGGTAAAGTCTCCCTGGAACAGGGGGAGATGGCTTGGATTTCGATATGGTGAGGCCTGGCAGATTGACTACATTGGACCACTTCCACAAACCTGCCAAGGCAAACGGTACATACTCACCATGGTAGAAGCAACTACTGGGTGGCTGGAAACATACCCTGTAAACCATGCCACGGCCCGAAACACTATCTTGGGCCTGGAAAGGCAAGTGCTGTGGCGACATGGTACACCGGAGAGAATAGAGTCCGACAATGGGAGTCACTTCCGAAACAATTTGATCACTTCCTGGGCCAAGAGACATGGCATTGAATGGGTGTATCACATCCCTTATCACCCACAAGCCTCTGGGAAGGTTGAGAGGTACAATGGACTGTTAAAAACTATGCTGCGAGCATTGGGTGCTGGGACATGGAAACATTGGGATATAAATCTACCAGAGGCCACTTGGCTAGTTAACAACAGGGGGTCTGAAAGCCGTCCTGGTCCTGCTGAAACAAAACCCCTACACACTGTGGGAGAAGCTAAAGTCCCTGTAGTGCGTGTGGGGAAGTGGATGGGGAAGGCGGTGTGGGTTGCCCCTGCCTCGGGAAAAGGCAAACCCACTCGTGGGATTGTCTTTGCCCAAGGACCAGGGTATACCTGGTGGGTAATGCAGAAAGATGGGGATATCAAGTGTGTGCCTCAAGGAGATTTAACACTGGGAGAAAATTAATCTGTCATCCAAGTTATGTGTTGTAGGAGGACACTGCAGAACCAATGACAGGTCAACTTTGCAAGGAACCGGGCAAGTGCAACACTGATGTGAGCTAAGCTGGTGCTGGTGTCAAGAAAACCAACTTCGCCTGCCCTGAGTGACCACTTTGACAGATGAAGGCGAAACCATCAACAGTTCTTATGAGCATTTTGGGAAAAGACCTATAGAATAAAGAGAAGTACAGACATAAAAATGCTTCAATGAACAGAAAACAATGGTGATGAGAACATCTATATACTAAACTGTACCTGATTGTGACACAAATGTTATGGAATAAGGGGTGGAAGTTGTGTTGGGTCTGTCTGAGCTGGAGTCACCTTTTCCCTACAGCAGCCTACACAGTGCTGTACTCTGCACTCGTAGCTGGAACAGCACTGATATCACTCCAGTGTTGTGTCTATTGCTGCATAGTGCTGGCACAGCATCAGGACTCCTTCCAAGCCCCCAAGAGCCAGCAGGCTGGGGGTGGGCAAGTGATGGGGAGGGGACATTGCTGGGGCAGCTGACCTAAACCAACCAAAGGGATATTCCATAACACCTGATGTCACACTCAGCAATAAAAGGGGGGGCTCTCGTGGGGGAGGGGGCTGTTCCTCCTGAACAACCACTACGCGTTTGGGGCCCTGCTTCCCAGGACGTGGCCGAACACCGCTCGCTGATGGGAAGTAGAGAATAATTTTTCCTCTCTCTGTGCTTCCGCGCGGACTGATTGCTTCTTTTGTCTCTGTTTTTTTTCCTCCCATTCCCTTTCCCTTTAATTAAACCTTTCTTATCTCAAACCTCGAGTTCTCTGTGTTGTATTTTCTCCCCCTTCCTCTTTGAGGAGAGGGGGAGTGAGAGAGCGGTTGTGGTGGAGCTCGGCTGCCCACCTGAGTAAAACCACCACACTTGTTGACCCCCATGGCCACACTCCCACATCTCCCCCTTCTTTATTAATATCAACCATTTTCTCGACATGAATTACCACTCCATATATCAGAGAGGCTGAAGTAAGTCTAACTGGGAATGGGTGGCAAAAGCACCGTATTGTGACTGTCCCGGATGCTCCGTGAATCCTTGGCATAGACTATCTCAGGAGAGGATATTGCAAGGAACCAGAAGGGTTCCGCTGTGCTTTTGGCATAGCTGCCTTAGAGTCAGAGGACATTAAACAGTTGTCTACCTTGCCCAGTCTCTCAAAGGACCCTTCTGTTGTGGGGTTGCTGAGGGTTGAAGAGCAGTGAGTGCCAATCGCTACCACAACTGTGCACTGGAGGCAATATCGCACCAACCGAGAGTCCCTGATTCGCATCCATAAACTAATTTGTCAATTGGAGAGCCAAGGAGTGAACAGAAAGACTCATTCACCTTTCAATAGTCCCATATGGCCAGTGCGAAAGTCTAATGGCGAGTGGAGACTAACAGTGGACTATCGTGGCCTGAACAAAGTCACGCCACCCGAGTGCTGCAGTGCCGGACATGCTGGAACTTCAGTACGAACTTGAATCGAAGGCAGCCAAGTGGTACGCCACAATTGATATCGCTAATGCATTTTTCTCCATCCCTCTAGCAGCAGAGTTCAGGCCACAGTTTGCTTTCACTTGGAGGGGAGTCCAATATACTTGGAATCGACTGCCCCAGGGGTGGAAACACAGCCCTACCATTTCCCACGGACTGATCCAGTCTGCACTGGAGCAGGGGGAAGCTCCTGAGCACCTGCAGTACATCGATGACATTATTGTGAGGGGTGACACAGCAGAGGAAGTTTTTGAGAAAGGGAAGAAAATAGTCCAAATCCTTCTGAAGGCTGGTTTTACCATAAAACAAAATAAAGTCAAAGATCTGCACAGGAGATCGAGTTTTTAGGAATAAAATGGCAAGATGGACGTCGTCAAATCCCAATGGATGTGATCAACAAAATAACAGCTATGTCTCCACCAACTAACAAAAAAGAAACACAGACTTTCCTAGGTGTTGTGGGGTTTTGGAGAATGCACATCCCAAATTACAGTCTGATTGTAAACCCGCTCTACCAAGTAACCCGTAAGAAGAATGATTTCAAATGGGGCCCCGAGCAACGACAAGCCTTTGAACAGATTAAATGGGAGATAGTTCATGCAGTAGCCCTTGGACCAGTTCGAACAGGACCAGATGTAAAGAATGTGCTCTACACTGCAAGCGGGGAGAATGGCCCCACCTGGAGCCTCTGGCAGAAAGAGCCTGGGGAAACTTGAGGTCGACCCTTGAGGTTTTGGAGTTGGGATACAGAGGATCTGAGGCCCGCTATACTCCAACTGAAAAGGAGATATTGGCAGCATATGAAGGAGTTCGATCTGCTTTGGAAGTGGTCAGTACTGAAGCACAGCTCCTCCTGGCACTCTGACTGCTGATACTAGGCTGGATGTTCAAAGGAAGGGGTCCCCTCTACACATCATGCAACTGATGCTACATGGAGCAAGTGGGTTGCACTGACTACTCAGCGGGCTCAAATAGGAAACCCCAGTCACCCAGGAATCCTGGAAGTGATTATGGACTGGCCAGAAGGCAAATATTTTGGGATATCACTGGAGAAGGAGGTGGCCCGTGCTAAAGAAGCACCACTGTACAACAAGCTACTAGAAAAAGAGAAGCAATATGCCCTGTTCACTGATGGGTCCTGTCGTATTGTGGGGAAGCATCGGAGATGGAAGGCTGCTGTATGGAGTCCTACATGATGAATTGCAGAAGCTGCTGAGGGAGAAGGTGAATCAAGTCAATTTGCAGAAGTGAAGGCCATTCAGCTGGCTTTAGTTATTGCTGAACGAGAAAATTGGCCAGTTTTCTATCTCTACACAGATTCATGGATGGTAGCAAATGCGCTGTGGGGGTGGTTATAGCAATGGAAGCAGAGCAAATGGCACAGGTTATTCATGACTGTGAAACATGCTGCAATCAAGCAAGCCAAGCAGTTAAAGCCTCTTTGGTATGGAGGATGATGGATGAAATATAAATATGGAGAGGCCTGGCAGTTTGATTACATCACACTCCCTCAAACCTGCAGCGGCAAGCGCCACGTACTTACAATGGTGGAAGCAACCACCGGATGGCTGGAAACATATCCTGTGCCCCATGCCGCTGCATGGACCACTATCCTGAGCATTGAAAAGCAAGTCCTATGGTGACATGGCACCCCAGAAAAATAATGGGACTCATTTCCGAAACAACCTTATAGACACCTGGGCCAAAGAACATGGTATTGAGTGGGTGTATCACATCCCCTATCATGCACCAGCCTCCGGGAAAGTTGAACCATACAACGGACTGTTAAAGACTACATTGAAAGCAATGGGCGCTGGGACATTCAAAAATTGTGACATGCATTTGGCAAAGGCCACCTGGTTAGTCAATACTAGGGGATCTGCCAACCGAGCTGGACCTGCCCAATCAAACCTGCTACGTACTGTAGGAGGGGACAAAGTTCCTATACTGCATGTCAGAAACATGCTGGGTAAGACAGTCTGGGCTACTCCTGCCCAGACTCATTTTATATTATTCAAGGCAAATCAGACAGCCTTTGAGGAATAGCTCAAAAGCCTTTGTTTTTTTTTTTTTTTTTCCTTTTTTTTCTTTCTTTTTTTTTTCTTTTTTTTTCTTTCTTTTTTTTTCTTTCTTTTTTTTTTCTTTCTTTTTTCTTTTTTTTTTTGTGTGTGTGTTTTTGTTTGTTTGTTTGTTTTGTTTAAGGTGGTAAAGAGAGGGAACCGCCTGGTACACTTCCTTTCTCAATTGAGTGATTTTATTCAGTGGGGAAGAGATTACGTTGCATCTTGTTCTTTAAAGCAGTGTAAAAAGCAGGTAAGATCTGTATTTCTAAAAGCCCACAAAGAGAGTGCTTTTCTAGAAGGATGACAGCATCTTTCTTGCACTGAAGCAGCCTGGCTGGTGGAAACGTGACTCCTCCTGTGCGGAAGGGCTCTAGCCTGGAACCACTGTTGTAGTGAAAGCTACTGATGAAAAAATCATTGCTCTGAGACACTCCAGTGCATATCCAGAATGATCTTGCAGGCTGTGAGGCATCAGGGACCACTGAAATCAAGTGAGGTGGCCATCAGGAAACAGGTTGCCCAGCTGCAAGTTGACTTCTGGACAGTTTTTTTGTGTCAGGCAGTGCTTTGGCCAGGTGAGCACTTCCACAGGAAGGCATCTTTCCACCTAGAGGAAAAGTGGCATGATAGCAGAGATCCCAGGCTGTAGACTGGATGGGGCCAAAGCTTCAGCTCCCATGTTTGTGGGCCCACTGGGGTGCTTGGTAAAACTATCCCCACCACTATGCATGCTTGGCACCTCTTGGTCCTGCTCAGGTTTGGACCTGCAAAGGCTGAAGGGCTCTAAAGGAGGAGATTTGGGCTAATTCTCCAGTTCTTGGGTAGACACTGGTGACCTGGTGGTATTGCGCCAAAGAAGAGATTTCAGGTCAGCCAGAGCTGAAATCACCCTCCTTGCTCTTGGCCTATATGGACCTAGGACAGCCAAGAGGAAATGCAGGGGTTTATTGGCCAAGCATCATGCTGTTGCATTGCTCCTGACTTGTTACAGGTGATAAGAACACTCTTTGCCAATGTCAGAGGATGTCCTGTATGTTTTTGCTCGTCTACCACCCATGTTTTCCCTAGTTTTGTGAAGCAGAGAGATCCCTAAGAAAGAGTATGGCTCTCTCTCAGTGCTCTTCTTTGTGTCTGCTTGTCCTCAGGCCAGAGACCCCTTTCTGGGGCTTTCCCAGTCATGACTCTGCATGGTGGTATTGGGTTGAAAGCACCAGCAGGCAAATGCACTGAGAATGTGAACCTGTAGAAACATGGAGCTGCTTCTGGACCTCTCCCCCCAGCTCTGAGCTTCCAGATCTGCCCATCTCTGCTGCTCTCACCACACTGAGGGAAGGAGCGTAAAACAAGTCAGAGGTAGTCAAACTTTGGCTGCATCTGAACTGCAGGTCTTTGAGGGGACTTGCATGCTAGACAGCAAGATGAATGATTTATTATTACATTATTTATTTATTAATTTAAATTCATCAATGCTTATCCAAATCCAAAATTGTCCAATTTCATCCAGAGCTGGATTTATAGATTTTCAGGCCAGATGGGACCACTCTGATCAGCAGCCTGACCTCTGGCATCACACAGACCAGGGAACGCCACCCGACAATTCCCACGGTGGTGGGAAGCATTGCCACTATGTGAATCAGCATTATCAAGCCCAGTGACTAGTCTGAAATGGTGTCTAGTGGAATCTGTGAAATTTCCTGGTTGTTTTCAGCTCTGTTTCTCAGTACTGGCTCCTGCTTGCATCATGGAAAAGGCAGCATCAGCTCTCTTCGGTCTGGAAGACAGTGGTGGTCAGGGCTACTGCCAGTGGGTAAGGGCTGTGGGATCAGCCTCCCTGCCCTACAGCTGTGAGATCCAGGATTGGTCTCATCTAAGTGGTTAGGCAGGAAGATTCTAATATCAGCTCCTATAGTGCTAATGAGAAAACTTTCCCCAGGAGCCCATGGGAAGTGAAACCCCCAGCCAAGGTGAGTCCTGCCAAGCCGAGCTTTGGTAACCGGTGGCTCAGGGGAAATTTGTGTGGACATCTGATGTGAGGACAGATAGCTGTGAGCTTTACTGTTCCCATTTCCTCTGTCTCTTCAGGAAAAGCCTTTTATTTTTCCTGAATCGTTTCACTGCCTATATTGAAGTTGCTAAACCCCAGGAAAGTATTTGGATAGTAACATGCCATGGAAACCTCAAATGACAGTTAGCAATTTCTGTGGGTTATCAGGGTTTTGAAGGAGTTTAGGGATCGGTGTGTCTAGGGGAAGAGGTTGTGAAGTCACACAGGAAGCAAGCGAATAATTAAAGGCAGACAAACTTAAGAGCAAGCAAGCACAGAATGGGATCCAGCCTGCCCTAAAGAGTAGTATAAGAACCCTGTTGTCGTGGTTTAACCCGGCTGGCAGCTAAACACCACGCAGCCGTTCGCTCACCCTCCCCCCTCCCTCTCTGGGACGGGGGAGAGAAATGGAAAGTGAAGCTCGTGAGTTGAGATAAAGACAGTTTAATAAGACAGGAAAATAATAATAATAATAATAATAATAATAATACAATGATGATAATAGTACTACTACTAATAATATGTACAAACAAGTGATGCACAATGCAATTGCTCACCACCCGCTGACCGATGCCCAGCTTAACCCCGAGCAGTCCGGCCCCCTCCCCCCGGCTAGCCACCCCTATATATTGTTTAGCATGACGTCAGATGGTATGGAATACCCCTTTGGCTAGTTCGGGTCACCTGTCCTGGGTCTGTCCCCTCCCAGCTCTTACTGTACCCCCAGCCTGCCTGTTGGCAGGACAGAGCAAAAGTCTGAGGTGTCCTTGGCTTGGTATAAGCACTGCTCTGCAACAATTAAAACATCGGGGTGTTATCAGCACTCTTCTCATCCTAAGCCAAAACACAGCATTCCACCAGCTACTAGGAAGAAAATTAATTCTGTTCTAACTGAAACCAGGACATCTATCCACCCCTTATTCCATACCATTTATGTCATGCTCAGGTTACACTCTTTTCCATACATTCTAATTAGTCACCTATAGTAGTCATGGTAGTGGTAACATACAGTATTATATAGCAATTAAGATGGTACAATTCAGTTCATGGGCTATTCTCACCCAGTATTAAATCTCCTTGAGGTACACACCGGACCTCTCCGTTCTTTTGCATCACCCACCAAGTGTATCCAGGTCCCTGAGCGAAAACAATTCCACGAATGGGTTTGCCTTTTCCTGAGGCAGGAGTAGCCCAGACTGTTTTACCCAGCATATTTCTTACATGCACTACAGGAACTTTATCCCCATCTACAGTACGTAACAGGTTTGATTGGGCAGGTCCAGCTCGGTTGGCAGATCCCCTAGTATTGACTAGCCAGGTGGCCTTTGCCAAATGCGTATCCCAATTTTTGAATGTCCCAGCGCCCATTGCTTTCAATGTAGTCTTTAACAGTCCATTGTATCGTTCAACTTTCCCGGAGGCTGGTGCATGATAGGGGATGTGATACACCCACTCAATACCATGTTCTTTGGCCCAAGTGTCTATAAGGTTGTTTCGGAAATGAGTTCCATTGTCTGACTCTATTATTTCTGGGGTACCATGTCGCCATAGGACTTGCTTTTCAAGGCCCAGGATAGTGTTCCGGGCGGTGGCATGAGGCACAGGGTATGTTTCCAGCCATCCGGTGGTTGCTTCCACCATTGTAAGTACGTGGCGCTTGCCATTGCGAGTTTGAGGGAGTGTGATGTAATCAATCTGCCAGGCCTCTCCATATTTATATTTCAGCCATCGTCCTCCATACCAAAGAGGCTTTGACCATTTGGCTTGCTTGATTGCAGCACATGTTTCACAGTCATGAATAACCTGTGCTATAGCGTCCATGGTCAGGTCCACCCCTCGATCACGAGCCCATCTGTATGTTGCATCTCTACCTTGATGGCCTGAGGTGTCATGGGCCCATCGGGCTATAAATAATTCACCTTTATGCTGCCAATCCAGATCCACCTGAGCTACTTCAATCTTAGCAGCCTGATCCACCTGCTGGTTGTTCTGATGTTCTTCAGTAGCCCTATTCTTGGGCACATGAGCATCTACGTGACGTACTTTCACAGCCAGGTTCTCTACCCGAGCAGCAATATCTTGCCACAATGCAGCAGCCCAGATGGGTTTGCCCCTACGCTGCCAGTTGTTTTGCTTCCATTGCTGTAACCATCCCCACAGGGCATTTGCTACCATCCATGAATCGGTGTAGAGATAGAGAACTGGCCATTTTTCTCGTTCAGCAATGTCTAAAGCCAGCTGAATGGCCTTCACTTCTGCAAACTGACTCGATTCACCTTCTCCCTCAGCAGCTTCTGCAACTCGTCGTGTAGGACTCCATACAGCAGCCTTCCATCTTCGATGCTTCCCCACAATACGACAGGACCCATCAGTGAACAGGGCATATTTCTTTTCATTTTCTGGTAACTGGTTGTACAGTGGGGCTTCTTCAGCACGACCCACCTCCTCCTCTGATGATATCCCAAAGTATTTACCTTCTGGCCAGTCCATAATCACTTCCAATATTCCTGGGCGACTGGGGTTTCCTATTCGAGCCCGCTGAGTAATTAGTGCAATCCACTTGCTCCATGTAGCATCAGTTGCATGATGCGTAGAAGAGACCCTTCCCTTGAACATCCAGCCTAGTACCGGCAATCGGGGTGCTAGGAGGAGCTGCGCTTCAGTACCGACCACCTCTGAAGCAGATCGAACTCCTTCATATGCTGCCAGTATCTCCTTTTCAGTTGGAGTATAGCGGGCCTCAGACCCTCTGTATCCCCGGCTCCAAAACCCCAGGGGCCGACCTCGAGTTTCCCCAGGTTCTTTCTGCCAGAGGCTCCAGGTGGGGCCGTTCTCCCCGGCTGCAGTGTAGAGCACATTCTTTACATCTGGTCCTGTTCGAACTGGCCCAAGGGCTACTGCATGGACTATTTCCTGCTTAATTTGTTCAAAGGCTTGTCGTTGTTCAGGGCCCCATTCAAACTCATTCTTCTTACGGGTTACTTGGTAGAGCGGGTTTACAATCAGACTGTAATTTGGGATGTGCATTCTCCAAAACCCCACAACACCTAGGAAAGTCTGTGTTTCTTTTTTGTTAGTTGGTGGAGACATAGCTGTTATTTTGTTGATCACATCCATTGGGATTTGACGACGTCCATCTTGCCATTTTATTCCTAAAAACTGGATCTCTCGTGCAGGTCCTTTGACTTTATTTTGTTTTATGGCAAAACCGGCTTTCAGAAGGATTTGGACTATTTTCTTCCCTTTCTCAAAAACTTCCTCTGCTGTGTCACCCCACACAATAATGTCATCGATGTACTGCAGGTGTTCAGGAGCTTCCCCCTGCTCCAGTGCAGACTGGATCAGCCCATGGCAAATGGTAGGGCTGTGTTTCCACCCCTGGGGCAGTCGATTCCAAGTATATTGGACTCCCCTCCAAGTGAAAGCAAACTGTGGCCTGCACTCTGCTGCTAGAGGGATGGAGAAAAATGCATTAGCGATATCAATTGTGGCGTACCACTTGGCTGCCTTCGATTCAAGTTCGTACTGAAGTTCCAGCATGTCCGGCACTGCAGCACTCAGTGGTGGCGTCACTTCGTTCAGGCCACGATAGTCCACTGTTAGTCTCCACTCGCCATTAGACTTTCGCACTGGCCATATGGGACTATTGAAAGGTGAATGAGTCTTGCTGATCACTCCTTGGCTCTCCAATTGACGAATTAGCTTATGGATGGGAATCAGGGAGTCTCGGTTAGTGCGATATTGCCGCCGGTGCACAGTTGTGGTAGCAATTGGCACTTGCTGTTCTTCGACCCTCAGCAACCCCACAACAGAGGGGTCCTCTGAGAGACCAGGCAAGGTAGATAATTGATTAATGCCCTCTGTCTCTAAGGCATCTATACCAAAAGCCCACCGGAACCCTTTTGGGTCCTTGCAATATCCTCTTCTGAGATAGTCTATGCCAAGGATACATGGAGCATCCGGGCCAGTCACAATGCGGTGCTTTTCCCACTCATTCCCAGTCAGACTCACTTCAGCCTCCAATACAGTCAACTGCTGAGATCCCCCTGTCACTCCACAAATATAGATGGGCTCTGGTCCTTTATAGCTCGATGGCATTATAGTACATTGTGCACCGGTGTCTACTAAAGCCTTATACTTCTGTGCGTCTGATGTGCCAGGCCATCGAATCCACACAGTCCAATAAACTCGATTATCCCTTTCCTCCCCCTGGCTGGAGGCAGGGCCTCCCTAATCCTGGTCAGAATCTTCTTCGTTTCTGTGTTTCAAGGACTGTCTGCTGGAAGTTGGAGCAGCAAACTTTTCAGAGAATCCCTTCTTCCTGATTGTTTTCTTTTGCAACTCACGTACCCGTGCCTCTAGGGTCGCGGTAGATTTTCCATCCCATTTTCTCATGTCCTCTCCATGGTCTCGTAAGTAAAACCACAGGGTAGCACGGGGTGAGTACCCACCATATCGTCTTCCTTGTGTGGATGAACGACTACCCCTGATAGCTGAGACACTGCTCTGTACAGGCACGGAGGAGAATAATCTCTCTTCAAGTTGGTGAACCTTTTCAGAAAGTTTCTCCACAGCTGAGACGCAGGCCTGTAAGGAAGAGGAGAGACTTTCTTCGTACTGCCGGAGTTGTTTAGCCACTTCATCCACTGTGGGTTCCTCATCCTCTTTCCAGGCCATTATTGCCAATGAGCTGGCATATGATGATGGTGCACTCCGTACAAACTTCCGCCACATGGGTCGCGTACACCTGACTTCATCTGGATCTTTGGATGTTTGTCTGAGGTCTGGATCCTCATAAATCACTTCCCGTACGGCTAATTCCCTCAGATACTGGATTCCCTTCTCCATAGTGGTCCACTTGCCTGGTAGACATAAAAGTTCTTCCTTGAAGGGATACCTTTCCCTCACAGCTGAGAGGAGACGCCTCCAGAGGCTGTGAGATTGTGCTCCATCTGCAATTGCTTTGTCAATGCCTGCATCTCTAGCAAGGGATCCCAGTCGCTTGGCTTCCCTGCCATCTAATTCCACACAATTGGCTCCAGTGTCCCAGCATCGGAGCAGCCAGGTGACAAGCTGCTCACCTATACAGCGACCAAAATCTTTTCGCACATCTCGTAACTCACGCTCGTTTAGGCTTCGGGTAGTTACTGTTGATTTTTCGGCATCCTCATCTTCCTCCTCCTGAACCCTTGATGGCCCAGCGTCGTCGTCGTCTCCGTCGTCTCTATACCTAGATTTGGCAGAAGACTCTCTGCGTTCTAAACGACCTGAATCTCTATACCATTTTTTCACCTTCTCTACAGGGGCAGCTTGCACTGCTACTGCTCGTTTCTCTGACCTTGTTACAGGGTCTGCCACAGAGGTTGGAATACCCTCTGCAGGGTCAACTTGCACTGCTACAGCTCGTTTCTCTGACCTTGTTATAGGGTCTGCCACAGAGGTTGGAATACCCTCTGCAGGGTCAACTTGCACTGCTACAGCTCGTTTCTCTGACCCAGCTACAGGAGCTGGAGCGGCTGCAGGAGCTGAAGCAGCTGCAGGAACCGGAGCTGGAGCAGCTGCAGGAGCTGGAACTGGTGCGGCTGCAGGAGTTTGAACTGGAGCAGCTGCAGGAACCGGAGCTGGAGCGGCTGCAGGAACCGGAGCTGGAGCGGCTGCAGGAACCGGAGCTGGAGCAGCTGCAGGGGCTGGGACTGGAGCAGCTGCAGGAACCAGAGCTGGAGCGGCTGCAGGAACTGGAGCTGGAGCGGCTGCAGGAACTGGGACTGGAGTGGCTGCAGGAGCTGGGATTGGAGCATCTGCAGAAGCTGGGACTGGAGCGGCTGCAGAGTCCACCGTAGGGGTCACAGTGGCCGTTGGATCTGTCACGGGACTTGGAGTGGCCGCAGGGTCTGTCACTAAGTTGATAGCAGTATCCATGGCAGCTCGATAGGCATGAGCCAGGCCCCAGCATGTTACAATGATTTGTGTTACTTTGGAACTTCCCGAATCGCGACACCTTTTATTCAAGCATTCTGCCAGTTTTTGAGGATTTTGCAGTTGTTCAGGGGTGAATTTCCAAAACACTGGGGGTGCCAACTGGTCTAGATGCCTGCCCATATCCTCCCATACTCCCTGCCACCCACAACTATACTGCCTTCGGGCAGATCTCCGGATGAGCTTCCTAAGTAGTTGTTTAACTTTAAGCAGAACCCGAAGTGCATTCAGGAGGCAGAACAACAGGACTATGCTGGTCTGAGTATCCCAAGGATATTCAATATCTTGGAGAGCTATTGTAATAAACTCGGAGGATAAGAGGGTGGTGAAGGAGGAAGGGAGAGTGATCAAGGAGGGTACAGGGGTGGTGAAGGAGAAAGGGAGAGTGATCAAGTAAGAAAAATTATCTTCCCCTTTCCCCTCCACAGATTGACTCCCTAATGAAAAAAGGCAACAGATACAATTGCTAATAGTTTCCAAAATACAGTTTCCAAAGTATAGAATCGAAGATGTTACTGAGTACAAATACCAGGTTAGAGTCATGGCCAGATATTTCATCATCTCATAAGCCACTGATACAACACACAGTACCATAATGGTCTGAAACCAGGGCCCGGAGAGGATAAACAACATGACAGAGAGCACATACGGAAAATAACGTGCTATAATACTCAATTTGGAAAACAGGCGCAGCACAGTTGAGATTAAAGCAATCAGCATTATGACAAGTGACTATTAAGCAGGTCTAATACTTATACCAATTTTAGTTTAACACACTCTGGTCAGATCTGCCGTTATCTCAACCTTTCGTGCCCCACGTTGGGCGCCAAAAAGACTGTCGTGGTTTAACCCGGCTGGCAGCTAAACACCACGCAGCCGTTCGCTCACCCTCCCCCCTCCCTCTCTGGGACGGGGGAGAGAAATGGAAAGTGAAGCTCGTGAGTTGAGATAAAGACAGTTTAATAAGACAGGAAAATAATAATAATAATAATAATAATACAATGATGATAATAGTACTACTACTAATAATATGTACAAACAAGTGATGCACAATGCAATTGCTCACCACCCGCTGACCGATGCCCAGCTTAACCCCGAGCAGTCCGGCCCCCTCCCCCCGGCTAGCCACCCCTATATATTGTTTAGCATGACGTCAGATGGTATGGAATACCCCTTTGGCTAGTTCGGGTCACCTGTCCTGGGTCTGTCCCCTCCCAGCTCTTACTGCACCCCCAGCCTGCCTGTTGGCAGGACAGAGCAAAAGTCTGAGGTGTCCTTGGCTTGGTATAAGCACTGCTCTGCAACAATTAAAACATCGGGGTGTTATCAGCACTCTTCTCATCCTAAGCCAAAACACAGCATTCCACCAGCTACTAGGAAGAAAATTAATTCTGTTCTAACTGAAACCAGGACACCTGTCTCCCAAAAGCTCATTAAAATGTGTCTGTGCCTATCTCAAGGATGGGTTAGAAATCAGGAAATTAGCTTTGGCAGCAAATACAAGATAAAGGAAACCCCAGAGAGATTATCTTATTTTGCTTCCAAAGACTGTGCTTTTGTTGTAAACCAGCTACTTGGAAGAATTTCCCCCTTCTCCAGTCACTGAAGCATTGATTCCCTTCTTCTCTTTGCACGAGGGTCTGGGATGAGATTGCATCTGCTCACTTCAGGTGCCACAGGTCCCACAGTCCTGGACAGCAAGTGCAGCCAGTAGAGTAAGTAGACTGGAGGGCTGAGCTGGGAGACCAGTTCTACAGTCAGGAGATGGTTGTATGCTTCTGGAACCTTGGTTTGTTGGGCTTTCAGTGAGAGGAAGCCCAAAGCAGGACAGTTGGCTTTGTACGCTTGTAAGAAGACAATATTTATCCTCATAAGTGCATTATTTTTCCAACTTGCGTTCTTCTAAGTCACAACCTAGAAAGAGACCTATACAACCATGACAGGTTTGTAGGTTGCTATTACATTCCCCATCCTGCTTTAACTGCTGGACCATAAAAGCTGGAGGAGCCTAATCCATGAGCAAGAAGAACCCTGCTATGTAGTGCTAACAAGTTTTTCAGGTTAAGAGGAAGCAAACATGGACTAATGGATGGGCTGTTCATGCGTTCGTTCAAAGAATATACTTTCCATAACGGTTTTCCATCTGTAAAGAAGCAGTTTGAGGGGCAAAGGTACGCTCTACAGGTTCATTCCTCTGATCAGCTCTCAGATAATTTCTTAGGTCTCCTCCTGGCCTGAGATACGACCTTTATCTCTCTTTATGTCCCACTTGGAAAAGATTTGTTATCTATGAAATTACTATAGTGACTGTGATAGTTGGGTCTCAGAGGTCTTCTGGTCACTGGAGCCAGGTTGGTGAGATCAACAAGAAGGACGTGCCAGTCTTGCAAAATGAAGCATTGTTTCACAGAATCACAGAATCACAGAATTGAAGGGGTTGGAAGGGACCTCGAAAGATCATCAGGTCCAACCCCCCTTCCAAAGCAGGTTCCTTAGAGCAGGCTGCCCAGGTAGGCATACAGACGTGCCTTGAATATCTCCAGAGAAAGAGACTCCACAACCTCCCTGGACAGCCTGTTCCAGTGCTCCATCACCCTCACCGTGAAGAAGTTCTTTTGCATGTCAGTGCGGAACTTCCTGTGCTCCATTTTGTGACCATTACCCCTTGTCCTGTCCCCGCAAACCACTGAAAAGAGGTTGGCCAAACCCCTCTGTCTCCCACACCTCAGGTATTTATACACATTGATGAGATCCCCTCTCAGTCTTCTTTTCTCCAGGCTGAACAGACCCAGGTCTCTCAGCCTTTCTTCGTAGGGAAGATGCTCCAGGCCCTGTATCATCTTGGTGGCCCTCTGCTGGACTCTCTCCAGGAGATCCCTGTCTTTTTTGTACCAGGGAGCCCAGAACTGAATCACAGAATCACAGAATTTCCTAGGTTGGAAGAGACCTCAAGGTCATCGAGTCCAACCTCCAACCTAACGCTAACAGCCCTCCACTAAACCATATCCCTAAGCTCTACATCTAAACGTCTTTTGAAGACTTCCAGGGATGGTGACTCCACCACTTCCCTGGGCAGCCTGTTCCAGTGCCTCACAAACCTTTCAGTGAAGAAGTTCTTCCTAACATCTAACCTAAAACTCCCCTGGCTCAACTTAAACCCATTCCCCCTCGTCCTGTCACCAGGCACGTGGGAGAACAGGCCAACCCCCACCTCGCTACAGCCTCCCTTGAGGTACCTAAAAAGAGCGATAAGGTCACCCCTGAGCCTCCTCTTCTCCAGGCTGAACAAGCCCAGCTCCCTCAGCCGCTCCTCGTAGGACTTGTTCTCCAGGCCCCTCACCAGCTTCGTCGCCCTTCTCTGCACCCGCTCAAGCACCTCCATGTCCTTCTTGTAGCGAGGGGCCCAAAACTGAACACAGTACTCGAGGTGCGGCCTCACCAGAGCTGAGTACAGGGGGACGATCACCTCCCTAGCCCTGCTGGTCACGCTGTTCCTAATACAAGCCAGGATGCCGTTGGCCTTCTTGGCCACCTGAGCACACTGCTGGCTCATATTCAGCCGACTATCAACCATCACTCCCAGGTCCTTCTCTGCCTGGCAGCTTTCCAACCATTCCTCTCCCAGTCTGTAGCTCTGCTTGGGGTTATTGCACCCCAGGTGCAGGACCCGGCACTTGGCCTTGTTAAACTTCATGCAGTTGACCTCAGCCCATCGGTGCAGCCTATCCAGATCCTCCTGCAGAGCTTTCCTACCCTCAAGCAGATCGACACACGCACCTAACTTGGTGTCATCTGCAAACTTACTGAGGGTGCACACGATGCCCTCGTCCAGATCATCGATGAAGATATTAAAGAGGACCGGCCCCAGCACCGAGCCCTGGGGGACGCCACTAGTGACTGGCCTCCAACTGGACTTGGCTCCATTCACCACGACTCTTTGGGCCCGGCTATCCAGCCAGTTTCTAACCCAACGAAGCGTGCGCCAGTCCAAGCCAAGAGCAGCCAGTTTCTTGAGGAGAATGCTGTGGGAGACGGTGTCAAAAGCCTTGCTGAAGTCAAGGTAGACCACATCCACAGCCTTTCCCTCATCCACCCAGCGCGTCACTCTGTCATAGAAGGAGATCAGGTTCGTGACACCGCTAGTCACAGGTCTCCAGCCGGACTCTGTGCTGCCGATCACCACCCTCTGAGCTCGGCCAGTCAGGCAGTTCTCAACCCACCTTACTGTCCACTCCTCTATCCCACACTTTCTCGGCTTTGCTATCAGGATGTCATGGGAGACAGTATTGAAAGCCTTGCTAAAGTCAAGGTAGATGACATCCACTGCTCTCCACTCATCTACCCAGCTGGTGATGCCATCATAGGCTTTCAAATACTTTAGCACACATGAAACAAAGACAAGATAGAAAGAAAGACCCAAGTCATTTGTGCTGCAATGATATCTTCTGCAGCCCTTCAAAGGAACCTCAGACCACTTCAGACACTCCTTAACTTGCAGAAATTCAAAGATCCCCTTATCCAGGATCAAAAGACAGCAACAGTTCAATGACACACAGCAGCAATTAAAGATTAGAAGCTTTGTGGCTTTGTTTTGCATTTCAGGTTGGGTGGAATTGAAAGGAGAAGAATGCAATCATTGTCTGGCTGTTGTCTAGGACTCTGAGGCTGCTTCTGTATCTGTAAGTTAACTGTAGCTTTGTCTGCTCTCTTGCACAGAGGCCAGACGGCACAGGATATCCTGCATCTGTACTATTAAATTCTCTCACCCTCCAAAAAAGTGGGGTTGCATCCAAATTGCCTACTGAGAATGGGCACTAGTCTGTGCTAATTCCCAGGCTTCATCTAGGCATCATTTGGTAAAATGATAGTTAGCTTGTGCTAAAAACGTGCCAGGTAGTGTTTTAACAACTTACAGTACAGAAGATCAAGTTCTCATGTCCAGGGACAATTTTTGCAACTGTTCATTCTAGTGGTTATGATGTAGCTTGAGAATTTATGTTATAAACTTTAGCAAGAATACCTCCAGGTCCTTTGTGGCTACGGATGATTGGTCCCTTGTGCTCATGTCCCCTCTGAAGGTCAGTGCACTGCTGGGATTCCTCCCATTGCCCATCACCAACAGGCTTCCTCTAATCTGAAGGCACTCACATATATGGACTTGACATAGTGTGGGCAAAGAAGAAGCAAAAAGGAACTCTAGGCAAAATCTGCCATTGCTGAGTACTTCACAATAGCATTGAGGCCATGATGTTGTCAGAAGTTGGACATACAGGTGTGTGGTATCTTTCCAGACTGATTTATGGAGAGTCCAGGGGAGTGCTGAAAGCAGTCCTGGGGAGCAGGGGCTGCACTGTGACAGCTACACCAAGGACATGAAGCAGAAACTTGCATAGACTGTGGGAACAACTTAAAGCTCTGTACGGATTTGGTGTTTGCACCTTTTGTGTGCTCAGAAGTCTCCCATCCATTCCCTCATGGGATAAAATGGCATCACATGGCACAAGGTGCAGGCTCTGGATTGCAGTGTGCTGTAAGCTGATGACACATCTCTCTGGTCCAAAGCTGGGGTGAGATGAGGGAAGGGTCATAAGCTTGCCTGTGAAGGCTGTGATGATAGCTGTCAAAGGCTTTTCGGGAAGGAGTAGGGGTGAAACGATCCCTAGCATCCTCTCTGACATTCCCGCACCCTACTAATGGCAGCTGAGACAACTTTCTGCTAATGCAAATGTTCACAGCTGTATGCTGGATGTTGATGAGTGGATAATGGCTGATGAAGTTGCCTGTAGACAGTCACTTCACTACCAGCGTGTAATTAATTGCTATGTAAAGTGCTCTAAGATGCAGTGCTGCTGAAATGTCAGGTGTATAAATGCCATCCCCACACAAAAGGGAACAACATGAAAATTCCCTCAATATATTTTTAAATGTGAGCATTTTTCATCTGTTTGCTCTTTTGTAAAATTTATTAGGCCCCCTCCTGGGAACTGGAAGACAGCAAGGGCAGTGTGGATGGATGAGCTGGATTTCAGGGGCTCCCACTGTTCCTGTTGCTTGGCCCCAGACTCCAGAGGGTCATCTGTTTTTCTTCTCCTATTTCTTTAACCTCTGTTTAACTTTTGTTTCCTCTTTCTTTTGCTTTCTCTCATGGTAAGCTGCTGCCTGCCTGCCTGGGTAGGGCAGCAGGGAAGGAGAATACTTTTCTGCAAAGGGCAGAAGCTTGTAAGGGCTCCTGCCCTGTTACCTTGTGAACCAGAGAGGTTTCTTGTCTGGCTTCCAAAGGAAACACGTTGTCCCAACTGGATGCAACACAGAGAGATGCAGTTTCAGGCCAGCTGGAGCTGGAAGGGCAGTGGCATGGGGTGGCAGCCCGGGCTGTAAAAGGCAAAACCCTGTTGTTGTCTAATCAGAGAGGTCTAATGTTGGCTCTGAGGACAGACTGGGAAGGACAGACTGTCTTCCCTGGGGACAAGACTATCACAAGGTGATTGACAAGCCTAGAACAAGGTGGTCTGAATGGGAGACTATGAAATCTTGAATTCTAGAGATAACATGAAAAAGGCATGATGGCTCACAGCTTCCTATACCACAGGCTGGAGAGGACACACAGCAAAATGATCATGCAAGTTTAAAGAAAAAGATTAGTTTTCCTCAGGGAATACAGACCAGATAAGGAATTCCTAACTCAAGTGCAAACAGGTTAAAAAAGAAGTAGACTAAGGCAGGTATGCTGCTGGCCATAGGACACAATAGTCTGGATGCTACCACTGGTATAGGAACTCTTTTACCTCCTGTTATCAGAAGCTGAGAGAATGTGTGGGAGCATGGGAAAGTGTTGCAGTTCTTACAGTAATTTTCTAGGCATCTCTTGCTGTTAATGAATAGAAAAAGGGCATAGATACTATAAGAGATAGAAATCTTTTTTTTTTTTTTTTTTTTTTTTTTAATATGCCAATATTCAATATATTAAGAAATGGGTAGCTGACAGATCTTGGAAGTAAATTATGAGCAGAAAACCTGTTTAATGAGCACTTTCCTATAGTGTTCCTGAGAAGGCAGTCATAGCTTGGATGCAATGTAGTATTTCCAACAATGGTCCATAAATAAATAAAAACAGTGCTGCTCACTAAAACACACAGATAACCTAAAGTTTAGAGGAGTGCTTAATATGGCTTGAAAGTGCATGAAACAGCTCTGGACCCATCAGTAGTCCAGACACATAGAGCACTCATTTTCACAGTATCTAACTGGGAGAAAGAATAGGAAGCAGGAGGACAGGATGAAGTTACAGAGTGGTGAACAACAGAATCACAGAATAGCTGAGGCTGGAAAGCACCTCTGGAAATCATCTAGTTTGCTATCATCTAATTGCTCAGGACCATGTCCAGTTAAATTTTGAATGTCTCTAAGGAGGGAGAGAGACTCCAGAACCCCTCTGGGCAACTTAATGCAGTGGTTCATCACTTTTACAGTAAAAGAGTTTCTTCTGATATTTAAATTGAATTGCCTGTGTTTCAGTTTGTTCCTCTTGTCCTTTCATTGGGTGCCACTGGAAAGAGTTTGGCTTTGTCTTCTTTACTTGCTCTTTGTACTTTACATATTGATAAGTTCCTCTTGAGCCTTTCCTTCAAAAAGCTATTTAGTTACAGCTCTCAGCCTCTCCTCACGTCAGATGCTCTGGTTCATTAATTGTCTCACCAGTGCTGAGTAAAGAAGGATCACCTCCTTCCAATGTGCAAGGGCACATTGCTGGCTTGTGATGCACTTGGTGTCCACCAGGACCCCCAGGTCCTTCTCTGCAAAGCTGCTTTCCATCTGGCCAGTCCCAGTGTGCTGTGGTTTGTGGGAGTCCCTCTGAAAGGCAGTGACTCTGAAGATGATCAATAGGTTCTGAAAAGTGGTCCTTCATCTGGACTTGAAGTCTCAGTATGATAGTGGAACCAACTAATGCCACCCTGAAGGAGACTGGTGAAAGGATAGGACTACTTTTAGCTCAGTATAAGTCACATGGGGTTGGATAATGGAAACTTAAGTCCAGTTTGAGTATATGTGCTTTGTTAGGGACAGTAAGAAATTGGAGAGGATGCAGAAGCCCTCACAAGTCTGGGCTGGAGAAAATGCTTCCAAGAGAGCAATTTGTTCAGCTCATCAACAAGCTCAGATGGTGATGTGCTCTGTGTATGCACCTGCTATAAAAGGATTCTTTAATTTAAAAACAAAGAAAGGCACAGGATAGACCAGTGCCTGTAAACTGAACACAAATAGATATGAGCAGGAATCTGGGCATCTGGTCATTATCACTGGGAAGAAATTGCCAGGGTTATTGGTAGTGAATTAATCTCCCGATGCTTTGAATCAAAAATGTGCAACTTTAGTTGAACCCAACCTGTACATGACTCACTGCAGTGTTGCAACCTGTGGTATCCAAGATGGCAAGCTGGGGTCTTCTTGCTGTAGTCTTTAGCTTGGTCCCTAAAGTGGTTTTCTTATAGCCTAAAGATCAGTATATGGCAATCCCAACGGACATCTCAACTCTGTCATGCCTCTTTTGCTTGGCTTTTCCTCAGAATCTCAACTATTTTTTATAATACAAGTATCCATGACTAGTAGTAGGTGTCCTCTGTAAGGACAAGAGCATTCACTCAATGATTACCAGACCCCACATTTTCACCCAAATGCCTCTGTAAGGCTGCAGGGGCCACTACCTATTGGTACCAATGTGGCTTCCGGCAAATAAAGCAGAAATAGTGCTGCAGGTCTATGATAGGAAGAAATCTATAGGCACGGATATTTTTCCTTTTTCTATGCATTTACTCATCACCCACAACAGCTTCTATTTCTAACCCTGTGTTAAAAAACAAAAACAAACAAAACAAAACAAAAACACAGAAAAAACACACACACACAAAATAAACCCCTGAAAGTCAATATTTATTTTTCAGTCTTCCTCTCCCCTACTGTTCGTCTCTGAATTTAATGCTTTTGAAAGGTGAATGATTGACAATTTACTGAAAACGAAGTTAAAATATAAATAATTCCACGATTTGGCTACTGTATTAAGCAGGCATATGAGAAAAGCCCAGAAGACTAAGGTTGGCTTTTATTATTAATAAGGAAAAAAATAAATAAATGTAATATTTATTAAAATATCCTTTCACGCTCTTAACTGAGGATCAAAAAACTTTTGAACTGTCAGCTTTGCACTCCCCAGTACATTGAACGCCAGGGAAAACTATAAGCAAATTCTTAAGATCAATGCAAACTACTTCTCCATTACTCAAAAAAGGGAATTTTAACTATTTTTGAAGGCTCCAGGACTCCACTAATCCAGATATAAAGACTTTTTTCACCTTCAAACTTCACAGTTCCAGCTCCCCTTTCACCCTCTCCCCTCCTGTCACCACCCCAACACATGCACAGCCCTTTATACACTGAGAGAAAAGTGAATATACATCCTTTAGCCTGTTTTCCATCTTTTCTATAGCCAATTGTTCTGGATAAATTAGACCTAGAAACAATTAAATCTCATGTCATAGCCTGCTCCCCAAACGTAACATTAGTTGTGCTGAAGATGCAGAATTTGGATCCAGATGGGAATTTGCCAGAAGGTGGAGAAGAGCAGTGTTGAGCTTCTTCTGCTTCCCGGTTGTCCCCATGGCAGTGCCAGTGCCAAGGATAGGAGATGCTCTCCTATGCTCTCCTAATGCTCTTCTAGGTGAGGATGGCGGGAAGAGGAAGATGTTTTACTGGGATGAAGACACTGCAGGGACAAAGCCAGGTCAGGTTCTGTAAGCAGCACAGAGGAGAAGGGTTTGGGGATGTAGGCTCTTTTAACATCCAGTTGGTTTCCAGGCTTGAATTGTAAAGATAGTGAAAAGATCCTGTAGGTTTTGCCTTTCTGCTTTTAATGATACCAACACACTAGGAGAGCAGAGAGTCAGGGAGAGAAAAACCAGCATAATTTTAACAGCAGATACTCATCTTCGAGGTTACGGAACTAGAGGTTTAGATCTATTCTTGGGTCCAAATCTGCCTTCACGTTGGCTGGTGTAGTAGACATGTATTCCTAAACTGATTGTCACCTGAGGAAACCTGAGGACCATGTGGGAAGGAAAAGCAGTGTTACAACACCTTCAGACCTGTACTCAGCCATGCCTTGGTGTGGGGCTAAGCTGCTGTGCTTGGTCATCAAACCGTCTTAAAAAACTTGAACATTGCTTGCAATGGCAGCAGAGAGGACCCACAGGCATTTTTCTGGTGATAACAGTGCAGAGCTAGAGCACTTGTTTGTCTGAGCTGAGCATCATGAATGCAACCTACAAATATACTCTGGCATGCACATCTGGTTTGGTTGGGGAGGAAGGAAAAATGCACTAGGGGACAGTCACCAAAATTTAGCCCAGGCACAGCTGAGTGTCTCTTTCTTTCTGTAGGAGTATCACAACAAAATGCTCTGCCTCAGAGAAATTCACCTAGGTGTAAAGGATCTTGGTCCTTACATGAAGTTGTCAATACTACCCAGACTTTGAAGATTTTGTGCACAGAAGTAAGTTTTTCACCAGCAACCTGATGAAGTTGCTGGGTGTGGAGAGTAGTAGTAGGCTTGGACTCTGCAAGGGTGGATTCAGAGGGAAAAACTGAGCTGTATAAGAATGTGCTTTGATGTTGATAAACGTGCCTTGTGGAGGTATTAGAAAAAAGAAAAAAGAGAGTAAGAATGATGTTGAAAAGGATAATAAAGCAAGAAAAAGATGCATGGGATTTGGAAGCATTTGAAGAAACCTTTTTATAAAGCTGTTTTAGGCATGTCCTGTCAAATATGTCCTGCTGTGAGGAATTTTCACGTTACTTGAAACGTTTCATGTTACATGAAATGGCCTTGCATCACCATTTCTCCTTCAGTTTCAGGCAGCATCTGTCACTGCAGAGCTGGGCTGCGAGTCGCGAATTAGACCCAAGTCCTCCCTGGCTGGGGGAAGCTAAGTCAAGCTGCATTTCGTTCGTCGCAGGCTGGGTTTGTCATGGTTTCCTTTGGTTTTATTTTTGGGTAGTTCAGATGAAAATGAGGAAACACAGGAACAGTGTTTCTGCTCTGGGTGGCCCTGCTTGAGCAGGGGTTGGACCAGAAGGACCCAGAGGTCCCTTCCAACCTTAACCATTCTGTGTCTGTGAAGGCAATATTTTAGATATCAGAGGAGTAAAAAGTGTTTTTCCTTGGAAAAATGCTGTACTTCTCCAGGTTGTTCTCAGCTCCCATAGAGATACGTTCATCTTTCCAAAATGAGGCCAGCAATCAAGGTGGGCCTCTATGGCCTTGCGTTACAGGGAATGAGAACACAAGGATTTACTAGGGAGTGGAGCAAGTCAACTGGATGTGTGTCTGGGAGGAGGAGACAGCTCACATCTCCCCTACCTGCCCAGAGCTGTACAAATCCAATGACTGCTATCAGGGCTCCACAGTATTTTAGTTCATGCTCCATCTTCATTCCACATCCTTCTCTACATTGCTGCCACGGCGCTACCTTGAAAGACCACAGATCACCTCTTGGTTTGCTCTCCTCTTACAATCCCACTGAAAACTGTCCCAGACAAAGCTGCCTGTGTGGAGCCAGCCAAGGTATGGCTGCCCGGGAGGCAGCTGTTTGTTTCAAGCAGTTCTGTACGCTTGGGTTGTTCCCACACGTTGCCTGCTGTATCCATGCGATCTTGTTATTGCACCTTCACCCATTGGTTGTTACACTTGGCTGTTCCCAAAATGAGATCCCAGCTCTGTAAACCAGAGATTGTTTATTGCATCTTTGCACAGCATCTAGCACAGAGAAAGAGAGCAAGGGCATCAGCTGGTGATTGAAAGGCAAATAACAGCTGATAATCCTGATTGAAATGTGTCCCCTGAAAATATTTTTCAGCAGAAAATGGGCCTTTTTCATTAAATGGATTTTTTCTATGAAACAGTATCAGCTTTGTAGGAATTTTGCTTTTTTTTTCTCTTTATTTAATAAAAAGTTATAAAAAGTTATTTAACTTTTTGGTTTTGTTTCCTCTGTTAGTGTTTTGAAAAATTGCAGCAACTGAAATTGCCTTTGTTGTTAATTTAAAACAAGAAAAATCCTACAAAAATGTTTAACTTACAGATATTTTTCACTTTTTTCTTACTTTTGTTTAGAAAATAGCAAACTTCTCAGTTGTCTCCAGTATAACTCTAGACATGCAAAGATTAACTTATTGTCTAGCGAATGTCATTCTCAAAATACAAAAAAGGAAAAATTTACCATTAGCTCAATAGAGCTGGGGGTGATAGAGCTGTTTGGGAGCATTGTTTCTGAATTTGGGGGTTCAAATACTCCTTTGGGTTGCAAGGCATTTGGGCTTCATATTTTTTCTATGTTTAAATCTGTACCCTGAAAAGGAGAGAGGGAAGGGAAGGGAAGGGAAGGGAAGGGAAGGGAAGGGAAGGGAAGGGAAGGGAAGGGAAGGGAAGGGAAGGGAAGGGAAGGGAAGGGAAGGGAAGGGAAGGGAAGGGAAGGGAAGGGAAGGGAAGGGAAGGGAAGGGAAGGGAAGGGAAGGGAAGGGAAGGGAAGGGGAGGGGAGGGAAGGGGAGGGGAGGGGAGGGGAGGGGAGGGGAGGGGAGGGGAGGCGAGGCGAGGCGAGGCGAGGCGAGGCGAGGCGAGGCGAGGCGAGGCGGGGCGAGGCGAGGCGAGGCGAGGAAAAAAATCCATTGCTCGTCTCATGATTCCTTCAGCTTCTTGACTTTTAAGGGATCAATTTTTCCAATTCTTGCAGGATAGTCCCTGAGGCCATGTTATGTCACCCTTTTAATTGCTGTCTTTAAAGAGAAAATTTGGAATGCTTTAAAAGCAGATTCTCTTGTATTAAGAGATGGTACAGGTATGAAGCAGTGTGCTCCAGTGATCTGGAGTTAACTCCCCATTTTTCCACCTTTGTGATTCTGGTACCGATTTCTGGTAATTTTGCTTTATCAGCTTGGCTGTGGAGTGTTAACTTCTGCTCTGGGTGGTGAGAATACAGATGATATCAGTCTGGGACATTGTGCCGTGCTCACTTGCAGACATGTGTGAGGAATGTTTTAACAATTCGTGTCCATAAAGAACAATTCTGTTTGAATCCTGTCTGCCTCTGGGCTCTGCACTGGCAACTTAATTCTTGAACCACAGATGCAGTGCGTCTCAGTCTCCCCCTCATTCTAGTCAATTTATCAAGTCTTCAGAAAATACTCCTTAAATTTATGAACCTGTTTGCCTTTGTTATTCCGGACTTCTATTTCTAACAGTTACAGCCTTTTTTTCCTGTCTTCTTCGAGATTAACTTAACACTGCTATAGATGTGTCTGTGAATGGCTGGGGAAGAATGTTTTAATTACTCGTGAAGCGTCAAATAAGAAAGCTGTTTGTGTTTGATGTCTGGGAGTTTCAGAACAACTGATAACAACTAGTGACTGTTATGGGATACTATGCAGATCTTTGGTATCTGGTTAGGGGGGCCGAGAGATTAAGAGGAAGGAAAAAGAAGCTGAAGGACGGCTGGGAGACAAGACCTGCAGAGAATGTTCTATAAACTTGGTATGGTGCCAAGTAAGTACAAAGGGGGAGAGGAAGACTACGAGCCTTCAGCATGAAAGACCCCTAGAGACCCCCAGAGGAGACTGATGCGCATGCTCCAGTAGGAGGGACTGGACCCCGGAAGCTAATTATAATAATCTATTTTATAGAAGTAGTAATGAATATGTATTAGTCTAGGAGCATAAAAATCAGCTGCTTGATGTAACTGGGGTGCGTCCTGGTGGAGCGGAGACTCCCGGTGCACCCAGCGCTGTTTGCTTACCTCTATTCCTTTATATTCTTTTAATAAATCCTGTTTTTTTATTTAATCCTAATTTGAATACTGAGCCATTTATAACAATTTGGGGGCTTGTCCGGGATGGCTATAGTTCCTGAATTCTGATTTAATCTAGGAGAGGCGCCCCACCATTTGGTGGCTCCTGTTTGAGTCCGATCGGGACTAATGCCATCCTGAACCTGAATAAAGGTAAGCAAAGAATTTGATTTTTTTTTGAGCTCCCTTGCCGGCTGTTTTTTGCCCGTAATTCTGCGCGCGAAGATCCGGACGAAGAAGACAGGGTCATTTGGATACTGTTCGGTTGGATTCTGGTGTCCGGAATCGAACCGGATGAAGACGACAGTCGTTTGTGGATACCGTCTGGTTCGATCCCAGACGAAGACAGCAGAGATGCTTGTGGATACCGTCCAGTTGGATTCTGGACGAAGACGACTGATTCGTAAGATACCGTCCGGTTGGGTAAAGATAACAGGAGCGTCTCGGACCCCGAGAACCAGATCAAAAACAACCTCATGGTTCGGACTTTAATCAAGGGGTCTGAGATAAGGAGGACTGTTCACAAAGGGACAGGTTATGCATATGTATAGGAATGTTCATGTATATGTAACTCTTTACTAGAGCAAGTTGCCACGTTAGGCATGCACGACTTTGGTGGGACTACGCGCCCCGTGCTGCATGGAACTGAGTAAACATACCTACTTTACAATCTTACTGATTGTGGAGTCAGCTTTCTGTGAGTCATTTTGGTGAGCCAGGCAGGAGACACTGTGCTCGGCTGCGGGATCGTCTGCGGCGCGGACGCCCCTAGGTGCACCCTGAGTGTTTTGCTCGGAGGGGACTCCACTCTCAGCTGCTCACCGCAGGAGCAAAGATCTCCTGAAACTGCAGACAAACTGTATGTTTTCGGCTGCTGGAGGGATACTAACTGGAGTGTTAATAATTGTATGTGTTTTTATGTATGTATTTTGTGTTGTATTTTGTGTTGAAAGTATTTGTGTAAGTGTAAGGGTTTGAAACAAAGTGTTACAAGTCACTTCACGAAGAACACAGTCAGAAACAATACTTGTTTGGTTGGTTATCATTCTAAATTATATTCCTGTGGTATGAATGAGATGTGCTGGAGGCCTCCGTGTGCAATTGTGCTGTGTGAGTGAGACGCAGCGTTGCTGCAAAGCGAGTGCAGAGTTCCAATCCGTTGTTCCATACTCTCCGCAAGGGAAGTGGGCAGAGACGAACAAAGTGCGTGACAGACTGAAAAGAAGTGCTGTTTTATCCAAGTTTTGAGTGGTGGTGCCTAATATATGGGCCCGGTGTATCTTGTGTATCTTGTGTATCCTATTTTTGCTCTTAAATGTTTTGACTGTGACAAGAAAAAGGCAGGAGCATGATATGACATGCTTCCTGCAACATATGAGGCCCGCACAGGCCGAGACCTGGACTCGCTGAGACCTGAACAGGCCGAGAGACTGCAGCGGCACTGGGAGACCCGAGACACTACGGAGGGACTACCGCTGGACAGAGAGAGCCCTGGGACGCTGCAGAGCCACGGACAGCTCTGAGAGACACAAAATAGACTTGACAGAAGCTGGAAAATGCAGGGAATTGAAGTAATTGTGGTGCAACGCGGGACATCCGAGATCGAGTTGCTATGGGAGACCAGAGGCGTCAGTGGACAACGGCAGTCGACTCTCACCGTGAGATGAGAGAAAGATCTAATCAGCTACATTATTAGCTAAAGGTTGGTAGGGCTGGGAGAGCAAAAAGGGGTGTGTGTGTGCTGGGGGTGCCGGCAGGGTTCAAAGACAGAAGGAGAGACGAGCATTGTCTGAAAACACTATTACACATAAAACTTTAAGCTCAAAACACTGCTGGAGATGATACCTTCACAATTTCAGTTTTCAGTGCCCCTTTCTCATCTGCCGTTTCCTTCGACAGCTTGTGAAGTCTGGGAGCACCCACATTTTCAGCAGCCAAGTTCCCCATCAGAGCCCAAGGCTCCCTGTCTCCTGGGGCACCAGGACCCCAAAGAGATTTCCCTTCCTGTCGTGGAGAAGGTGGGGAGATGCCTCCTTTTTGGACTGCACTGAGAGGTGAGCTGCTGTGCTTTCTCTTGTTGGGTCTTTCATTTTTCCATCAGTACCAAGGAGACTTCTCTGATAGAGGTGGGCAATTCAAACCTCTTTCACATTCAGTATCTGATGGGGAGGTTGGTGAGTGCAATGCTTAAGGAGGCAGATTAAAGCTTCTGTTTATTTTTGAGCCCTCTTTTACTTGGGTTTCTATTGTCTTTTGGGGTAGAAAGTTAAGCAAATACAGTAAAGGAGATCTGTGTCTAAGCATCTGGATATGGAAGAATTGGAAAGCTACAAGTCTCCATTAAAGCTTTGATTTGGCAACATCACAAAGTCCTGCAGTCAACACACCTGTATGCAAATGCATCATGGACAGCTAAAGAGCCTCTGTTCTTACCTTCCTCTCATATTTTGCATTGCATATTATTTGCTTACAATTCAGGTCTGTCTCAGTCTCTGTGGTAAGTGCATATTGAGGAAAGTCACATCCTTTCCCAGTAATTTTCTCAGATTCTATTACAGAATCACAGAATTTCTAGGTTGGAAGAGAACTCAAGATCATCGAGTCCAACCTCTGACCTAACACTAGCAGTCCCCACTAAACCATATCCTTAAGCTCTACATCTAAACGTCTTTTGAAGACTTCCAGGGATGGTGACTCCACCACTTCTCTGGGCAGCCTGTTCCAATGCCTCAAAACCCTTTCAGTAAAGAAGTTCTTCCTAACATCTAACCTAAAACTCCCCTGGCTCAACTTAAACCCATTCCCCCTCGTCCTGTCACCAGGCACGTGGGAGAACAGGCCAACCCCCACCTCGCTACAGCCTCCCTTGAGGTACCTATAGAGAGTGATAAGGTCGCCCCTGAGCCTCCTCTTCTCCAGGCTGAACAAGCCCAGCTCCCTCAGCCGCTCCTCGTAGGACTTGTTCTCCAGGCCCCTCACCAGCTTCGTCGCCCTTCTCTGCACCCGCTCAAGCACCTCGATGTCCTTCTTGTAGCGAGGGGCCCAAAACTGAACACAGTACTCGAGGTGCGGCCTCACCAGAGCTGAGTACAAGGGGACGATCACTTCCCTAGCCCTGCTGGTCACACTGCTTCTTATACAAGCCAGGATGCCATTGGCCTTCTTGGCCACCTGAGCTCACTGCTGGCTCATATTCAGCCGACTGTCCACCATCACTCCCATGTCCTTCTCTGCCTGGCAGCTTTCCAACCATTCCTCTCCCAGCCTGTAGCTCTGCTTGGGGTTATTGCACCCCAGGTGCAGGACCCGGCACTTGGCCTTGTTGAACTTCATGCAGCCCATCGGTGCAGCCTATCCAGATCCTCCTGCAGAGCTTTCCTACCCTCAAGCAGATCGACACACGCACCTAACTTGGTGTCATCTGCAAACTTACTGAGGGTGCACTCGATGCCCTCGTCCAGATCATCGATGAAGATATTAAAGAGGACTGGCCCCAGCACCGAGCCCTGGGGGACGCCACTAGTGACTGGCCTCCAACTGGACTTGACTCCATTCACCACGACTCTTTGGGTCTGGCTATCCAGCCAGTTTCTAACCCAACGAAGCGTGCGCCAGTCCAAGCCAAGAGCAGCCAGTTTCTTGAGGAGAATGCTGTGGGAGACGGTGTCAAAAGCCTTGCTGAAGTCAAGGTAGACCACATCCACAGCCTTTCCCTCATCCACCCAGTGCGTCACTTTGTCATAGAAGGAGATCAGGTTCGTCAAGCAGGACCTGCCTTTCATAAAGCCATGCTGACTGGGCCTGATCGCCTGCTTGCCCTGCAAGTGCTGCGTGATGACTCTCAGGAGGATCTGCTCCATGACCTTCCCTGGCACTGAGGTCAAACTGACAGGCCTGTAGTTTCCCGGGTCTGCCCTCCGGCCCTTCTTGTAGATGGGCGTCACATTTTTGATCACATTTTAATGATCATATCACATTTTATGATAATGATCGTATCACATAATGATCAAATCACATTTTAATGATCATATTGATCATTAACATGCTGAAAATCACTTGAAAGAAACACTGCAATTTTTAAAGGGATTTTATTCATTTATTCATCAACGTTAAGGACACTGAAAAACTGCTGTCAACATCTTTTAGCACTTACCTCTTTCAAATCTCATATACATTATAGTCCTCAATCTAGAGTTCTCTTTCACTATGAGGTTTTCTCTGCCTCTATCTTTTGTTGCAGTCTTAATGTACAATAAACCCCTTTAAAATTAGTTATACTGCTACAGTTGTCAGGAGAACTCAAGTGATCTGATGAATTTAGTAAGAATTCCAGGCTGTGAAACACATACAATGAAATTCTCTCCTTCAGCCTACTTGCCTCATTATTAAACCTCCAGTTTACAGTGTGTAGTCACGCACTATAATTGAGGTTGAATTGCCATTCTCTTTATAAATCCCATTTTCTTGTGTGCTCATAACTTCAGCCAACACATGGGCTGAAACTGTACGCACTCACTTTTAGCCCACAGTAGGATATTTGACTCTGTGATCTATGGGCTTTAGCTCTGCTGCCATGTTCTGCTGCCCCATATATTTCACCGTAACTGGAGGTTCTAGTGAGGTTAAGACACAAAGCTAGGTATGAGCAGTTCTGCCTAACTTAGGCACCAGACTTGCATCTGTACTTTAGGCAGATGCTGAGTCCGTTGCCCTGATGGAGGCATTGATGTTTGTTATCCAGCCATCTGAGAGGGTGTTTTTTTCAAGATCCTGTCCATCTGCTTAAGTAGCAAAAGTCTCTCTGAAGCCTTGAAAAATACCTGTCTCTTCCTGTTGACTGAACGGAAAATTTGGGCATTTCCTTCATTTACTGTCCAGAATTTAGGTACAGGTGAGTCTCAGCAAAGCCCCTCCCCTGCTTCCTTCCTTGCTTCAGTGAGGTCTATAAGTTCAGTAGGGGATTTAGAGCTGATGACTGGATCCATTTTGACCCAGAGTACTTCTGTCAAGCCCAAGCTTCCAGGGGCAAGGACCTCCTTTCCTCTCTTCATATGCTGTAGTTTCTCTACCTCTCCTCAGCTTTGCTGCCACCCCAACCTGTGAGCAGCCTTATCCTCCATGTGGAGCACTGAGAGAAGCCCTTGATTGCTCACACACACAACGGGCCAACTTGGTGCCAAGTCCCCCAGCTGAGGGTCAGTTCAGGTGGAGATTTCCAGGCCAGGAAAGAGCAGGAAGAGAGAAAGGCCAGGAAGAGCAGAAGGGAACAGCCTCCTGGCTGCAGCACTCAATGAGGATGTGAACTTTTGGGGCTCGGGACTCTGTTCTCTGTCACAGGTGTCGTGTGTGCCATCGGACATGGCAGCTGGGTCCATTGACTAGAGCTCAGCTGACCCAAATGGGGGCATAGACCTCAGACTCAGATGGAGGCACTGAAAGCCAAATGGGACCATTCCCAGAACTGTGCTTGGAGGGATGTATGCAGTGGAGGAAACCAGGACACCTATAGAGACAGAATACGCGGGCAGGCACCCGTGCCCTGTCTTACACGCTCTGCACATCAGAGGAAGCATCCCTTTGCCCTTGCTCCAGCACAGTGACTCCTCCTGAGGAGGATCTTCTCAAAGAGCTCTCGAGAGCTGAGAGTTTGCAGAAACTTGCTGAGAGTTTGTGGGGAGAAGAGAGGTGTGAGGGATAAAGAAAAACTAGTGCATATTTGTCAAGAAACCTGAGCCAAAAGGATTTATATCAAGAATTTTTTTTTCTTGGCAGTTATGAGAGATCACATAAAAAAATAAGAAACACACGCACTCATATTTATAATGGGGAGAAGGAGGTAGAGGAAAGAGGTTCCTGCTAAAAGGAAATTGTTGAGTTGGGAAGCATGAGGTAGAGAGAGAAATAACATCCTACAGACAGACAAACCACAGAGCAGGACCAGTCCTGTCTGCAGATGCTTGGCATAGGGGAGGCGGTGTTTTTGATGCATGCTGTCAGGGAAGCCATATCTGTTCACTAAATCCCTCTCTCTGCCCTCGCTGTCACGGTCCAACAGCTGCTCATGAAGTAGACAGCAGTGGTGATGGAAGGTGCTGCCATTTATCCCCAGCAGTTTATCACCAGCCCTTCACTCCTGCGGTGCAGCGGGAAGCTTCCGCCTGCTTCTGGCCCTCTGGCATCTCATTGACTTGCCCAGGACCCTCCTCCACCACCCTTGCTGTGGCAGGAACCCAGGACACAGTAACGTGTGGTGAGGCCTGAGGACTCCATGGCGATGCTGCAGAGCTCATCTGCCAGTGCCCCAGATCCCTGTTCTCCTCCAGGCGTATAGCTCAGCCTGGGCACTTTCTCACATCTCTCCCCCACTTGCTTTGCTCTTCAAGTGTTACTTGCAGGAGTGGAAAGTAAGATGACAGAGCCTGAGGGAAAGACAAAAACACAGTTTGTGTCTGAAAATGTGGGAAGGGCCTTCCTGTGTGTTTCGTTCCTCTCCTCATGCCCCTCTCTGTCCCCAGATGAACTGCTGTGACCGATTGCACTGAGAATTTTGCTCCATGAGTGGAGATGAAAGAAAAGCTAAAAAAAGGGAAGGAGAGTGACTCCTACTCTGCTAGCATGGGTAATTTTGTTTGACATATGCATACTTTATTTTGGGTTACAACGCTTAACAACTTCCTTAATGTAATTTCCTGCTTTTCAGTTCCACTCATCAGAGCCTGCACTCTGTGGAAGATGCTGGTGTTTTCCTGTGTGGTACGTGAACATTTTGTGAATGTGCTGGGGATCCTAGAACGACGGCAAAGCACTTGGTGGAACAGTTTTCCTCCGCTGTAATGGCAGGAGGGGCTGGGAGTGAGTTACCCAGGCTGCCCTGTGTCAGTAACCTTAACAACTCCTTTCAAATCCTTTTCCTGAGAAGTAGTTCTGGTAATCACTGTCCACACTTTCCTGGACTGGACAGAGTTTTAAGAAGTAGGTTGGCAGGAATAAGGTAGCTCTGAGCTTTGCTGACTGCATTATCCCTAGGAACCCTGTGATGAGTTTCTGTAGCCACCAGAGCTATTCTGAATTTGTAATGAATTTGAAAATTATATCTCCGGACTGAAAAGCAAGCTTGGTCTCCTCTAGAGGTGGTGTGTAATGAAGAGTCAACTTGAGCTAACACCAGATCCAGTAAAAGAAGATATAGTGTGTTTTGCTACTCCCTGGGTAAGTGTAAGATCACCTCTGTTCAAACATCATCACTAAGAAATTTCTGCTGCTCTATAGTTTTGGTCATTGTCAAGAGGGTTACACCCAAGACAACTAAGTACAGCATTTTAAGACTGCCTCAAGACTGCATGAATATATAGGTGCAGGAATTTAAGAAATACATGAAGATAATGATAGAAAGATAAAGACCTAGGAAGACGAATCCCATGGAAATTTGCTTACTCGTCTCTATCTTATAATTCTGTTCTAATAAAATAACTGTCTGTCTTCTCTGGTAGCAGTCATGGTGGGTGGTGTGTTGTACCTGTTATTTGACAAACAATGCTATAGGGTTTTTTTACTCTATTCCCATGAACAGTTTGCATCTGGTAGGTTGTTTATTTGTTTGTTTTGTTTTGTTATTGATCCTGAGTTAGATTTTAAGCTTTGTGGGTCAAGCACCATCCTTTGGTCTGTGTTCATGCAGTGAAGAGCTTTAGCTGCTGTAGCTGCATAGCACACTGTATGCTTCTTTAGAAGAGCATACAGTGTGACAAGTCAGATTGTGCCCACTGGGGATGGATAAATCCCCAGGAGTGCCGCAAACAGGACATGCTAACAGGACAGACTTTGGCAGTTAGAGCGGGGCAGTTCAGGCAGGGCAGGGAGGAGCGTGGGGAGGATCCTCTCCTCCCTTTCCCACCTCCCTTTCTCTTCCTCTCCTCTCCTCTCCTCTCCTCTCCTCTCCTCTCCTCTCCTCTCCTCTCCTCTCCTCTCCTCTCCTCTCCTCTCCTCTCCTCTCCTCTCCTCTCCTCTCCTCTCCTCTCCTCTCCTCTCCTCTCCTCTCCTCTCCTCTCCTCTCCTCTCCTCTCCTCTCCTCCAGGAGGAGGAGGAGAAGGAGGAGGAGGTTGATGAGTCCTTCTATAAGCAGCTGGAAGTAGCCTCGTGATCCCGGGCACTGGTTCTCATGGGGGACTTCAATTATCCAGACATCTGTTGAGTAAGCAACTTGGCCAGTCACGCAGAGTCCAAATGGTTCCTTCAATGCGTTGAAGATCATTTTCTGATGCAGGTGGTGGAGGACCTTGTCCTTACAAACAGGGATGGTCTTGTTAGGGATGTGAAGGCTGGGGACAGCTTGGGATGCAGCGACCATGAAATGGTGGAGTTCAAGATGGAACTTGGTGGAAGAAGTAAGGCAAAAAGTACGATTGCTACCCTGGACTTTCGGAGAGCCAACTTCACAGAATCACAGAATCATCGAGGTTGGAAGAGACCTCCAAGATCACCTAGTCCAACCTCTGACCTAACACTAACCAGTCCTCCACTAAACCATATCACTAAGATCTACATCTAAAACTTTGACCTCTTCCGGGACCTGTTTGGGGGTATCTCATGGGCTAGATTGCTAGAAGGCAAGAGTGCTTGTGAGAGCTGGGCAACATTTAAACAGCACTTCTTCCAAGCTCAGGATCGGTGCATCCCTAAGAGTAGGAAATCAGGAAGGTGGGCAGGAAACCTGCGTGGATGAGCAAGGAGCTCACCAACAAGATCAAAAGGAAGAGGAAGGTCTATGAAATGTGGAAAAAGGGCCTGTCCTCTTGGGAGGAGTATAGAAATGTTGTCAGGACGCGACGAGGAAGGCTAAAGCTCACCTAGAAATGAAGCTTGAAAAAGAGATAAAGGATAGTAAAAAGTTTTTTTTTAAGTGTATAAACAAAGGAATTTTTAAGTATAAAACAAAGGAAGACTAGAGATAATGTGGGTCCCCTGCTGAACGAGGGGGGTGTCCTGGTAACTGGGGATGCTGAGAAAGCAGAGGTACTGAATGCCTTCTTTGCTTCAGTCTTTGCTTCAAGGACTCCCCCCTGGGACTCCTCGACCCTGGAGGGAGGAGAAAGGATCTGGGAAGTGGAGAGTTCCCCCTTGGTTGATGAGGGAGTGGTTTGGGAGCGTCTGAGTCGGATCAATGCACACAAATCCATGGGCTCCGATGGGATGCATCCACGTGTGCTGAAGGAGTTAGTGGAGGTGATCGCTGAACCGAAGAAGGTTATGAGGAATAGCCAGCATGGATTCACCAAGGGGAAGTCGTGCTTGACCAACCTCGTTGCCTTCTATGATGGCATCACCAGTTGTGGTGATGGGGGGAGAGCAGTGGATGTCATCTACCTTGACTTTAGCAAGGCTTTCGGTACTGTCTCGCATGATATCCTTATAGCAAAGCTGAGAAAGTGTGGGATAGAGGAGTGGACAGTGAGGTGGGTTGAGAACTGGCTGACTGGCCGAGCTCAAAGGGTGGTGATCGGCAGCACAGAGTCTGGCTGGAGACCTGTGACTAGTGGTGTTCCCCAGTGTGTTGGGTCTGTCTGAGCTGGAGTCACCTTTTCCCTGCAGCAGCCCACACAGTGCTGTACTCTGCACTCGTAGCTGGAACAGCACTGATATCACTCCAGTGTTGTGTCTATTGCTGCATAGTGCTGGCACAGCATCAGGACTCCTTCCAAGCCCCCAAGAGCCAGCAGGCTGGGGGTGGGCAAGTGATGGGGAGGGGACATTGCTGGGGCAGCTGACCTAAAGCAACCAAAGGGATATTCCATAACAGAATCACAGAATCACAGAATTTTCTAGGTTGGAAGAGACCTCAAGGTCATCGAGTCCAACCTCCAACCTAACGCTAACAGCCCTCCACTAAACCATATCCCTAAGCTCTACATCTAAACGTCTTTTGAAGACTTCCAGGGATGGTGACTCCACCACTTCCCTGGGCAGCCTGTTCCAGTGCCTCACAACCCTTTCAGTGAAGAAGTTCTTCCTAACATCTAACCTAAAACTCCCCTGGCTCAACTTAAACCCATTCCCCCTCGTCCTGTCACCAGGCACGTGGGAGAACAGGCCAACACCCACCTCGCTACAGCCTCCCTTGAGGTACCTATAAAGAGCGATAAGGTCGCCCCTGAGCCTCCTCTTCTCCAGGCTGAACAAGCCCAGCTCTCTCAGCCGCTCCTCGTAGGACTTGTTCTCCAGGCCCCTCACCAGCTTCGTCGCCCTTCTCTGCACCCGCTCAAGCACCTCGATGTCCTTCTTGTAGCGAGGGGCCCAAAACTGAACACAGTACTCGAGGTGCGGCCTCACCAGAGCTGAGTACAGGGGGACGATCACCTCCCTAGCCCTGCTGGTCACGCTGTTCCTAATACAAGCCAGGATGCCGTTGGCCTTCTTGGCCACCTGAGCACACTGCTGGCTCATATTCAGCCGACTGTCCACCATCACTCCCAGGTCCTTCTCTGCCTGGCAGCTTTCCAACCATTCCTCTCCCAGCCTGTAGCTCTGCTTGGGGTTATTGCGCCCCAGGTGCAGGACCCGGCACTTGGCCTTGTTAAACTTCATGCAGTTGACCTCAGCCCATCGGTGCAGCCTATCCAGGTCCTCCTGCAGAGCTTTCCTACCCTCAAGCAGATCGACACACGCACCTAACTTGGTGTCATCTGCGAACTTACTGAGGGTACACTCGATGCCCTCGTCCAGATCATCGATGAAGATATTAAAGAGGACCGGCCCCAGCACCGAGCCCTGGGGGACGCCACTAGTGACTGGCCTCCAACTGGACTTGGCTCCATTCACCACGACTCTTTGGGCCCGGCTATCCAGCCAGTTTCTAACCCAACGAAGCGTGCGCCAGTCCAAGCCAAGAGCAGCCAGTTTCTTGAGGAGAATGCTGTGGGAGACGGTGTCAAAAGCCTTGCTGAAGTCAAGGTAGACCACATCCACAGCCTTTCCCTCATCCACCCAGCGCGTCACTCTGTCATAGAAGGAGATCAGGTTCGTCAGGCATGACCTGCCTTTCATAAAGCCATGCTGACTGGGCCTGATCGCCTGCTTCCCCTTCAAGTGCTGCATGATGACTCTCAAGAGGATCTGCTCCATGAGCTTTCCTGGCACTGAGGTCAAACTGACAGGCCTGTAGTTTCCTGGGTCTGCCCTCCGGCCCTTCTTGTAGATGGGCGTCACGTTTACTAGCCGCCAGTCGATTGGGACCTCCCCCGATAGCCAGGACTGTTGATAAATGATGGACAGTGGCTTGGCCAGCTCCTCTGCCAGTTCTCTCAGTACCCTTGGGTGGATCCCATCTGGCCCCATCGACTTGTGCACATCTAAGTGCCGTAGCAGGTCACCAACCAGTTCTTCATGGATAATGAGGGCCACATCCTGCTCCCCATCCCCTTCCACCAGCTCAGGGTACTGAGTATCCAGAGAACATCCGGTATTGCCGCTAAAGACTGAGGCAAAGAAGGCATTGAGCACCTCCGCCTTTTCCTCATCTCTTCTAACTAAGTTTCCCCCCGCATCCAGTAAAGGATGGAGATTCTCCTTAGTCCTCCTTTTTGTGTTGATGTATTTATAGAAACGTTTTTTGTTATCTTTAACGGCAGTAGCCAGATTGAGCTCCAGATGAGCTTTGGCCTTCCTAATTTTGTCCCTGCACAGCCTCGCTACTTCTTTAAAGTCCTCCTTAGTGGCCTGCCCACTTTTCCAAAGCTTATAAACCCTCTTTTTCCTCCTAAGATCAAGCCACAATTCTCTGTTGAGCCAGGCCGGTCTTCTTCCCCGCCAGCTCGTCTTTGGGCACGTGGGAACAGACCGTTCCTGCGCCATTAAGACTTCCCTCTTGAAGAGCGCCCAGCCTTCCTGGACCCCTCTGCCCTTCAGAACCGCCTCCCAAGGGACTCCACCAACCAGTGTCCTGAGCAGTTCAAAGTCAGCCCTCCGAAAGTCCAATACAGCGGTTTTACTGGTCCCCTTCCTGGCCTCGCCAAGAATACAGAACTCCACCATTGCGTGGTCACTCTGCCCGAGACAGCTCCCGACGATCACGTCCTCCACCAGTCCTTCTCTGATTGTGAAGAGAAGGTCTAGCAGGGCACCTCCCCTGGTAGGCTCACTAACCAGCTGCGTCAGGAAGCTATCTTCCACGCTCTCCAGAAACCTCCTAGACTGCTTTCTCTGGGCTGTGTTGTGCTTCCAGGATATGTCAGGGAAGTTGAAGTCCCCCACGAGTACAAGAGCTGATGATTTTGCAACCTCTGTCAGCTGCCTGTAGAATTCCTCATCCGTCTCCTCATCCTGGTTCGGCGGTCTATAGCAGACCCCGACCAGGACACTAGCCTTGTTGTCCCTGCCGATCCTAACCCAAAGGGACTCGACCTTGTCATTCCCAACCTCGAGTTCTACAACCTCGAAAGACTCTCTAATATAGAGAGCCACACCACCACCCCTTCTATGCTGCCTGTCCCTTCTATAGAGCTTATAGCCAGGCATTGCAGCACTCCAGTCATGAGACTGGTCCCACCACGTCTCCGTGATGGCAACCAAGTCGTAGCCTGCCTGCCGCACGATGGCTTCCAGCTCCTCCTGTTTGTTACCCATGCTGCGTGCATTGGTGTAGATGCACTTCAGCTGGGCCATTGCCTTATCCTCCGGCCTTGCCATTGTTCCCCCTGGCACAGCCCCAACAATCCTAGCCTCAGCCCCATCCCCCTTCCTACCTAGTTTAAAGCCCTCTCAATGAGCCCTGCCAGTTCCTGGCCCAGGATCCTTTTTCCCCTAAAAGATAGGGACCCGTCTGCGGCCATCAGGCCAGGTGCTGAGTAAAGTGCCCCATGATCAAAAAACCCAAGATTTCTGCGTTGGCACCAGCCCCGGAGCCACGTGTTTAACAGGTGGGCTTTCCGTGTCCTCTCTGAACTCCTCCCTGCCACCATAGGGATGGACGAAAACACCACCTGCACTCCCGCTCCATCCACTAACCGACCCATTCCCCTAAAGTCCCTTTTGATAGCCTTGAGGCTTCTCTCTTCGATGTTATCACTGCCCGCCTGGACTATCAAAAGGGGGTAATAGTCAGAGGGGCGTACCAGGTTAGGAAGCCTCCTGGCAACGTCCCTGACCCTGGCCCTAGGGAGGCAGCAGACTTCCCTACGGGTAGGGTCCGGCCGACAAATAGGGCCCTCTGTTCCCCTAAGAATCGAGTCACCAACAACAATAACCCTCCTGTCTTTTTTGGTGGAGGCAGTCCTGAGGCGCGGAGTCGACCTCCTCGCCCCAGGCATCCTCCTGGGAACATTTGCTACCTCTTCCTCACACACCGGCCTCTCAATCTCTAGGGCCTCAAACCTGTTGTGTAAGGGCACCTGGGAAGGTGGGGCCGGAAGGGGAGAGCATCACCTGCGATGTCGAGCAGGGACCTGTTTCCATTCCTCCTCAGCTCCCAGATCCCCTCCCTCTGCCCGACGGGGACAGGGCAGGGGGTCCGCCCCCATTTGGGGAGTCTCACCTCGGCACCTCCCCTTGAGGCCCTGCAGGGAGTTACTCCAGAAGTCTATCTCCCGCTCACACTCCCTGATGGCCCTCAACCTCTCCACCTCCTCCTTGAGCTCCGCCACCATGCGGACCAGATCATCCACCTGCTCGCACCTCACGCACGCAGTTTCTCTGCCTCCCGCCGATGGCAGCAACAGGCTCAGACACTCCATGCACCCGGTGACCTGAACTGCGGCATTTTTTAACGGGTAGTCGGTCTGCGTGTGTACCGACTTTCTGGAGAGCGCGCCGTGCCTGGTGGCGACCATTATCGCCTAGTTACGGCTGTTGTTAACGAGGTGTTGTTTGTGTGTAGGGGGAGCGCTCTGCCCTTCCTGCGCGCCCTGCCTGCGCGAACTGCCGCGCCACTCCCTTCTGACGCGCCACGCCCTGTTTGCCCGCCCTGTTCACCGCGCTCCTGGTCGCTCGCGCTCCCTAGGGGCTGCTTTTGAATGGCTGGGGAGGGGGCGCTGCTGGCTCCGCCTTCGCCTCGTCAGCCTCCCTCACGAGGGCTGCCGGGTCCTGGCGGCTCCCTCAAGTAGGCTCGATGCCGGACAAAATTAGCCCTGCCTGGCCCGATCCCCCGCTCCGCTGCAGAACGCGTCTGCCCCGGAGCCGATCGCCTCGGCAAATGGCAGTGAAATGGCGGTGGGTCCCGATTTAAATAGCCCGCCGCTGACGCTGCTGGCTCCGCCTTCGCCTCGTCAGCCTCCCTCACGAGGGCTGCCGGGTCCTGGCGGCTCCCTCAAGTAGGCTCGATGCCGGACAAAATTAGCCCTGCCTGGCCCGATCCCCCGCTCCGCTGCAGAACGCGTCTGCCCCCGGAGCTGATCGCCTCGGCAAATGGCAAAACACCTGATATCACACTCAGCAATAAAAGGGGGGGCTCTCGTGGGGGAGGGGGCTGTTCCTCCTGAACAACCACTACGCGTTTGAGGCCCTGCTTCCCAGGACGTGGCCGAACACCGCTCGCTGATGGGAAGTAGAGAATAATTTTTTCTCTCTCTGTGCTTCCGCGCGGACTGACTGTTTCTTTTGTCTCTGTTTTTCCTCCCCATTCCTTTTCCCTTTAATTAAACCTTTCTCATCTCAAACCTCGAGTTCTCTGTGTTGTATTTTCTCCCTCTTCCTCTTTGAGGAGAGGGGGAGTGAGAGAGCGGTTGTGGTGGAGCTCGGCTGCCCACCTGAGTAAAACCACCACAGTCCTTTTTGGCGTCCAACGTGGGGCTCGAGGGTTGAGATAACGATAGCATTGATTGAAGTATTTACAACTAACATATTGGTAGTCATAATGCTCGGTTTTCTGGTAATACTTTTCTGTGTGGCTATGTTGTATGTAGCCCACTCTCTGTTTTCTTTTTTCCTTTACATCCGATCGGAGAAAGTGTTGAAGTCTGTGCTTGTTTTTTTATCATGTTTTGCTGTAACATACTGGCCTTCAGTTTTGTTTGGTATTCAGGCCCGGCATTGTTATCCTCCTGGTCTCATGGAGATTATCTTATTGAAAATATTAAGAATTACAGCGCCTTCTTTTTTGCCCCTAGCAGTCAATCAGTGAATAATATCGGGTGTGGTGCCTTCTACTTTTCTCCCTGTGGGTTAATTAACGCAGCCTTTCAGTATCTTGGATACCCTTGGTCAGATATTATCCTCCTATTACTAGGTCTAGTGTTTGTCTTCTTCCCCAAGGTAAAGCAATTTATTAAGAATATTATCCAAGGACCTGTCCCCAGACAAAGTAGTTGTGGGTGGCAAGGTGTGTGTGGGGATTTGGGCAGGTATCTATCAGGGTTTTCTCCTCCAATGGTTCTAAATTTCACCCCTGAACAAGTACAAAATCCAAGGAAACTGGTACAGTGTTTGAAAGATGTATGCCCTGACCCTGGCAATACTAGAGAACTCCACCAGCTTGCTGCGCTCTGCTGGGGTCTGGCTTACGCCTATCAGATGTCAATTAACATTGTCCAGCACCCTCAAGGGGATAGGGAGGTTCCTGAATTTGATGATGAGACAGCACACACTGTGACCACCCCAGAGGACTGACCATCTATGGTATCAGTCGCCCCTGTAGTAAAGACAAAACAGTGGAAACGGAGATCAGGTCGTTTAGTAAGGGAAGAAGCTCCTCCTACGGATGAGGGAGAAGAGGAAAAGGCAAGCAGCCCTAAAGCAGCGTTATCACGGCAACATCACGAAGAAGAGACTGAAATCATAGATGAATCAGAAACTACTCGATCTCTATCCTTGAGTGAGCTGCGAGAAATACGAAAAGACTTCAGTCGCCATCCAGGTGAGCACATCCTCACTTGGCTGCTTCGATGCTGGGATAGTGGGGCCAATACCCAACAGCTAGAAGGCAACGAAGCCAAGCAGCTGGGATCCCTTTCTAGAGAAAGGCTCATTGATAGAGTAATTGGAAGAGAGGCACAAGTTATCAACCTCTGGAGGCGAATCCTAACAGCTGTGAAAGAAAGGTATCCCCACAAAGAGGATACTGTCTACCAGGTAAGCAAATGGACCACTATGGATAAGGGCCTCCAGCAGCTTCGGGAATTAGCTGTGCTGGAGATGCTTTATAGTGATTTAAACAACACCCAGGCACCTAAAGACCCCGATGAAGTCCAATGCACAGCGTCCATGTGGCGGAAGTTTGTACGGGCTGCACCCCCAACACGTGCCAGCACACTGGCAGTCATGGGTTGGGACGAGGGGATGGGGCCAACTGTGGACAACGTGTCCAATCAACTTCATAAATATGAAGAAAATCTCTCTGCCCCAGTACGGGGCTGCATTTCAGCTGTGGAGAGACTGTCCCAACGGTTAGATGAACACATAGCTTCGTCCTCACCTAGACGGAAAAATCTTTTGGCCATCAAGTGCCAGCAGTCCCCGGCTCAAACAAGGGAGAATCCGGGACGCACACCGCGAGGTACCTTGTGGTTTTATTTACGTGACCACGGGGAAGATATGAGGAAGTGGGACGGTGAACCGACCTCGGCCCTAGCTGCTCGGGTACGTGAACTACGGAAAGATACAGCAGCAACAAAGAAGGCCGGCCCCTAGGAGGATTGCTGCCCCAGTTTCTGTTGAACAGTCCCCCAGAGGCAGTAGAAGGAATAGTATTACTCCTGACCCTGATGAAGAGACTTCTGCTTCACATTTGGAAGAATTAATTGATAGATACTCCGACCAGGACTAGTGGGGCCCTGCCTCTGGCCAGGTAGAGGAGAGGGACAACCGGATTTACTGGACTGTGTGGATTCGATGGCCTGGCACACCGGAACCGCAGAAATATAAAGCTTTAGTGGACACAGGCGCACAGTGTACCCTAATGCCGTCAGGCCACCAAGGGGCAGAACCCATCTCTATCTCCGGAGTGACGGGGGGATCCCAAGAGCTAACCGTATTGGAAGCTGAAGTGAGTCTAACTGGGAATGAGTGGCAAAAGCACCCCATCATGACTGGCCCAGAGGCTCCGTGCATCCTCGGCATAGACTACCTCAGGAAAGGGTACTTCAAGGATCCAAAAGGGTACCGGTGGGCTTTTGGCATAGCTGCCTTGAGCACAGAGAAGATTAAGCAGCTGTCTACCCTGCCTGGTCTCTCACAAGACCCTTCTGCTGTAGGATTGCTGAGGATTGAAGAACAGCAAGTGCCAATTGCGACTACAACTGTGCACCGGCGGCAATATCGCACCAACCGAGACTCCCTGATTCCTATCCATGAGTTAGTTCACCATCTGGAGAGCCAAGGAGTGATCAGCAAGACTCATTCGCCTTTTAACAGTCCTATATGGCCAGTGCGAAAGTCCAATGGCGAGTGGAGGCTAACAGTGGACTATCGGGGCCTGAACGAAGTCACACCACCACTAAGTGCAGCAGTGCCAGACATGCTAGAACTCCAGTACGAACTAGAGTCAAAGGCAGCCAAGTGGTATGCTACAATCGATATTGCTAATGCATTTTTCTCTATCCCTCTAGCAGCAGCATGCAGGCCACAATTTGCCTTCACTTGGAGGGGCATTCAGTATACTTGGAATCGACTGCCCCAGGGGTGGAAACACAGCCCTACCATTTGCCATGGACTGATCCAGACGACACTGGAACAGGGGAACGCTCCTGAACACCTGCAGTACATCGATGATATCATCGTATGGGGTAACACAGCAGAAGAAGTTTTTGGGAAAGGGAAGAAAATAATTCAAATTCTCCTGAAAGCTGGCTTTGCCATTAAACAGAATAAGGTCAAGGGACCTGCACAGGAAGGCATTTGAGGCCCTGCTTCCCAGGACGTGGACGAACACCGCTTGCTGATGGGAAGTAGAGAATAATTTTTTCTCTCTCTGTGCTTCCGCGCGGACTTATTGTTTCTTTTGTTTCTGTTTTTCCTCCCCATTCCCTTTCCCTTTAATTAAACCTTTCTCATCTCAAACCTCGAGTTCTCTGTGTTGTATTTTCTCCCCCTTCCTCTTTGAGGAGAGGGGGAGTGAGAGAGCGGTTGTGGTGGAGCTCGGCTGCCCACCTGAGTAAAACCACCACACCCAGGGGTTGGTGCTGGGTCCAGTCTTGTTCAACATCTTCATTGATGACCTTGATGAGGGAATAGTGTCCGCCCTCAGCAAGTACGCCAATGACACAAAGCTGGGAGGAGTGGCTGACACGCCAGAAGGCTGTGCTGCCATTCAGCGAGACCTGGACCGTCTGGAGAGCTGGGCAGGAAGAAACCAAATGAGGTTTAACAAGAGCAAGTGTAGAGTCCTGCACCTGGGCAGGAACAACCCAAAGTATCAGTACAGGCTGGGGGACGACCTGCTGGAGAGGAGCTCTGAGGAGAAGGACCTGGGGGTCCTGGTGGACGACAGGTTGACTATGAGCCAGCAGTGTGCCCTCATGGCCAAGAGGGCCAATGGGATCTTGGCATGCATTAAAAGGGAGTGTGGCCAGCAGGTCAAGGGAGGTGATCCTCCCCATCTACTTGCCCTGATCAGGCCTCACCTGGAGTACTGTGTCCAGTTCTGGGCCCCCTGGTACAAAAAAGACAGGGATCTCCTGGAAAGAGTCCAGCGGAGGGCCACCAAGATGATACGGGGCCTGAAGCATCTTCCTTATGAGGAAAGGCTGAGAGACCTGGGTATGTTCAGCCTGGAGAAGACTGAGAGGGGATCTCATCAATGTGTATAAATACCTGAGGTGTGGGAGACAGAGGGGTTTGGCCAACCTCTTTTCAGTGTTTTGCGGGGACAGGACAAGGGGTAATGGCCACAAAATGGAGCACAGGAAGTTCCGCACTGACATGCGAAAGAGCTTCATTACAGTGAGGATGATGGAGCACTGGAACAGGCTGCTCAGGGAGGTTGTGTCTTCTCCTTCACTGGAGATATTTAAGGCCTTTCTGGATGCCTACCTGGGCAACCTGATCTAGGGAACCTGCTTTGACAGGGGGGTTGGACCCAATGATCTTTTGAGGTCCCTTCCAACCCCTTCAATTCTGTGATTCTGTGAGATCTTTGCTGCTGAAATATTTTCTGCAAAGAAAGGTCAATTTTGATACCTCCTTCTTTCCCCTCCTTGGTTATTATTCATAAGAAAAATATTTATTTTTGGGTCTGCTGAATTTAAAGGGCTTTGTTGTTGCTTGCATGTGTCAGGGTCCACGTGAATTGCTGCAGTACCTGGCAGGAGGCTCAGTTCATGTAAGCCATACATCCATTCTCTTCTACTCGTCCTTCTCCTTCAGTGAACACTATTTCCCATAAAATTCTGAAATGTCTTGTAAGTTGGCAGCTTTTCCAGAAAGCTTTGCTGCTTGTGAATCAACAGTTTTCTTCATTTGTAAGTTTCTATATTTTAAATGTTTTGGCCTCATTTAGACTGAAAAATGTACATTTTCCAGGCTGGAATTAGTTTATTTTTCCAGTGAGGCCTGCTAGGGAAATGTGTAGGAGATTTTACTCCCCCCTTCTTTCCCCACAAAGTTCAAGTAGGTCAAATTCTACTGTTGACAATCCAACTTCAGTTTTACTACTTCAAATCCCCACCAGTCTCCTGGACTTGATTTAAAAGTCCTTTCATGTCACTTCACAATGTAGTGGGAGGAAGTGAAAATTATGGGCCACAGGCAGGGTTCCAATAACTGCTCTCTCTTTCTTAGAAAAGGGCTGGCATCTTTCCATGGGCCTTCACTGTATTTTATAGACATACTACGGTATTTAACAGAATAATTTAGTAAGTGTTGGTACTCCATAGCAGAGTGTGGGGAAACCATCTTATTCAACCTCTGGCAATGTGCACTGATTCAAATAACGCACCACATGGTGACATGAAAGTTTTCTTGAAATGAAATTGGAGTCAGAAATGCCCTTATTGGTCATCAGCATAAATATTGGTGTCATCCTGATGTAGGAATAGAAATGTTGTTTTTGCAGATTTACATTGTTTAGAAGGAAGGAATGTGGTACTGAGATATGCTTACAGTGATAAGAAAGCTTAAGCAGGTGAACTTGTAAAATGCAGACAACCAGACTCCTTAGGACAATTAGGTGAAAATCACGGTGTTAAGTCAAGTCAGATAAGTGAAGAAACATTACCACTTCAAACAGTAAAAATGGCAAAAGGAAATTGAAATTTGACAGGCCGTCAACTGAAGGCCATGCAATGTTTGTGAAGCATCAGATAGATTGTGAACCTGGATTACCCACTCAGTGGGGAAACAGGGGAGGGTCCTGTCATCAAAAGGTATATAAACTGTGTTTTGGAACTAGTAGATGCGCTCTCTCCTGCTTGTGGGGCGCCTGCCATTGCAATCGCAAATAAATTACTACTTCACTGGGATCCTCGCCTGAGCCTAAGTTATTGGCTACGGAGTGTTTCTCACAATTTTAGGGGCTCGTCCGGGATCCAGTCACCTACTGGGGAGCTCCACTGCCGCAGCAGCAAGAAGGCATGCCCCGCTGATTTCAGCGGTCCTGTGCATCGATGGTGGCGGTTCTGCGGAAAGCTGACAGAGGGCCCGAGACTGGTTAAAGAGGCAGGATCCATGAAGTAGTGGGGAAAGGAAGAAGGTAGGCACTCCGGGTTTTTAAGAATCGATCCGGTAACTGTGCACAGACCAAGGGAAATTTCTGTAGCAACATAATGATGAGGGCTAGGAAAAATGGGAAATATGAGTTCCAGGGGACAGGGAGATATCCCTGGGGGAGTGCCTACCAATAGTTCTTCCTGAAGAATGATAAGAAATTGGAAACATAATTCCAAAATTAGAAGGATTGTAAAAAAAAAAAAAAAAAAAAAAAAAGGTTAAATATTGTGTATCAGTCTGGACAAAAGAATCAATTAAGGAAACAGCAGTATTTTGGCCAAAATATGGGTCTGATGAAAATTCAGGCTTTACATTTATGTGTAAACAGTAAGATTACTTTTTCGGAGAAGGAGTCAAGTTATGCTCCCTATAATCCTAATATTGTACCCGTGGCAGCAGCAGTCACTCCAGGAAGGGAGACAGGGACTGGAATTAACACTGTCCCTAAAGAAGGATCGTACTCTAGGCTCTGGCAAGAATTAGAACAAGGTAGAAGAGATATTGAGAATTTTGCCTTCCCTGATACTAACAGTACTAACAGTAACTGTGTATCCTCTTAGGTGAACTACCCCTCCTCCTTACCAGCAGAGAGGTTAGGACTTTTAAGAGGAGACGAAGTCTTTAACTGAGGACCTTAACAGCCTAGCTGAACTATTAGACCAGTTCCTACGACCTAAGGCTATCGGGGGAGGTCCCAATCGACTGGCGGCTAGCAAATGTGACGCCCATCTACAAGAAGGGCCGGAGGGCAGACCCGGGAAACTACAGGCCTGTCAGTTTGACCTCAGTGCCAGGAAAGCTCATGGAGCAGATCCTCCTGAGAGTCATCATGCAGCACTTGAAGGGGAAGCAGGCGATCAGGCCCAGTCAGCATGGCTTTATGAAAGGCAGGTCATGCCTGACGAACCTGATCTCCTTCTATGACAGAGTGACGCGCTGGGTGGATGAGGGAAAGGCTGTGGATGTGGTCTACCTTGACTTCAGCAAGGCTTTTGACACTGTTTCCCACAGCATTCTCCTCAAGAAACTGGCTGCTCTTGGCTTGGACTGGCGCACGCTTCGTTGGGTTAGAAACTGGCTGGATAGCCGGGCCCAAAGAGTCGTGGTGAATGGAGCCAAGTCCAGTTGGAGGCCAGTCACTAGTGGCGTCCCCCAGGGCTCGGTGCTGGGGCCGGTCCTCTTTAATATCTTCATCGATGATCTGGACGAGGGCATCGAGTGCACCCTCAGTAAGTTTGCAGATGACACCAAGTTAGGTGCGTGTGTCGATCTGCTTGAGGGTAGGAAAGCTCTGCAGGAGGATCTGGATAGGCTGCACCGATGGGCTGAGGTCAACTGCATGAAGTTTAACAAGGCCAAGTGCCGGGTCCTGCACCTGGGGCGCAATAACCCCAAGCAGAGCTACAGACTGGGAGAGGAATGGTTGGAAAGCTGCCAGGCAGAGAAGGACCTGGGAGTGATGGTTGATAGTCGGCTGAATATGAGCCAGCAGTGTGCTCAGGTGGCCAAGAAGGCCAACGGCATCCTGGCTTGTATTAGGAACAGCGTGACCAGCAGGGCTAGGGAGGTGATCGTCCCCCTGTACTCAGCTCTGGTGAGGCCGCACCTCGAGTACTGTGTTCAGTTTTGGGCCCCTCGCTACAAGAAGGACATGGAGGTGCTTGAGCGGGTGCAGAGAAGGGCGACGAAGCTGGTGAGGGGCCTGGAGAACAAGTCCTACGAGGAGCGGCTGAGGGAGCTGGGCTTGTTCAGCCTGGAGAAGAGGAGGCTCAGGGGTGACCTTATCGCTCTCTATAGGTACCTCAAGGGAGGCTGTAGCGAGGTGGGGGTTGGCCTGTTCTCCCACGTGCCTGGTGACAGGACGAGGGGGAATGGGTTTAAGTTGAGCCAGGGGAGTTTTAGGTTAGATGTTAGGAAGAACTTCTTCACTGAAAGGGTTGTGAGGCACTGGAACAGGCTGCCCAGGGAAGTGGTGGAGTCACCATCCCTGGAAGTCTTCAAAAGACGTTTAGATGTAGAGCTTAGGGATATGGTTTAGTGGAGGGCTGTTAGCGTTAGGTTGGAGGTTGGACTCGATGACCTTGAGGTCTCTTCCAACCTAGGAAATTCTATTCTAATTCTATGTTCCTAACTTATACTCTTGGGGGGGGGGAATTATGAATATAAGTATGTTGTTTACAGGGAAAGAAATGGGAATGATCAGGAGGAGAGCTGCTATACAAAAATGGGAAAGAGCTCATTCTCCAGGACCAGAGGTAATACCGGCAGGGCAGAAATACCCACTTGCCAATCCTGGCTGGAATAATGATAGTGTGCAACACAGAAATCATATGAGAGACTTGGGGTCAGAATGAGAAAGTACTCGGGGATGAATCCTGAGGACCCAGTATCCTAAGGGCTCTTGAAAGTTCATTGTGTGATGAAAGCCTGGCAAGATACACAGAAAATGCTTCAGAAGGTGGGGGGATGTAGTGAACAGTCACTGGGGGACCCTGCTGCGGGAGGCCCTGGAGGTGTGTGTCCGGAGGGGAGATGAGAAGGAAAAGCAGAGAGCGAAACTAATGGTATTGACAGTGCAGTGGGTAGTGAGGCAGAGGGTTGGAGAAAGAGGAAGAAAATCTTCAGGGGGAATCAGGGCCAGGATGGAAAGGAGAGGAAGAGAGATGAAGGAATGGCAGGCAAAGAAGGCTGCCTGTGTTGTGGCCCGAGTCCTAGCAGAGACAGGCTTTGATAAGATGTTTTAAATGTGGCCAGGCTGGCCACTTCGAGTAGGAATATCCAGAGTGGAAGAAGGAGGAAAGAAGGAAAATGGGATGAAATATGGTATACTGATATGTTGTTTCAGTATCTGGGAGGGAAAAGGTATGGAATTAAGTTGGACCCTGACTGAGCCTTTGGTGCTGGTATTAGAAAAGTACAGGCTGGAGAAAGATAAAGGAAGTGTTAAAAGGGTTGCTGAAGGTGTTAAAGGTGTGGCATGTAATATTTAACAGAGCTGTTTGAAGTTGAATGAGCAGGGAAAGGGGATGTAGGCATTATCTAAGTAACAGTCTAGAAGTTTTGGTTCCCACCAGTTTCTTCCTGAGACAAGGACAGGGATTTTTTAATTTCTGTTCGTGTCACACCTTTCATAAATTTTAAGCATGAGTAGATCACTTATCCACTGTTATTGTGCATCATTGTACTTGAATTATTTCTTTCAGTTCATAGAATATATGAAATGATTAAAGAAAATCAATGTCCTTGCTGTAAATTACAGATATAGCCAAAAGGTATCTGTAGAAGACCTGCTGCAACACAAAATCTGAGTGAAACAGTTTCCCACCCTTCCAACTGTGGTGCCTCTTCATTCCTCATGCAATTTAAAAGTTTGGGGGAGGTAGGTCTGGCTGGGATCATGGACTTCTGAACACAGGGAGAAGGGAAAGCATGGACTCTTCTGAGCTGTCACAGAGGCCATTTTGTGTTTACCTCAGCTGTACAGCTACCATCTGTGGAAATTGTCTTACCAGAGCGTCAGGGAGACCACACATCAAATCAAGCAGGAGGCAGCAGTTGCATCAGAATCTGATCAGATATAAACTCCTGAAGAGATTTTATTGGGTTCTCCATCTTAGAAGGCTGCAGTGGCCCATCATAATCTCTATCAGTTGTAGCAGACTTGTACACAGCAGAAAAAGACACTGAATCCATGTAATATGATCCGTCACACTTGCAGTCACAATACTAAGGCTCTCCTGCAGGAACTGCTGCAGTTTGATCTTTGCCATGTGGATTTTTGAGGTGTAGCCAGGTCTAAATTGGAGGATCCCCAGCATACATGTATCAGCCAGGGGGAAGCAACATTTCCTCAAGTCACCCTTCTCTCAGCTTAGAGGTGAGTTTAGTATCAGGGCTGTGCATCATGTCTTGCCTTCAATTCACAGGCAGTAAGGCTGGACTTTGCCTGATGAGGGCAGCCAGTGATAAGCTATCCAGTGTGCATAAGGGAACCCTTCTCTTTTCCACTGGGTTGACCTGGAACTACCATATGGGGCAGGGTATTTCCCTGCAGCATGCACAGGAGTCCTTTTCCCTCTGTATGCCCCAACACTTCTTTGGGTAAATGCTTTTGTACTCACCACCCTCCCTGCCCACACTGGTTTTCCTTGAAAAGAAACACAATACAGAAGGAAGATGCAGTAAACTCTGGTGGATCTACCAGGTTGGACAACAGCAAGGAGAGGGCCTGTTCCAAACAGGGTGCCTGTTCCACAACATAAGCACAATTGTAGTTGTGCAAGTCTAGCTATCTAGACTTTGACAGTTTTATTTCATGAGAATAACAAGGGACACGGCCACAAGACAGACCTGCTTTGAGGAGGAGCTTGAACTAGAAAGTACAGAATTCCCTTCCTGTGGGAATAGAAATGTTGTTTTTGCAGAGTTACATTGTTTAGAAGGAGGGAATGTGGTACTAAGATATGCTTACAGTGATAAGAAAGCTTAGCAGGTGAACTTGTAAAATGCAGACAACCAGACTCCTTAGGACAATTAGGTGAAAATCACAGTGTCAAGTCAAGTCAGATAAGTGAAGAAACATTACCACTTCAAGCAGTAAAAATGTCAAAAGAAATTTGAAATTTAACAGGCCGGCGACTGAAGGCCATGCATTGTTTGTGAAGCATCAGATAGATTGTGAATCTGGATTACCCACTCAGTGGGGAAACAGGGGAGGGTCCTGTCATCAAAAGGTATATAAACTGTGTTTTGGAACTAGTAGATGCGCTCTCTCCTGCTTGTGGGGCGCACGCCATTGCAATCGCGAATAAATTACTACTTCACTGAGATCCTCGCCTGAGCCTAAGTTATTGGCTACAGAGTGTTTCTCACACTTCCCATCAGCACTGCTGTGATTTGTGTTCTATACCTGATCTTTTTGGGAAGTTCAGAGGGTATTTGTAGTGGTAACATACTCATAGATCTACACACATCTGCAATTGATAATACATTCCTTCTATAGCCTTCCCCTGAATTTGTCAAAGCAGCCAAGACAGTATTTTAACAAGAATGAGGTAGATGAGCAATGGGGGTCTCTTTTATTTTAAAAGTCTCCTTTCTAAGCCTCAAAGGCAAAGTCATATGCCATTTCAAAAATCTGTAAAGTGAAGTGATGCAACCGAGAAACGGTGATGAGTAACACTGCCATAGTCTAAGCACTGGTCTGTACACTCCTCTCAGTATGGCATGTGGCTCGGTAACTGTTCAGCTCCACCATCTGCAGAGACTGAAACTCAATTGCTGTTAATGAGAATGAAATTATGGCAATATTAGCATAATTAAAATTAGAAGAATCCTAGTTCAAGGATCACAGAATCACAGAATTGAAGGGGTTGGAAGGGACCTCGAATGATCATCAGGTCCAACCTCCCTGCCAAAGCAGTTTCCTTAGAGCAGGCTGCCCAGGCAGGCGTCCAGATGGGCCTTAAATATCTCCAGAGAAGGAGACTCCACAACCTCCATGGGCAGCCTGTTCCAGTGCTCCATCACCCTCACAGTGAAGAAGTTCTTTTGCATGTTGGTGCAGAACTTCCTGTGCTCTATCTTGTGACCATTACCCCTTGTCCTGTCCCCGCAAAACACTGAAAAGAGGTTGGCCAAATCCCTCTGTCTCCCACACCTCAGGTATTTATACACATTGATGAGATCCCCTCTCAGTCTTCTTTTCTCCAGGATGAAGGATCACAGAATCACAGAATCAGAAAATTGTCTAGGTTGGAAGAGACCTCAAGATCATTGAGTCCAACCTCTGACCTAACACTAACAAGTCCTCCACTAAACCATATCACTAAGTTCAACATCTAAACATCTTTTAAAGACCTACAGGGATGGTGACTGAACAACTTCCCTGGGCAGCCCATTCCAATGCCTCACAACCCTCTCAGTAAAGAAGTTCTTCCTAATATCCAACCTAAAACACCCCTAGCGCAACTTTAGCCCATTACCCCTCGTCCTGTCACCAGGTACGTGGGAGAATAGACCAATCCCCACCTCGCTACAGACTCCTTCAAGGTACCTATAGAGAGCGATAAGGTGCCCCTGAGCTTCCTCTTCTCCAGGCTGAACAATCCCAGCTCCCTCAGCCGCTCCTCAAAAGACTTGTTCTCCAGACCCCTCACCAGCTTCGTCGCCCTTCTCTGGACTCGGTCAAGCACCTCCATGTCCTTCTTGTAGCGAGGGGCCCAAAACTGAACACAGTACTCGAGGTACGGCCTCACCAGAGCCGTGTACAAGGGGACAATCACTTCCCTAGCCCTGCTGGTCACACTGCTGCTTATACAAGCCAGGATGCTGTTGGCCTTCTCGGCCTCCTGAACACACTGCTGGCTCATATTCAGCCGACTATCCACCATCACTCCCAGGTCCTTCTCTGCCTGGCAGCTCTCCAACCATTCCTCTCCCAGCCTGTAGCTCTGCTTGGGGTTATTGCACCCCAGGTGGAGGACCCGGCTCTTGGCCTTGTTGAACTTCATACAGTTGGCCTCAGCCCATTGGTGCAGCCTATCCAGATCCTCCTGCAGAGCTTTTCTACCCTCGAGCAGATCGACACACGCACCTAACTTGGTGTCGTCTGCAAACTTACTGAGGGGGCACTCGATGCACTCATCCAGATCATCGATAAAGATATTGAAGAGGACTGGCCCCAGTATCGAGCCCTGGGGGACGCCACTAGTGACCGGCCTCCAACTGGATTTGACTCCATTCACTCTTTGGGCCCGGCTGTCCAGCCAGTTTTTAACCCAACGAAGCATACGCCAGTCTAAGCCACAAGCAACCAGTTTCTTGAGGAGAATGTTGTGGGAAACAGTGTCAAAAGCCTTGCTGAAGTCAAGGTAGACCACATCCACAGCCTTTCCCGCATTCAACAAATGTGTCACTTTGTCATAGAAGGAGATCAGGTTTGTCAAACAGGACCTGCTTACTGACCAGCTGGAGTCAAGTAGCTATTGCTAGTGGTCTGGTGTACAGGCAAAGCAAGGCCTGGTCAGACCAAATTGGTCCTCTCACCCCAGCTGTCCCCAGCTGCACAGAACCCTGCCCATGTTTCTTCACTATTTGCAGTTAATAGGGAAGGAGAGCTTGTTTAAATCTGATGGATAAGAACCCTTCCTAAAATTGGGCATTTGGCAGTATCAGACTCTTCACGGAAGGAAAATTTCCCCAGTCTCTGATTAAACTGGATCTGGACTGTAAGTCTTTCAGGCAAGTGTGTTGCTTTACGTGGATACCCTACCTATAGGAAAATAAAACACCTTAAACGTACAGTATTTCACCCAAACACAAGTCTGTCCCAGCCCTGCAAAAGCTTGGTAGATAAGCATAGAAAATATTTACTTGGTAAAGGTTTAAGAACAGGCTTTTGGGCTAGAAACAGAAAGGGTATCAATAAGCTAGATATAGGACAACTCCCACTTAAACTGCAAAGCTTAATCTGCAGTGCCAGGCAGCTCTCTAGTTCTTTGTCCAGTTTTTGGACTGCTGTGCACAACCTGACGATCAGAACAGGGCTTTGACACCCGCCCACCAAGCCATCTGTGGGATGCTATGCTTAGACTGGGCAGAGGGGGCTAATAACTGGACCCAGACGTAGGACCAGCCTGCTTGTCTCAGTCTGTGAGGTTCCTCCGTCTAATCTCAGTGTCCTGTTATAAACTAGATGAGGCATGCGCAGAGACTCAGCACTCCTTTGTCTTTGGTATTTGGGCTGTGGAGTGTGTGGAGTGTGTGGATGGACAGGAGGGACAAATACCTCTTGGTTTTTCATCAGTCTCCTTGTTGCCTGGCCTCAAACCAAGGCAGGCTGCTCCCCAGAGCCAACTTTACTGCAGTTGCATGAAATGTGAAGCAAAGTGGTAGTTGGATGCCTGCTGTGCAAGATTCATATGTTCCAGCATGTTCTGGGGTTGCTGCAGAAACCAGCAATAATGGAACAGACCGAGTGGAAAGGGTTAAATTTAGGAAAAATTAGGCTGACACTTTTCATGCGCATTTCTCTGCTATTGTAACAGTGGCTGGGGGCTTCTACTGGCTTGGCTTAAAAAAGATATTGTTAATGTCTAACACTTGATGACAGCTGGTTCACCAATACTGCTAGGCCCATTGTCTCACTTAACAGCTCTTTGTTCTAGTTGAAAGAAGGTAATCTTTTCTTGTAGGAGTTGGTAGGAGGATCTGTGTACAATGTGCCTGCTGACAGCCATCCCAGTGCTGGAGTCTGCTCTGTAGTTCACTAGAGTGGAATCGTCTCCCTTACCCCCAGAGGAGGGACTCACAAAGTCATTACTGTCATGATGCCTAATTTGTGGGTGCTTTGCTGTCTGGTAGGATTCACAGCACTGAATTAGGCAATTGCATTCTCTGTGCAGTGTGTGGAAAAAGCAAAACACATGATCTGATTTGTTTCAAAGGGTGAGAAGTTTAGGGCCTCTGCTGCTCCGAGGAGGGGAGACACTCATTTTGGGGATGTCATGCTGTGGTTTCCTGCTGGGAAGAGTTAACCCACCCACTCACCATATGCCTGAAGACTTGCAGAGCTGAAAGCAATCAGCTGTAACCCAGCAATGCAGTCTTCCCAGGAGAGTGTGCTGAGCAGCAGACTAAGGTGTACCAGGGAGGGAGGCTGTGTCCCTTCCTCCTGGAAAGGTGTCCTGTGCTGTATAATGCACGTCGCCTGCAAGGGAGCAGTGTGAGGAGCCTGGGTCTCCTAGGCAAGGTTATGGAGTCATTTGTTTCCTGTTTCTGTCCCTATTTCCACCTTTTAAATAAAACGAGGCAGGTCGATTTCTTCTTCACGGGAGTCTCAGGGGACAAATCCCAGCTTCCAGGCAGCCAAAGGAAGAATCTGAACCTGGGTTTATCATTTCTGATGTGAATGCACCACATACCATGAGGCTGCTGCTTACAGGAAAAGGGCATGCTTACCTGTATGCATGCACACATACCAGGAGTAATTCGTCCTCCTCCAGTCTGTGCCTGGCTGGAGATAGTCCATAAGTTCCTAACTTATCAGATCATGACCCAGAATTCAGGGTGGCTTCTGAATGCCATGGGGAGAGGACATTTGCTAGAAAGGTGTTTCTTGCAACCAGAACCGGTTGTGTGTTTATCAGTAATAGTGCTATATAGGTTACTCAGAAGCAATGTGGGGATGTTCAAGGTTGGCTAAGCACTAAGAAAAGCTTGTACCAATACCAGTGGTGACAGTAAGTGTACAAAGAGACAACAGAGTGCTGTCATTCCCTCAAGAAATGGAACACAGTGCCCCAGCTTGGTACTTTCCAAAGGTTTATTTTGGATTTGTTTTATCTATTGACAGTTCTTACTGTAGTGAGAGGGAAACTGTGACTAAAATTTGAATTAAGGTCTGTTCTCATCAATAAGTCAGACACCTGTTACATTCCAAAAGGTATTTTCAGACTCCACAGCTGACTAACCTAAGACCATGGCCTAGCCCCATTTCATTGGCTTTGGAGTGACAGGATAAGTCAGGTATTCTCAAACTGAATTTGCCTAGGGACCTTCGTAGACAACAGCATCAGTAGCCTTCTTCTCCAAGTGATGCTGCAACTGAGCTTGCACATCACACTGAATCACCTAGTGATATGTTTACCCACTTGCAAAAGCCCTGTGAAGTTTGAGTGGCTTCGTGGCATCAAAACCATGAATACTTGGCATGACCCATGGGGCAGTAACTGCCCTGGTGTATTCACAACAAGGGGAAAGTGCTATTGGAGGCTGAAAGATGGAAAAGGTTGAAAAGTCCTCACCTTGCTTCAGGAAAACATTTCCAAGCAGTATCACAATGTTAGTTACATGAAGGGTCAATGAGCAGAGCTCTGTAGATTCATTCAATGTCCATATCATCTCTTAATAGTAATAATAATTTGTTTAGTGGACAGCTGTGTAGAGTGGGGATGGGGTGGAGGTGGGGAGAGGAAAGGTTTCCTCTTGTATGTGCAAAAGGAGAGTGTCTCTGTGACTATGTCAGGGAATGCTGATATGGAAAATTGAACCAAGGAAGGGATTTAATGTCTTATAGACACAGAAGTGCATAGTATCCCATAACAGTCACTAGTTGTTATCAGTTGTTCTGAAACTCCCAGACATCAAACACAAATAGCTTTCTTATTGACACTTCACGAGTAATTAAAACATTCTTCACCAGCCATTCACAGGGACAGTCACATCTATAGCAGTGTTAAGTTAATCTCGAAGAAGACAGGAAAAAAAAGGCTGTAACTGTTAGAAATAGAAGTCCGGAATAACAAAAGCAAACAGGTTCATAAATTTAAGGAGTATTTTCTGAAGACTTGATAAATTGACTAGAATGAGGGGGAGACTGGGACACACTGCATCTGTGGTTCAAGAATTAAATTGCCAGTGCAGGGCCCAGAGGCAGACAGGATTCAAACAGAATTGTTCTTTATGGACACGAATTGTTAAACATTCCTCACACAGATAAAAAGCAAACAAAACAAAACAAAACAAACAAAAAAAACAAAACCAAACAAACAAAAAAACTGACCATATTCCCTCCTTGTATTCATCGCCTGATTTACATTTATTTCTATAGCCCTGAACAGACATTAGTAACTTATAATAGTAATAATAGGAGTTTCTATTAATAGAACTCTTTCCATTTGTGACATTCGAATTATGGACAAGCAGAATTAGTTCCATTTATAGATGGATTTAATTGGTGCAACTTGTCCAAATGCAGACACAGCTGCAAGAATCAGGAAGAAAATGCAAAGGCTCCCAATTTCAACCCCATCTTCAGCTCAGCTGATCTGGTACAGCCATTTCGGAGGGCGGGGTGTGGGGGACATGCACCATCATTCAAAAGACAAGATGTGAGGGATGCTTGGGAAGAAAATGAGCCTCATCTTTGGAGCCTGCTGAATTTCACAAGGTTGTCCCAAAGCAGCAAAAGGAGCAATGTCCCAAGCTTTGGCCTCGATACTTATAAGCATGAAAAAAAAATGAGCGTGAAGTCAAACAACAGGCTTCAAATGGGAGCTACAATGACTCTAATTTGTATGTACCATTATTTGATCTTCTAACCTACTAGGTTTAAGGTAAACCACAGCGGAATATCAAGCAGACATTAAATAAAACAGTGTCATCAATTCAATACAATGAGATATGTTTTATATAACAAAGGGATTTGTTCTGATACTCAAACAATGTATATAAATGAAAGAGTCGAAATAGATTCATTTTGTTCTCAAAGAAAACACATTAAGGAAAGCCATCAAGAAGTAAGGAACATGGATTTTTTTTTTTTCTTTAAACTGTTCTTTATTTAGGGCTAAGCTGGAAAGCATCATTCAATAATTACAGAAGATTACAAGAAGTTTTAGGGAATTGAGAGTGAAAAATCTGTTGTATGGAACTGCAGCTGCATAACACATCTGTACTTCCTAGCTGTGGGCTCAGTCTGGCTGTTCTTAATCAGGCAAAATACTCGCACATCCCAGTGGGAGTTCTGCCAGAGTAAGGACGGGAAGATTAGGCCCAATAGGGAATTAAAAAAAGAAAAAAAAAAAAAGAAAGAAAAAGAAAGAAAGGAAGAAAGAAGTTTAAGATCAAGATAAAAAAAAAACACACCTAAGAACAACAAACATTAAAACAGAGTAAAATTGAATAAAGAATCAGAAACAATTATCACACAGTTGAAGCAAACAAGTGTGAAAATGATGTAAATCAAGTTTTAAGACTGTGAAAATAAGTTATAATAAATATGATATACTTTAAAATGTGTTCTTAAATAATTCATTGTTTTTTCTGAGTCAGATTTTTTAAAGCAATGTCTTATTTTTTAACTGCTGTAAAGTCATTTAACAAAGATAAATATCGTGCTTTCATTAAATAGTTTTCCTTGTTTTTCTCTATCATTACTATTAAAAGTCCTACAAAATATGCAAATTTATTTACAGAAAATCAGAGCCAGCATCTTTTTTTTAAACATCCCCCTGTTTTTCAAAATTCCTTGTAAACAGTTTCAGAAATTCTTCAGAGATTTTTTTTTTTAATTTATTTTGTTTGTTTTTATTTTTTACATTTCTTACATTTTTTTTTTCTTTTTTAAGATTAAGGTTCTAGGCTAACCCTTTGCCCTGAAGGTTTCTAGAGCAAATATGGAAGCTACTGAAGCATAGGATGATGGGAATTTTGCGGACAGCAGATCATGAAGACATGAAGCATTTAGCTGTGTTTTGTTGTTCAAGTTAGAACTAATATCTGATAAAAAGACAGCTGTTTTGTTTCCCATTTGCATTGTCTACAGAATCGAGTTTTATTTTTTTTTTAATAGCTGGAATGCTTGCCATTAAAAAAGCTGCCAAAATAACCATTTCTCTCCTTTTTCTCCTCAATAAATAACAGCATCCAACAGCAATTGTCAGAGAGTAGGAATTTATGCTCAATCTAAACTCAAAAATTACAAGTTCTACAAAAATTACAGTTCTACAACATCTTTGTTTTTAGCATTAACGTTAACTTCTATGTATTATTTTTTTTGCCTTTTTTTTTTGTTTTTTTTTTTTTTTTACGTTGTCTACTTTTTTCTATTATATAGGCATTTTAAACTTTTTTTTTTTTTAGTTCTGTACAACTATTAGGATTTTAAATGGGGAGAATTAGAAGCATTTACAAACCTTTATTGTTTTCCATTTTAGTATCAAACATCTTTCCTTTCTCTTGTCTATGCCTTTTTATGTATGTATGTATTTATTTATTTGCTTTTTTGCTTTTCATAGATATCCATCTTACCTGCCTTTAACAGCACGATCCTTATGTATTATACAGAAAACTATATGAAAGCTTCATAGACTCTAATTAATGTATAACCAAAGAACCTCCCAAAGTATCAAAGAACTATTATCTTGCTGTTTTAAAAGCATTTAAGCATTTTTTTTTTAATTTTTACATATTTCATATAATCGCTCTCAAAAACTGTTTTAGGAACAGCTCAGAGAAAAGGAAAGAACTTCCATATTTTACATACAGCTACAAGTCTGCGGTAAAAAGTTTTGTCCTTTGGTCCCTATATAGCCAAGGAATGACAGATAAAGATGCTCAGTGACTGTTACCATGAGTCACACATGGCAACCACATTCTTGGTGGCAAACAGGCACTCCTTTGTCAGTATCCAGGTTTGCATCTCCAGTTTGAAGAAAAGCCCCTGTGGTGATATCAGTGTCTCTTCAGAAATCCTGGTTGATCTTGTTCCTGTTCTGACTTTACTTATGTGTTTGTTTGTTTTCAAGCGCATGTCCTTTGAAATCAGCAGAAGTGATACATTTCTTGAAGAAATGTTACAGTCTAAACAATCAAAGAGAGAATAAGTCTGAAGTCTTCAGCTTGATTGATATTTGCTGATATGTCAAAGGTGTAATCCAACAGTTCCTGCTTTTTTAATATATATATACTTCTTTTTTTTTTTTTTTCCTAAATGTGGCCCATTCAGCTGCTGCCCTAAAAAATGAAGAAGATCATTGCAAATTAAATCAAAAAGGGGAAGGGGAAGTAGGGAAGGAGGGGGATATTTGGGACAGGGGAGAGACCTAAAAAATGAAAACAAAATTAAAAACAAGCCTGTTTGTTTGGGCCCAATCCTGCTCCTGTTGAAACTAATGGGTGTTTTCTTCTCCCTTCAATTGGGACAGGATGGGGCTTCTGCTTTGGTGGTTTGCTTTTGGACGTATTGGCTCTGATTCTGCTCCCACTCACGTCAACAGAAAGATTCCCCTTGACTTCAGTGAGAACCTGATCAAACCCAAAGTGAGCAAGGTAGTCATGATCATGATAGAGAAAAATACAATTGTTCCTAATAGTAATAATAATCATAAATCAAAATAATAGTAAGGCATATCTATGTAAATCTGTATCACTATGTATGTACAGATAGCTGCATTTTAATTATTTTTAAGTGCCACTTTACAATGCCAGATAATAATCTTGCTTGGTGGGCTTTTGTAGTGTGAAAGGCATTGAGAAAGAATTGCCCTATATTTTAATGGGGTGCCATCTATGACAGTGTAGGAGCTTTCTGTGGAGACATAGCTGCCAATAACATTTACATCCTTGTGAATGTCAGAAAGTAGGACTTTGAACAGGCAATTTATGGGAGGTTAGATAAAAAAAAGAGACTGTTGGAATAAACTTTTTTTTTTCAAAAAAAATGTAAAGCTAATATTTCTTAAATAAAAAAAAAATATTTAAAAATGTAATCATGATCCAACTAGGCTTGACATTTAAGTAGGATGCTTAATCATTAAGGATTAGCTCTTATCTCTTTCTAGCAAGCAGGTTCTTATACACTCGGTGATTTATTACATCAAGAAACTTAGAAACTGCAAAAGGTCCACTCTGGTGGAAAAGTGTCATGCGGAATATCAATCCATGCTGGTGGGTTTTCATACTGTTGGTTCAACAAACAGCAAACCATACACAGCAGTCTAAACAATTCCAACGCCAAAAATAATAATAGAATAAAAAAATAAAAAACACTCGTCAAGGACCCTTTTTCAGTTGTAAACAAAAAGATGCATTTTGCATTTTGATCTGGATGTGTTTTTTTCCCCACTCAAAACAAACCCTCCCTCCCCTGAGCAATTCATTTTGGCTGGAGCTGCTGTAATACAGAACCTTAGAATTAGGAATTCTTGAAAAGACATACAACAAGGCTTTTCTTGGGGTTGTCTTTTTTTTTTTTTTTTTAATGCTATAGTTTTCAAACAACTGTTACTATCATTTTGCTTTAAAAAATAAAAAATAAGAAAAATGGAGAGTGATTTGAAATATCCTAAGGGGTAAAAAAGGTGTCAATTGAAAAAGGCCCCCAATTCTCCAGAAAAAAAAATAATAAAATCACAAGATTTTCAGTGCAAAAAAATAACCACGCATTTTTTTTCTCTCTCTTTTTTTTTTTTTTTAATTATCTATACAATTATAACACTCACATTTTTTTTTCTAAAGAATTAGGAATCCATTTTTTTTTGTCCTTCTATGTGACATCTAGAGAAGCATAAAACACTAATGAGAAATCAAACAACAAATAAAGAAACCACTGCAAGCACCAAACATGAAACAAAAATGAGCACAACAAAAAACTGTGGCAGCACAAAGTCAAAAAAGGCACATGTGATCATGACTGGCCAATCAATTGATACAACATCCAAGAAAAATGCTACAGTCATGGCACCTGCGCGAAACTTGATGGCATGTCATGCAACCAATTCTTAGCTTTTTACATGACGCCATCATGTCACACTTTCAACTTCGAGTTGATTTGAACTTATGGCCTGGGGGACTGTATTCTCCACTTTCATGTCATTACATGAACTTTTTTCCTAGCTCAGCATGAGACTGTGGTGGATTTGACTGGCTCTTGGTTGTTTTTGTTGGAATTTGATTGAATGACAAAAGAAGAAAAGATTTATATATTTATATATTTATATATGTATATATATATATTTATATATTTATATATAGCATGGAAAAAAAGGAAAGGTAGGTAAAGAAGATATATACAATAATAATAATAATAATAAAAAGTTACAAACACAACATCGATCAACAAGCTCTAATGGAAATACTTGCCATTAAACTATATAAAATGAAACAAGAAGGAAAGCAAAACAAACTAACTGAATGGAAAGAAGTGAAAGAAAGGAAGAAGAAAAGAAAGAAAAAAAAACAAAACAAGAAGGATGGAGGAGGCCTAGCCAGAGACACACACATAAAACATACACTTAAATGTAGACATACGGTCAACAGTGAACAGTAACAGAATGCTGTGCAGCAGCTGTTGAGGAGAGCGTGCACTGAATGAATGAGCGCAGATACATATCGGTTTGCAAAGTGTGGAAAATAAATACATTTGCTGCCAACCAGAATGCTTTTGTAAAGCACCAGCCTCTCCTGAACCACCCCCAGCCTCCAGGGCTTCGAGGGATGGCTAGCCAAATTCTGCCGGGAGCTTTGCCATTTCCTCAGATGGACTCCGGAGCTGTGGTGGTTTTACCGTGCTGGGCAGCTAAACCCCACAACCGCTCTCTCACTCCCCCTCCTTTAGATAAGGAGGGGGAGAAGTAAAGCAAAGAACAACTCACGGGTTGAGATAAGGATAATTTAATTAAAGGGAAATAATTATAATAATTAAATAAAGACTACCATGAACTAAACAATTTAACTAAGGGGAAATAAAAGGGAAAGGGGAAAAAGGGAGGAAAACAAACAAACAAAATAAATGAAAGCTATATGGAAGTGCAGAGGAAAGAAATTACTCTCTACTTCCCACAAATGAGCGATGATTGACCACGTCCTTGAAGCAAGGCCTCAACGCACGCAGCCGGTGTTCGAGAGGAGGACCGACGTCTTCTCAACGAGAGCCCACCCCTCCCCTCTTCTTCCTGTTTCCACCTTTTATTGCTGAGTGTGACACCACATGGTATGGAATATCCCTTTGATTGGTTTAGGTCAGCTGCCCTAGTGATGTTTCTCTCCTCACTTTTTTGCCCACCCCCTAGGAGGGTTAGAGAAAGGCCCAATGCTGTTCCACTGCTGCTCAGCAGTAGACACAACACTGGTGTGATAACACTGCTGTTCCAGCTACAAGTACAGAGTACGGCACTGAATGGGCTGCTGCCGGGAAAGTTAACATTCCAGCCAGACCCAGTACAACCTCCACCCCTTATTCCATAACATTTGTGTCACACTCAGATCCCCATACTTTAGCATACAAGCATTCTCATCATTATTCCTTGTCCTTTAACAGGACAAGGATTTAACAGGACAGGATTAATAGGCAGGTGTATCTTTTCATTCCATAGGTCTTTCTTGGAAAATGTTCATAAGAACTGTTGATGATTAGGTCTTCATCTGCCAAAGTGGCTACTCAAGGCAGGCGGAGTTGGATGTCTGGACACCAGCACCAGCTTAGCTCAAGTCCTTGTTGCACTGCCCGGCTCCTTGCAAAGTTGACCTGTCGTTGATCCTACAGCATCTTCCTACAACATATAACTTAGATTATAGATTAGTTTTCTCTCAATGTCAAATCTCCTTGAGGCACACACTTGATATCCCCATTCTTTTGCATGACCCACCAGGTATACCCTGGTCCTTGGGCAAAGACAATCCCACGAGTGGGTTTGCCTTTTCCCGAGGCAGGAGCAACCCACACTGCCTTCCCCATCCACCTTCCTATATGCACTACGGGAACCTTAGCTCCTTTCACAGTGTGTAGGGGTTTTGTTTCGGCAGGACCAGCACGGCTGTCAGACCCCCTATTGTTAACTAGCCAAGTGGCTTCTGGTAGATTTGTGTCCCATTGTTTCCACGTCCCAGCACCTAATGCTCGTAACATAGTCTTTAACAGTCCATTGTACCTCTCAACCTTCCCAGAGGCTTGTGGATGATAAGGGATGTGATACACCCACTCAATACCATGCCTCTTTGCCCAGGAGGTAACAAGATTGTTTCGGAAATGACTCCCATTGTCAGACTCAATTCTCTCTGGTGTACCATGACGCCACAATACTTGTCTTTCCAGGCCCAAGGTAGTGTTTTGGGCTGTGGCATGGTTTACAGGGTATGTTTCCAGCCACCCAGTAGTTGCTTCTACCATGGTGAGTATGTACCGTTTGCCTTGGCGAGTTTTTGGGAGTGGTCTGATATAGTCAATTTGCCAGGCCTCACCATATTGAAACCCTAGCCATCTCCCCCTGTTCCAGGGAGATTTTACCTTCATGGCTTTCTTGATTGCAGCACAGGTCTCACACTCATGGGTAACCTGTGTGATGGCCTCAATGGTCAAGTCCACCCCTCGATCACGAGCCCATCTGTAAGTGGCATCTCTCCCCAGATGTCCTGATGTTTCATGGGCCCATCGAGCTACAAACAGCTCACCCTTACGTTCCCAGTCTAGGTCCACCTGAGCCACTTCAATTTTCGAAGCTCGATCCACTTCTTTGTTGTTCTGATGTTCTTCAGTAGTGCAACTCTTGGGCATGTGGGCATCTACATGACGTACTTTAACATCCAGGTTTTCTACCCGGGCAGCAATATCTTGCCACAGGGTAGCAGCCCAGATAGGCTTACCTCTGCGCTGCCAGTTGCTCTCTTTCCATTGCTGCAGCCACCCCCACAGAGCATTTGCCACCATCCATGAGTCAGTATAAAGATACAATACTGGCCATTTTTCTCTTTCGGCGATATCTAGGGCTAGTTGTATGGCTTTTACTTCTGCATACTGACTCGACTCACCTTCCCCTTCCATGGCTTCCACAACTCGTCGTATGGGATTCCACACAGCAGCTTTCCATTTCCGATGGCTCCCTATCACACGGCAGGATCCGTCAGTAAACAACGCATACTGCTTTCTGTCTTCTGGCAACTCATTGTATGGTGGTGCCTCTTCAGCACGGGTTACCTCTTCTGTTGGCACTCCAAAATCTCTGCCTTCCGGCCAGTCCATAACCTCTTCCAGGATTCCTGGGCGATTGGGTTTTCCCATTCGAGCCCGCTGTGTAATTAACGCTATCCACTTACTCCATGTAGCATCAGTTGCATGGTGTGTAGTGGGAATTTTCTCTTTGAACATCCAATGTAACACAGGTAGCCGCGGTGCCAAGAGGAGCTGTGCCTCTGTACCCACAACTTCTGAAGCAGCTCGAACACCCTCATATGCTGTGAGTATTTCTTTTTCAGTTGGGGTGTAATTGGCTTCCGATCCTCGATAGCCCCGACTCCAGAAGCCCAGAGGTCGACCTCGAGTTTCTTCTGGGGTTTTCTGCCAAAGGCTCCAGGTGAGCCCATGCTCCCCAGCTGCAGTGTACAGTATATTTTGCACAGCTGGTCCAGTACGGACAGGCCCAAGGGCTACTGCGCGAGCTATTTCTTGTTTGATTTGTTCAAATGCATGTTGTTGCTCAGGGCCCCACTCAAAATAGTTTCTCTTTCGAGTCACTCGATATAGAGGACTCACAAGCTGACTATAGCCTGGCAAATGCATTCTCCAGAATCCCACGAGGCCTAGGAAAGCTTGCGTTTCCTTTTTGCTAGTTGGCGGAGACATTGCTGTTATTTTATTGATCACATCCATTGGAATATGGCGACGTCCATCCTGCCATTTTACCCCCAGGAACTGGATTTCCTGTGTAGCCCCCTTGACCTTGCTTTTTTTAATGGCAAAACCAGCTTTCAGGAGAATTTGGATTATTTTCTTCCCTTTCTCAAAAACTTCTTCTGCTGTGTTGCCCCACACGAGGATGTCGTCAATGTACTGAAGGTGCTCAGGAGCTCCCCCTTGCTCCAGTGCAGACTGGATCAGTCCATGGCAAATGGTAGGGCTGTGTTTCCACCCCTGGGGCAGCCGATTCCAGGTGTATTGGATGCCCCTCTAAGTGAAGGCAAACTGTGGCCTGCATGCTGCTGCCAAAGGGATAGAGAAAAATGCATTAGCAATATCAATTGTGGCATACCACTTGGCTCCCTTTGACTCTAGTTCGTACTGAAGTTCTAGCATGTCCGGCACTGCAGCACTCAGTGGTGGCGTGACTTCATTCAGGCCTCGATAGTCCACCATTTGCCTCCACTCGCCATTAGACTTTCATATTGGCCATATAGGACTATTAAAGGGTGAGCGAGTCTTGCTGATTACTCCCTGACTCTCCAGTCGGTGAACCAACTCATGGATGGGAATCAGGGAGTCTCGGTTGGTGCGATATTGCCGTTGGTGCACCGTTGTGGTAGCAATTGGTACCTGTTGTTCTTCAACCTTCAGCAATCCTACAACAGAAGGGTCTTCTGAAAGGCCAGGCAGGGTAGACAGCTGCCTAATCTTCTCTGTGCTCAAAGCAGCTATGCCAAAAGCCCACCGGTATCCTTTTGGATCCTTGAAGTACCCTCTCTTGAGATAGTCTATACCAAGGATACACGGAGCCTCTGGGCCAGTTACAATGGGATGCTTTTGCCACTCATTCCCAGTTAGACTCACTTCAGCTTCCAGTACAGATAGTTGTTGGGATCCCCCTGTCACTCCAGAGATACAGGTGAGTTCTGTCCCTTGGTAGCCTGATGGCATTAAGGTACATTGTGCGCCAGTGTCCACTAAAGCTTTGTATTCCTGTGGTTCTGATGTTCCAGGCCATCGGATCCACACAGTCCAATAAATCCGGTTATCCCTCTCCTCTACCTGGCCAGAGGCAGGGCCCCTCTAGTCCTGGCTGGAGCGTCTGCCACTTAATTCTTGCAAATGCACAAATTCTGGCAAATGAGAGGTAGAGGTCCCTTCATCGTGGTCAAGAATAACATCAGCTCTTCTACTGCCTCTGGGGTACTGCCCAATAGAAACTGGAGCAGCATTTCTCTTAGGAGCCCCTCTTCTTGCTGCTGTATTTCCTTTCAGTTCACGTACCCGAGCAGCTAGGGTTGAAGTAGGTACACCATCCCATTTCCTCATATCTTCCCCCTGGTCACGCAGATAAAACCACAAGGTGCCACGTGGTGTACGTCTTGGGTACTCTCTCTCTTGAGCAGGCGAATGCTGATTCTTAGTGGCTGAAGTATCACTCTGTCTAGATGAGGGGGAATATACTTTCTCCACGAGCTTGTCAAGTCCTTTAGACAGTTTCTCCACAGCTGAGACACAGGACTGTAGCGGAGCAGAGAGATTGTCTTCATATTGTTGAAGCTGGCAGGACACATCATACATTGTTGGTCCCATCCCCTCCTCCCAGCGAATTGCTGCCAGGGTACTGGCATGTGCTGATGGTGCACTCCGCACAAATTTACGCCACATGGATGTTGTGCACTGGACTTCATCGGGGTCTTGAGGTGTCTGGGCATTGTCCAAATCACTATAAATCATCTCCCGCACAGCTAATTCCCGCAGATGCTGGAGACCTTTATCCACAGTGGTCCACTTGCCTATGTGATATACAATATCTTCCTTATGGGGATATCTTTCTTTGATAGCTGCCAGGAGTCGTCTCCAGAGGCTGAGGGCCTGTGCTCTTCTCCCAATTACTTTGTCGATTACCCTTTCTCTAGAGAGGGATCCCAGCTGCCTGGCTTCATTGCCTTCTAATTGTATGCTATTGGCCCCAGCATCCCAGCATCGGAGCAGCCAAGTGAGGATGTGTTCACCTGGGCGTCGACCATAATCCTTTCGTATTTCTCGCATCTCACTCAGGGATATGGATCGAGTGATTTCTGATTCCTTTATGATTTCCGTCTCATCTTCCTGCTGTTTTTGTGATGGCTCTGCTTTAGAGGTGCCTGCCAATTCCCCTTCTCCCTCCTTCTTAGGAGAGCCTTCTTCCCTTACTAAACGAGCTGACCTCCGTTTCCATTGTTTTGACTTGACTATGGGGGCGACTGATACCATAGTTGGTTGGTCCTCTGGGTCAGCCACAGCATGTGTTACTTGGTCATCAGATTCAGAGACTTCCTCCCTCTCTTCAAGTTGCTGGATGATGTTAAACAGTGTTTGATAAGAATAAACCAGGACCCAGCACAATGCTGCAAGCTGTTGTTCTCCGGCATTATCAGGATCAGGACATACAACTCTCAAACATTCTACCAAGTTTTTAGGATTTAGCACTTGCTCAGGGGTGAAGTTCAAAACTATTGGAGGAGACACTCGTGACAGGTATCTGCTAACATCATCCCACACACCGTGCCACTCACCATGAGACTGTTTCGGGACAGATTCCCAAATAAGTTTTCTAAACAATCGACTAATCTTAGAGAGAAAATGAAACCTGTTATTCAGAATTAGAAATAGCAATACATGGGTTACAGATGGATCTTCAAAATACTCCCAAACTGTTGTAATTAGCCCACTGTGAAAGAAGGGAAAGGTACCATTCCTGATATTATTAATAAACTGGTGTCCAGATGAGAAAAGGAAGGCAGTGTAGTTCTGAATATTCTCTGAAAGATAGTTTCCATGGGACCCAAATGATAACAGCGCAGAGCCTGAATTCCAGAGTAAAACCAAGGTCAGTGCTTGGCAGCACAACGAATTAAAAAAAGTGAACACAGATTGTAGCACTTTGTCGGATCGGATATATAGGAGAAAGGAGAATATGACATGAATTGCATGACATATGAACAAAGCCATTATTATTAATAGGGCAAGGAACATGGTTACTAGCAAGCAAGTGTGTTAGTTGTATGCGTTTAATCAATTCTATTGTTATCTCAACCCTTCGAGCCCCACGTTGGGCGCCAAAAAGGACTGTGGTGGTTTTACCGTGCTGGGCAGCTATACCCCACAACCGCTCTCTCACTCCCCCTCCTTTAGATAAGGAGGGGGAGAAGTAAAGCAAAGAACAACTCACGGGTTGAGATAAGGATAATTTAATTAAAGGGAAATAATTATAATAATTAAATAAAGACTACCATGAACTAAACAATTTAACTAAGGGGAAATAAAAGGGAAAGGGGAAAAAGGGAGGAAAACAAACAAACAAAATAAATGAAAGCTATATGGAAGTGCAGAGGAAAGAAATTACTCTCTACTTCCCACAAATGAGCGATGATTGACCACGTCCTTGAAGCAAGGCCTCAACGCACGCAGCCGGTGTTCGAGAGGAGGACCGACGTCTTCTCAACGAGAGCCCACCCCTCCCCTCTTCTTCCTGTTTCCACCTTTTATTGCTGAGTGTGACACCACATGGTATGGAATATCCCTTTGATTGGTTTAGGTCAGCTGCCCTAGTGATGTTTCTCTCCTCACTTTTTTGCCCACCCCCTAGGAGGGTTAGAGAAAGGCCCAATGCTGTTCCACTGCTGCTCAGCAGTAGACACAACACTGGTGTGATAACACTGCTGTTCCAGCTACAAGTACAGAGTACGGCACTGTATGGGCTGCTGCCAGGAAAGTTAACATTCCAGCCAGACCCAGTACAGGAGCAGACACTGTTCTAATGCAATTACATCCCAGGAAGTTTAAAGGGCAGTAAAAGACCATGAGCTGCTTTGGCTACTAAGAATTTAAAAAAGGAAGAAGGAAGAAGGAAGAAGGAAGAAGGAAGAAGGAGGAAGGGGGAAGGGGGAAGGGAAGGGAAGGGAAGGGAAGGGAAGGGAAGGGAAGGGAAGGGAAGGGAAGGGAAGGGAAGGGAAGGGAAGGGAAGGGAAGGGAAGGGAAGGGAAGGGAAGGGAAGGGAAGGGAAGGGAAGGGAAGAAGAAAAGCATAAAGAAAAATGTAAATGAAAGGAAAAATGAAAAAAGGAAAAGGAAAAAGGAAAAGGAAGAGGAAAGAATGAAAAAGAAAAAGAGGAAAAGGAAAAGGAAAAGGAAAAGGAAAAGGAAAAGGAAAAGGAAAAGGAAAAGGAAAAGGAAAAGGAAAAGGAAAAGGAAAAGGAAAAGGAAAAGGAAAGCTGCCAGGGGCTGGTTGCTACAATCTCTAGAAACACCCTGTTCCTTTTCTACCAGAGAAAATGTCCCTTTATTGGCCCAGGGAGTTTTGCCTCAGTAAACACCAAAAATCATTCTACACAATGATATTTTTGTCTCATTCGGCAGCCCTGCACCCTGTTCCTCAGGTATTGCCTTTTTGTCACCTTGGCAGGGCTCATCTCTCTCCTCCCAGCCAACTTCTAAAGTCATTGCACACAAATAAAATTTCACCTTGATTTTGGGTGTCACAAGAATATTGTTGGCGGTTCTCATCCTGAAATCATGCATGCTGGCTAGAGGGTTTTTTTGTTTTGTTTTGTTTTTTGTCTGTTTCTATTTTTTCTGAGCTGAAACATGCTTTCTGGCTAGAGCTGTTATGCTCAGCTGACAAGAGATGGTGCTGAACTAAGCCCTGAACTGAGCATTGGCTTCAGCTCCATACTTTGCCCACAGTTGGCTGCTGCCTTGGGCTGTTGACTCCTTCTTGATGGCCTGGCCCCAAAATCCTGCAGGTGGATGAGCTGGAAGTGTCAGCCTGAACTTCCTGGGGTTTGGGTGCAGGGAATAGACTGGTTCCCCTAGGGAGATACAAGCTTTGGGTCTACATTTATTTCTCAAGCCAAGAGGGAGAAAACTGTCCTTCTGAAGATGGCCCAGGGCAGAGCTGTTATCACTTGCCCACTTGCATCTCTGGGTACCCAAGGACAAGCAGTGTGAACCATACAGGTCTGGGCTCTGCATGAGGACGAGAAAAAGACCTTGTCTTTCTCTGTTGACTAGGTAGAGGAGCTAGGTACCTATCTTATGAGGACTGCTTCATTAGTGGCCTGAAATTGAGAGGCAAGTTAGGCATCTGTGTTAGACTGGAAGCCAGCCAAACTCATCTGTTTAAGAAAAGCAATGCACTTCGCTGGGAAGAGGTATAAACTTTGGGTATTGCTGAAGTACATTTGTGAATAGAAGTGTTAAGGTTATGAAGACAAGTATATACAGCCTAGTTCAAGAAGTGGTGCCTTGGAGATAAAGAGGAAGGTTACTTCCTGAGCACGTGGGGCCTGTGCACAAAGACAGATTAGGCAAAATCTCTTTGCTGCAGGTAACACTGACCAGGAACTTGCCCCACTGAGCAAACCATAGCCAAATGCACCTGGTAAGTGCCAATATTCCTCTAAAACAGCTTCTTCTTTGAAGCATCTAAGTGAAGCCAGAGACCATTCTTTTTGAACATTGAATGGAGATAATGGCTTAAAGCCCTAATTAGGCTTCAAGATGCAACATCTACATCTGAGCAAATCACACCAGTCTGGGTTTAGTGGAGAGAAACAGGGCTTGCAGTCCCCAATTCATCCTAAAGGACCCCTTCTGATCAGTCTGTGAATCATGGCCAAATAGGACCTATGTCCCTCTTGATTATAATGAGGACTTTCAGTGACTAGCTTTGATGGAGGCAGTTACTCTGTGAGTCTATAAAATGAGGGGAAATGAATCTCATCCAAAGTCTCAGAGCAAACATGACTTTAGTCATGTCCTTGCAACCCTCCCAACTCTACTGTCACCACAGTAGCTCTGTCTTTCAAACACCACTGTCACAGGAAAGCTTTGAAAAATAGCTTCTGACCAAACTGTAGGGATCTCTGTACTGTGGGAGACATTCATTGCCTGTGTTTAAGCTGGACTAAGATTTCCTTCCTCCTGAAGTGTTTAGCTTGGGTTCATCCTACCCAAACATAAGCACTCAGCTTAGGAATCTATTTTCTCTAAACTCTGCAAAGACCATGGAGGTGAAGAGGAACAATGACTCTGCTTAGCTAAGGTCTCAATGGGCCTTAAAGGTGTCTCCCTTACTCTCCAAAGACTACAAAGGAGATCTAGAACAACTTGGTAAATCAGTTAGGCCAAGTGAACAATGCATGAGAAGCTTCTTTGTGGCTGCTTTCTTTCATGAGTGGTAACCCCAGAATAAGACTGAGACATTTAATGGCAATCTGCTCATATCTTCCATCCCTACTTAACTACAACACACAGCCTTGCTAAAGATCAACAATGTCCTTTGCATCTAGTTCTAATTTTTCAGTTATTCTTACCTGTTTTGTTTTCTCTACACAGGGCTGCATCATTGCTGAGACCTGATAGTCATAAACCTATGGTTCTGGAGATAAGCAAGGCTGTACTGCCAAGACTGCTAGATCATTTTTTTGAGTGTTTTTTTTTGCTGGTGCAAATTGCCCCGGTGTCAATGGGAGATGGATCTCTGTTCTTGCTAGTGAATATTTCTGTGACAAAGTCAAGCTGTTATGTGGAGAAGGATTTGTGTCCAGCTGTACAACAACCTGTTGTATTGTCCAAAAGACTTTAAGAACTAAGGATGTACAGATGATCTTTAAAACTATGCAGCTCCTGTGCTCTGTGACATGCACTATATAATCTAGAAAATGCTAGGTTTGTGCAGTACCCTGTACACACCTCTCAGGGCATTTGCCTGCTGTCAGGGTATGAATGTATCTACTCAGCTTCCGAGTACAACCAACAACACATGCAACATTGCTCTGTCTTCACAGGAGCACAAAATTGGCCCAACACTGTCTCTATCATGCTGCACTGCCAGGTTGATGCTACTTCTTCCGCTCCATACATACTCTGCCTTTTGTTTCTCATTATTTGCACTGTGTCCCTCCCCTTAATCCTTTCTATTCAAGTCTCCATGGATCTTCTCCATCCCTTTTTCTGTGCTGGCTTGGAGGCATGGAACCTCTCCCTGAAGGAACTCAAAAGCCCTCACTTCTTCCAGCACCAAAGCGACAACCTCCTGTGCTCACACTGAAATTCATGGCTGAACATTGCCCACCCCATATGTAGGTTTCTTCACCTTTATGCAGTATCTATTAGCCTCTGTTTTCACACCCATCCAAAACTGCAGTCAGGATCCTGTCCCTCTGTCTGTTGGAGCCTGTGCCTGAGAGTAATTCTAGCAAGGTGGTGGAGATATTTTTCCTACAGGTGACAGATCTTTACAGCTATTGCCTCTGAGGCTGATCAATATTATTTAAATTCCAACCTGTGTTTTTCTCCCTCGCCTTTCTTCTTTCTATAGCAATTTCTCTCTGTGTTTAATGCCTCTGCACCAACTTTCTCCCAGTGCTGGATGGCTCTGCCTCCCCTCTGTCCCAGCCCTCCTCCTTACCATGTCCAGACACCAACCTGCACAGATATCCCCTTCTCCAGCCCCTGCCCGAACTGCCCGGCAGAGGTGGAGGAAGGAGGCATGGCTCTCCAAAAATCCATCCCTGCAACAACCACTGTAATAAGGCTGTCATGGGGAGTCCGAGATCAGGAGCCCAAATGTCTTTGAGCAGGGAGGGCAGTGCAGCAAAGAACTTTGCATCCATGCTGGGATTAAATGAAGCCTGATCATTTATCCTAGAAATCAATGCATTTACCTGGGCTCTTGGGATGCTATTTAAAAAAAAAAAAAAGGAATGTTTTTGTCAGATGCTTCAGTTCTTCAGTTCTAACATCTGAAGGTTAAAAAGGAGACAGCATATATGAATCTATATATACATGAATATGCACACATACATATCATACATATGTATACATACAGAGGTACTATATATACATATATATCAACAGACACAATTACACATATACAGACAGAGAAGCTAATGAGATGTAACAGGGAGATGGGAGTCCAGCATTTCAAATGCTAATGTTTTCTGTTTTCTTTTTTTTCTTTTTTTTTTTTTTTTAAGATGCTTGATGTCCCTGCCTCATTTTTCCCATTTATAAATTAAAAGTGATGATAAAAATTAGCTTTTAAATTGTAATGCCCTTCTTTCAAATAATTATATGACTTACTTGCTGTGTAGTGTTGTTACTAGGATTGTTCTCATTTAACTATTATAGAATCATAGAATATCCCAAGTTGGAAGGGACCCATGAAGATCATCAAGTCCAACTCCTGGCACCACACAGGTCTACCCAAAACTATATTACATTAAGAGCTGGTTGAAAAATGACAATTATTTTCTAGGGGAAAATCATCATTATTTTGGCTTTCTTTCCTGTGAATATTTTAGTTAATAAATAAATAAATAAATAAATAAATAAATGGGAAGGCGGCTAGTGGAAGAGATTAATTTTTGTCTTTTTTAAATCAGTCTGAAAACCAGTCCATTTTTAACAGAAATTTTGTGTTTTGAATGCCAATATTTTTAATCAAGACAGTTTTTGTTTGTTTGTTCTTGTGCTGTTGGCATTTCTTTTTTAATCTACTAGAATGAAAATTTGCCATGGAAACATCCAATTTGGTCAAAATGTCACTTTTTGGTCACCCCCTCCTCTCCCAACCAGTTTGATGAAAACCTGTCAAGCAGCAATAGCTGTGTCACCTCTGATTTATCTATTTTTTTCTAGAGCCATTAGTCTCAAGAAGCGGATGAAAAAGCATCGCAACAGAGTGGCTGCTCCTTGGGAAGCCAGCCCGGTCGGTCAGAAAATGTCACTGGTTCCCCACGCAGTGTTGCTTTTTCTTGCCCTGCCCCTGAGTGGTGGCAGGAGAGGTGGGCACAGCATGATGAGGATCTCAGGGGGACACCCTGAAGGAGACATTTAGGTGTGGAGAGTGATGGAGAGTCGGGCTGGGGTGGGATGGAGCAGGAACGCAGTGGTGGGGAGCAATGGGTAAGGACTGAATGGTCACAGCCCTCCTCATCAATGCCTGGAATGTATTTGCTCATGCAAATCTATGGCTATGTAGCCATAGATCCTGTTCCTCTCTCAGCTGTGTTTTACCAACCAAGAGCTTTGCAGACAAAGGTCAGTGCAATAAACTCAGGCCATTTTGGGAAGCAGGGCAGTAGCCGTGGTAAAAGTCAAATGTATGTCATGTGGCTACTTTTCTGGCAAAGCCTGTAGCCTCTTCCACTTCTGCTGGCCATGTCTGCAGGGCCCGTGCCCTGAGGAACACGTGTCCTGCATCATACAGGGCAATCACTCCTCCTTTTGCTGCCAGTGAACATTAGGTGGGAGAAGAAATTAAGCTGTGTGGAAGCTACCTTTCTACACTCCCCTCTTTCCTTTCTTCCCACCAGACAACAGCACCTCCAGGGATGATCTCAAGAGTGATAAATAATCCCAGCCCCTGGATCTCAACAGGCAGGGTTATCCTGCATGTGACCTCTACACAGGTTGCCTGATAAACCCTACCTGGGGCTCGAATGCCGGCATGATAACATAAAAATGATAAGAGACATGATAACCCACAGATGCCAGCCAGCCTGGGGATGAGGAATTTTCACAGAATCACAGAATTGAAGGGGTTGGAAGGGACCTCGAAAGATCATCGGGTCCAACCCCCCTGTCAAAGCAGGTTCCCTAGATCAGGTTGCCCAGGTAGGCATCCAGACAGGCCTTAAATATCTCCAGAGAAGGAGAAGCCACAACCTCCCTGAGCAGCCTGTTCCAGTGCTCCATCACCCTCACTGTAATGAAGCTCTTTCGCATGTCAGTGTGGAACTTCCTGTGCTCCATTTTGTGGCCATTACCCCTTGTCCTGTCCCTGCAAAACACTGAAAAGAGGTTGGCCAAACCCCTCTGTCTCCCACACCTCAGGTATTTATACACATTGATGAGATCCCCTCTCAGTCTTCTTTTCTCCAGGCTGAACAGACCCAAGTCTCTCAGCCTTTCTTTGTAGGCCCCGTATACGTAGGCTCCAGGCCCCGTATCATCTTGGTGGCCCTCCGCTGGACTCTTTCCAGGAGATCCCTGTCTTTTTTGTACCAGGGGGCCCAGAACTGGACACAGTACTCCAGGTGAGGCCTGATCAGGGCAAGTAGACGGGGAGGATCACCTCCCTTGACCTGCTGGCCACAATCCTTTTAATGCGTGCCAGGATCCCATTGGCCCTCTTGGCCACGAGGGCACACTGCTGGCTCATGGTCAACCTGTCGTCCACCAGGACCCCCAGGTCCTTCTCCTCAGAGCTCCTCTCCAGCAGGTCGTCCCCCAGCCTTTACTGATACTTTGGGTTGTTCCTGCCCAGGTGCAGGACTCTACACTTGCTCTTGTTAAACCTCATTTGGTTTCTTCCTGCCCAGCTCTCCAGACGGTCCAGGTCTCGCTGAATGGCAGCACAGCCTTCTGGCGTGTCAGCCACTCCTCCCAGCTTTGTGTCATTGGCGTACTTGCTGAGGGCGGACACTATTCCCTCATCAAGGTCGTCAATTAAGATGTTGAACAAGACTGGACCCAGCACCGACCCCTGGGGAACACTGCTAGTCATAGGCCTCCAGCCAGACTCTGTGCTGCTGATCATGACCCTCTGAGCTCGGCCAGTCAGATATTTCTCAACTCACCTTACTGTCCACTCCTCTATCCCACACTTTCTCAGCTTTGCTATCAGGATGTCATGGGAGACAGTATTGAAAGCCTTGCTAAAGTCAAGGTAGATGACACCCACTGCTCTCCCCTCATCTACCCAGCTGGTGATGCCATCATAGAAGGCAACGAGGTTGGTCGAGCATGAATTCCCCTTGGTGAATCCATGCTGGCTATTCCTCATAACCTTCTTCTCTTCCAATTGCTTGTAGATGGCATCCAGAACAAGCTGTTCCAACACCTTTCCAGGGACAGAAGTGAGACTGACTGGCCTATAGTTTCCCGGATCCTCCTTCTTGCCCTTCTTGCACATCTGGCCAGATAATACAAATTGGTTGTCGAATAACTAACGGATCCACTTATAATCGGCCTTATGAAATTAAGACAGTATACACTGATTCTACTAGACCACAAAATTATAGTACTGATTGTACCAAAATAACGGAACCAAATTTTGATTGCTGGTACAATTTTACTTTCACCAAACCTATAATTGTGTACTGTCTGTGGGGTTACAGAGGCACAGAAATATTATTTGAATTCATGGTTAATAAGCCTCTGCCTCCGCAGATACTTGAAAATGAACCGACTCAGCCCCCCATTGGTCTAACTCCCTCCATCTTCAACACAGGTCCTTACATAATTAAAAATGTGGGACAACAACAAATTCTCTTTAACCCTAGTTGGTCCCTAAAAAGGGTCCACGGGATGCAACTGGGTTATTGGGGACAGGATTAGGTATATTAAATAGCATTGATGCTGAGGTCTTAATGAGTAGAGTAACTGCTACTACAGATGACCTAAGGAAACTGGAACAACCAATAAAATCACCTTTATTGGCTTTAGGAGCAAATCAATGGCTTCTATCAGATATTTTACCCCATTGGGAACAAATTGAGGAAAATGATCATCAATTAATTGTAAATGCCCTTGGAAAAGCCCAAGGCAATACCTCCCTTGCCTTGAGCTGTATCCAAGCACAGTTATGGATACAATCTGTAGCAGCAGCTATTATTAGAGAGGGAGGAGGAGGAACTTTGCCCACTGAAATTCGAAAATTGATTTGGGATAATGCTTCAGAATTTGAAAAAGAATTTCAAGCATGGTGGCAATTAGTCAACTTTACCCATTATGCAGAAAATGATAAAATTGTTGCCTTTATACTTACCATAAGTAATGCCACCATATACAATGTATATCCAATCATTGCATTAGGACTCAATCATAATGGAACTATACTTTATCCTAAGGAGCATAAAGTATGGGCCCATCAAAAGGGAGGAAAGTGGCAAACAATTGGAATCCCAAGACATTTGTCTTGACACTGAGCAAAATATTTGCCACTTTGAGATATATCCTAATGAAACCCTTGAAACTGTACTTGTATATATTGGGAAAGGTTGCGTTTGCATGAGAACTCATTATGATTCTATAGTCGTAGATAATACAGTGGTAGATACCAGTAATCACTCTAATGTTTGTGTTTGCAATTTTACCAAAATTCTAGGATGTGATTTTAAATACTCAGTTCCTGTCACTTCTTATCAACTTATTGCATCTAATTATATTCTGCTTCATGAACTGCTGTCTACTCCTATTGGAATGAACCTTACCTTGGTGAAGAAATTGCTGGTACATGAGGACCTGAAGCAGCTGATGACACAAGTCCGAGAAAATGGACAAAAGACTCTGATTACTGTCCATCATGACGCACAAGAAATACATTGAGTGATGGAAAGAGTAAAGAGAGATGAGAGACACCGTTGGTGGGACACTTTGTTTGGATGGTCGCCAGCTGCCAAGGGAATCTTCAACAAGATGCTTCACCCTGTTATTGTTCTGCTAATACTCACTGTATTATGTTTTATACTGACAATTAGTTTGTATGTTAAACTCTGGTTTATGATGAAACGTTTAGCATCCCTACACAATGTACATACACTCGATAAACCTCAATCCAAGAATGTATGTGATATCCCCGACATATTCCAACTGTCGTGAAGCTTGAGTGACTATAGTCACGGGGTGGATTATGTGGTGTAAATGCCTGAAGTAACTAGGAAAATAAAACTAACATTCACATTTTTAAGGAAAAGGTACAGCATTGAAGAGGCTTTCAGGGTAGGGCATATCTGAGCGTTCCCTAGGCTCCCAACCTTAGATGCTATCGCACTGGGGAAACTTGGTGTGCTAGCTCTAAGGAACAGCACGGAGCGTAGAGTGGAGTAGAGACACCACGGCTAGGCTCTGTAATCAGATGGGACCTCGACTGTTCTTGTGCACAAAGCACTTTTTGCCACCCTAAGCCAAAGACCTGTCATGTTTTGACAAATGCTGTACCCTAGTGTACTTTTTGCTCATTATAATATCATTATAATACCAAAACACACCTCCATCCCAAAAGCTACCCGCCTCCAAGGTGCGACCACCTCTCACTGAGCATGCGCTCTGAATTTCTCGGAGCCTATTACTTTAAACGGAGACGGGAAAACTTTACACCAATCATAACTAAGATATGCTTGACTAGAGCCACTCAAGCTCCACCTAAAAGATAGAAAATAATATAAATTGGCCCAAGAGAGAGGGGATGTCAGGGAAGATACCACCGTCAGGGGAGATACCATCCTGAGGAAATACAACATCCTTAGGACCTCCTGACTCCTGGGATCAGTCGACGGGCTGAGCCTCTCTTCCCCCCCCATTGGGACGCCTTTGGGTGAGATCTGAATACTTGCTTATAAATCTCTATAGAGTCTTTAATCCTTTTAACGCGTTTATTTCTAGGCTGCGCACCTGTGACACCTGTGACATCTGTGACACCTGTAAACACCTGTAACATCTATAAACACCTGTAACATCTGTAACACCTACAACACCTATAACACCTGTAACATCTGTAACACCTATAACACCTGTAACATCTGTAACACCTATAACACCTGTGTATTTTATGCATACTAGCTTGCTTTTGCAGACAGTCCCTATCACCGGCAATCCAAAAGAACCTGATTATCTGTTGCTGTAATAAACCATACTTGATTGCATTGTGATAACTCTCATTGAGTGCAACGAGGGTGAGGGTGGTTATCCGTGATAGTTCAGTGTTCTGAATCTAACCAGACCCCCAGGCGGTTAATGCATTTTTGGTGAATGTCCGAACGGACCCCCAGATGGTTAATGTGTTGATGGTGAATGTCTGAACGGACCCCCAGACATTTAATGCGTTGATGGTGAATGTCTGACGGGACCCCCAGACGGTTAACGTGTTTTTGGTGAATGTCCAACTGGTTCAGTACCCTGAATCTGACCGGGCCCGTAACGGTTAATCAGCTACACCCCTTAACGCGACACTCCCTTAGCACACGTGGATGCATCCCATCAAGATTTGTGTGTGTTGAGCCCACTCAGACACTCCCGAACCACTCCCTTGTCAACAAGGGGGGAGATCTCCACTTCCCAGACTCTTTCTCCTCCCTCCAGGGTCGAGGAGTCCCAGGGGGGAGTCCTTGAAGCAAAGACTGAAGCAAAGAAGGCATTCAGTACCTCCGCCTTCTCAGCATCCCCAGTTACCAGGACACCCCCCTCGTTCAGCAGGGGACCCATATTGTCTCTAGTCTTAAACCTTCTTATTATGTTCTATCTCTTTTGCAAGCCTCATCTCTAGGTGGGCTTTAGCCTTCCTTGTCGCGTCCCCAAAGGCCCTGACAACACATCTATACTCCTCCCAAAAGGACGGGCCCTTTTTCCACATTCCATAGACCTTCCTCTTCCTTTTGATCTTGTTGATGAGCTCCTTGCTCATCCACGCAGGTCTCCAGCCCCCCTTCCCTGATTTCCTACTCTTAGAGATGCAGTGATCCTGAGCTTGGAAGAAGTGCTGTTTAAACGTATCCCAGCTCTCACATGCACCCTTGACTGCTAGCAACCTAGCCCATGAAATACTCCCATCAGAAAATAGTCTTCAATGCATTTTAGGAACCGTTTGGACTGCGCGTGCCTGGCCGAGTTGCTTACCCAGCAGATGTCTGGGTAATTGAAGTCCCCCATGAGAAGCAGTGCCTGGGATCATGAGGCTACTACCAGCTGCTTGTAGAAGGCCTCATCGACCTTCTCCTCCTGATCTGGTGACCTGTAGTACACCCCCACAACAGTGTCCCCCATACCAGCCCACCCCTTAATTCTCACCCACAAGCTCTCCCCTTGTCCATCACCCTCCCCCAGGTGGAGCTGGGTACACTCTAATTGCTCCCTCATATAAAGGGCAACTCCTCCCCCTTGCTTCCCCAGCCTTTCTTTCCTAAAAAGGACATAGCCCTCCATGACAGCATTCCAGTCATGTGAGCTGTCCCACCACGTCTCTGTGACTGCAACGAGATTGTGGTCCCACGACCGAACACAGATCTCGAGCTCATCCTGTTTATTTCCCATGCTTTGCGCATTGGTATACAGGCACATTAGGGAAGCAGCAGGCACAGTTACCCCTGGAGGGATGCAAGAAGAAGAAAATTCCAGATGGGGTATTGGGATCATTACCTTCACTGAGAAGCCCTCGGACGATCCTATGGGACAACTCAGGTGTTTTTCCCTACTATCTTCAACAGTGACAGCAGTGACAACTTCCCCCAGCCCTTCTCTGTCACTTGTAGCTCCCCTCCCTTCCCCCGTCAAACCTAGTTTAAAGCCCCGGTAATTAGCCCAGAGAGCTTGCTCCCCAACACACTTCTGCCCCACTTGCTGAGCTGAAGTCGGTCAGCAGCCCACATACCTGACTTCTCAAAGGGCTGCCCAAGATCGAAATACCCAAAGCCTTGGTCCAGACACCACCCCCTCAGCCAGTCGTTCACCTGTCCCGTTCTCCTCCTTCTTTCTGGGTCCCGGTCACCCAGAGGGAGGACAGATGAGAACACTACCTGCGCCCCTGATCCCTTCAACAACCTTCCCAGAGATGGAAACTCCTTTTTAATATTCCTCATTTTTCTAGTTGCAGCTTCCTGGGATCCAACCTGAATGACAACAAGAGGATAGTAATCCTCTGGTTTAATGAGCTGTGGCAGAGCCTTCCTAACATCCCTGACACATGCCCCAGGAAGACAGCACACCACTCAGGATAGGTTATCTGGGCGACAAATAGGAGCCTCAGTGCCCCTCAGCAAGGAGTCTCTGATCGCTAAAACTCTCTGTTCTTTTTTTGTGGCACTGGTTGTGATGCTGTGCTCCACCCAGCCCTGATCCCTATGCTCAGTACTTCCCCAATCTTGACACACTTTGCAGGTTTGCTTCCCGGGTTCGGACTACTGTCCAGACCCTCAACGTCATCCTTTTCCCACCTGAGAAGGGAGTCGCCTACAACAATCACCCTTCTATCTTTCTTGGTGGAGGCGACTTCCTCACCCTAGGCATCCTCCTGGGTAGACCTACTACCTCAGCCTCACCCACTGGTCTCTCAAGCTCCAGGGACTCAAACCTGTTGTGTAAGGACACCTGGGAAGGTGGGGCCGGTGTGTGTGGTGGGATGTTGCCTGTCCTTCAGGCCCTGCAGAGAGCTGCTCCACCAGTCTATCTCCCGCTCGCACTCCCTGATATCCCTCAACCTCTCCACCTCCTCCTTGAGCTCTGCCACCAGGCGGACCAGGTCATCCACCTGCTCACACCTCACACACACAGCGTCTCCGCCGCCCTCTGAGGGCAGGAACAGGCTCAGGCACTCCCTGCATCTGGAGACCTGAACTGCCTCATTTTTGAGCGGGCAATCAGTCTGGGTGTGTACAAACTTTCTAGAAAGAGCTTTCGGCCTAGCGCAGACCACAGCAGTTTAGCTACAGGCAGACAGCTGATAGACGAGCTGTTATCCTGAGCAGGGAGGGACACTCTGCCCCACATGAGCTTGCCCTGCCTGTGCGAACTGCCGCGCCCTGCCTTTCTGACGTGCCACACCCTGTTTGCCCGTCCTGGTCGCTGCACTCCCTAGGGGCTGCTTTTGAACATCAGGTTAGAGGGGTGCTGCTGGCTGCGCCTACGCCTCATCAGCCTTCCTCTCGAGGGCTGCCGGGTCCTGGCAGCTCCCTCGGCTGCCTCGAGTGGCCTCCATGCCGGAAAAAAAGCCCTGCCTGTCCCAATCCCCAGCTCCGCTGCAGAAAGCATCTGCCCTGGAGCCGATTGCCTCGGCGATTTTGTCTGTAAATCTTCACCAGGAGCGGGACACAGTCACTGGGGGGGTGCTTGTGTGGCCTTGTGGCCAGGAAATGAGGAGACCCCAGCTCTCCTCCTAGCTGAAGCCCCAGGCACGGGTCCCCAACAGTGGGATGGCAGGGGCACTCAGTGCCCCATGGTCATGCAAGACTGCCTGAGGGCAGCAAACACCCACGTTCATTCAGAGGCAGCCCCATCCCTGTAAGGCAGGACTTGTACCCTGCAGCACATCCCATGCAGCCTCAGCACTCACGGGTCCACTTCCCTGGGACCAGGTGAGACTTTACTCATCTTCTGCCAAGCCTGTTCAGCACCTCTCCTAGTCTCTGAATCCCTCCGAATCAGAATGCAGCCAGGAACACATACTCCCAGCTTGCAACACTCAATTACTCCTTCTGATATATATATATTTTTTTGTCTGCAGCTTCAAATTACCTTCAAGGTGCACAGAGCAATTAGCTAAAAATATTTCCTGCTTCGTTTTAATTGTACTAAAACTCTAATGCACCTCCAGCGAGGAGCAATAAAGTGGAAATTGGTGCCCCAAATATTTCAAATTGATTAAAGCCCAGTATGACTCAATAAGCTTACACAGTTCTATTAATTATTAAAATTTATTAATTTTTGTTAAAAAAACAAACAAACAAACAAACAAAAAAACTTCCCAAAGCCACATTCTATAAGATGTTTCTGAAAAAGGCTACTTTCACTAAGGAGATGATAACTCTAAGTTTGAGAAAGATAGAACAGGAATCCCTCCATATAGTTGGATCGGTTTCCATCTGAAGAATTCACAGCTCTTGGCAAATTTTAATATCTCAGAATTTGATTCTGAAAACAGTTATGTACATGTATGTGACTGATGTATGTGACTTACGTATGTGACTCATTTCACTGCTTTAGCTGAGGTATTATATAAAGAATATTCTAATTCAGAGCTGGATCACGTTTTTGTTCAAAGTCTTTCTTGGTTGAAAATGCAGGTGATCAGTCAAACTATGATTGCTAAGAAAATAATCAAAACTTTTTCTCTGAGAATTAAAAAAAACAACATCAAAACCAAAACAATTGTTTTTGAAAGCACTGAAAAGCAGTGTGCTAATTTCTTCATTCCTATGGTGTCTGGTTCAACGTACTTTGAAAAAATATTGACAAGAAACTCCAAATTCCACTTGCATTCAGTGAAGAGTGTGTGAACAGTTTCAGAACTTTGGGTTTCTGACTCACTGTCACCTCAGACAGACCATGCTAAAGATGCCTGTCCCCTTGTGCCTGCAGCTACTATGCTGGTTGGGAATGCTACCACCCCTGAGCTCAGAGAGCTGAACCTCAAGGCTGGACTCCTTTAGCTCTGCCACTTTGCATGGAATCGCTCCATTTAACCCATTTTATTCAAAATCAACCTGTGTGTCTTAAATGGCTGAAACAGCAGGTCATTGCTGGTCTAGCTGACTTTAAACATGCCAGGAGGCTACTGCATGAGACATTTAGCTGGCAGAAGCAAGGTGGGGGGGAGACACTGAGCAGCTGGAGGTGGAGGCTTAAGCGTGGCTATGACCATGAGCCGTAGAGGGATGTCCAGTGCCCTAGCCTTGCACCCTAGCTGGGTAATTTCATTCCCTAATGTTAATATTAATGGTCTCATTGGTTTGGTATTTAGAAAAATACTGTAGTCTTCTGAGGTCCTGAAATTTTGTCTACGGGCCTCAAAAGAACTGCAGAAAGGATTAATGCTTATTTTTTATTTCTAAGACTATAATCTATATATTTCATCTAGATTTATTTATTTATATATATATATTTACATTTTTAGTGCCAATGTGACATTGTGAAAGGTGACCACAAATGGACTTTGGCAGTGAGAGCTTTCATTAGCCAATATATTTATAGAGGGATGCAAGATGTTCTCAGGTCTCTTCCTTCTTCCATTTCTCAGCTCTCAAATGCACTTGTTAGCTTGGGTAACAACTGAGGCTTGCGTGTTATATGGATGTGCTTGGGAGGAACAAAGCTGAGACCAATGAGCTCATTTCACATGGGTCATGATGATGTCAGATGAGTAAGATTTCTGTGCTGCAATGAATTCAATAAATTTCTCACCAATCTCGTACAAATGACAGGCTTGTGTTAGCCTAATCTTTATGCTCTTCCCAGTGCCCAAGGGCTGGGGATATACCTGAATGAGGACTGGTGATGGGGTAGCATGGGATGGTGTACATGTCTAATCCACCTCCATGGATGTGGATGCTAGTGAATGTGGGGTCTACAACAAATGTCAGAAAGATGCTTCCATCTCTGCAACCCTCTCTCCCTCTCCCGTACTCCCCAGGGCAAGAACAACCTCTGACCAACTCCGGAACAGCTCACGTCTGCAACTGATTCTTACACAATCTTGATGGAAATTGAAGGTGCTCAGTCTCTTGCCAAAGGGTACATTGAGAAGATGAGTCTCTGAAAAAGAATCCATCCCCTTGCTGCTGGTCCATTCATTTGCTTGCTCTGAAGCAGGGCTTCGGGAAGGCAGGTACTGGCTCCTCCTTCCCCATGGGAATACAGGAGAAGGGGAAAAAATCATTTCACGGCTAGTCTGCCCCAAACAAGAAAATGTTCCTGACACCAACAAACTAATCAACGCTGAAAGCTTATGAGGTCTGTCGTGGTTCCGCTCGAGTGGGCAGCCGAGCTCCACCACAGCCGCTCTCTCACTCCCCCTCCTCAAAGAGGAATGGGGAGAAAATATGTGAAAAGGGCTCAAGGATTGAGATAAGGACGAGAAAATCATGCAATAATTATTGTAACGGGCAAAACAGACTCGGCATAAGGAGATAGTAAGATTTATTGCCTACAACTAACAAGCGAGAGAAGTGAGAAAACAAAGGAAAAAAAAACCAAAAGCACCTTCCCCCCCCATCCACCCTTTTCCACCTCCTCCCCCCGAGCGGCGCAGGGGAACGGGGAATGGGGGTTATGGTCAGTCTACAGCACTTCTTCTCTGCCGCTCCTTCTCGGTCACTCTCGTCCCCTGTGCTGTGGGGTCCCACCCACGGGATGCAGTCCTTGATGAACTGATCCGGCGTGGGCTTCCCACAGGCAGCAGCTCTTCCAGAACTGCTCCAGATATGGGTCCGTACCACAGGGTCCATCCCTCAGGAGAAAACTGCTCCAACCTGGCTCCCCTACGGGCAGCAGCTCCTGCCAGATCACCTGCTCCTGCGTGGGCTCCTCTCCACGGGCTACAGGTCCGGCCCGGAATCTGCTCCAACAGGGGTCTTCCACAGGCGGCAGCCTCCGTCGGTGCAGGGCCACCTGCTCCACCGTGGTCTCCTCCACGGGCTGCAGCGTGGAACCCTGCTCCACCGTGGTACTCCATGGGCTGCAGGGGGACATCCTGCTTCACCATGGTCCTCACCACAGGCCGCAGGAGACTTCTGCTCCGGCGCCTGGAGCACCTCTCCCCTCCTTCTACACTGACCTTGGTGCAAGGCTGTTCTCCCACTCCCTTGACTCTCCCGGCTGCTGTGTGGTGCAGCGTTTTTTCCCTGTCTTAAATATGCTCTTACAGAGGCGCAAACAACATCGCTTATTGGCTCGGATCTGGAAAACAATGGGGCCCTTCCCAAACATGGGGCAGCTTCTAGATCTTTCTCACAGAAACCACCCCTATAGCCCCCTGCTACCAAAACCTTGCCACGTAAACCCACTACATTCCACCCCTCGCCTCTGTTAATAGCATATTTAAGACTACTCACAACATACTCTTACTTTACAATTATCACAATAACCTTCACAAAATTCACTTAAATCAAAACGAAAAAGAATTCACCACACCAAAATAAACATAACATCATCACAGCACCGACAAGGTGGACATTTTACACACACACCACCCCTCGTCCCTTCACCACACTAACATATCACAGTTACTGCTTTCTTAAATTCTTCACAACTTGTACATTCCTAACAATCATCCTGCACATATTTTTGCCCGTTACTTCTACTAACTATCATCCTTATCTCAAATTCCTTGAGCCCCACGTTGGGCGCCAAAAAAGACTGTCGTGGTTCCGCTCGAGTGGGCAGCCGAGCTCCACCACAGCCGCTCTCTCACTCCCCCTCCTCAAAGAGGAATGGGGAGAAAATATGTGAAAAGGGCTCAAGGACTGAGATAAGGACGAGAAAATCACGCAATAATTATTGTAACGGGCAAAACAGACTCGGCATAAGGAGATAGTAAGATTTATTGCCTACAACTAACAAGCGAGAGAAGTGAGAAAACAAAGGAAAAAAAAACCAAAAGCACCTTCCCCCCCCATCCACCCTTTTCCACCTCCTCCCCCCGAGCGGCGCAGGGGAACGGGGAATGGGGGTTATGGTCAGTCTACAGCACTTCTTCTCTGCCGCTCCTTCTCGGTCACTCTCGTCCCCTGTGCTGTGGGGTCCCACCCACGGGATGCAGTCCTTGATGAACTGATCCGGCGTGGGCTTCCCACAGGCAGCAGCTCTTCCAGAACTGCTCCAGATATGGGTCCGTACCACGGGGTCCATCCCTCAGGAGAAAACTGCTCCAACCTGGCTCCCCTACGGGCAGCAGCTCCTGCCAGATCACCTGCTCCTGCGTGGTCTCCTCTCCACGGGCTACAGGTCCGGCCCGGAATCTGCTCCGGCAGGGGTCTTCCACAGGCAGCAGCCTCCGTCGGTGCAGGGCCACCTGCTCCACCGTGGTCTCCTCCACGGGCTGCAGCGTGGAACCCTGCTCCACCGTGGTACTCCATGGGCTGCAGGGGGACATCCTGCTTCACCATGGTCCTCACCACAGGCCGCAGGAGACTTCTGCTCCGGCGCCTGGAGCACCTCTCCCCTCCTTCTACACTGACCTTGGTGCAAGGCTGTTCTCCCACTCCCTTGACTCTCCCGGCTGCTGTGTGGCGCAGCGTTTTTTCCCTGTCTTAAATATGCTCTCACGGAGGCACAAACAACATCGCTTATTGGCTCGGATCTGGAAAACAATGGGGCCCTTCCCAAACATGGGGCAGCTTCTAGATCTTTCTCACAGAAACCACCCCTATAGCCCCCTGCTACCAAAACCTTGCCACGTAAACCCACTACAGGTCAAGGTTTCCCTTCTCCATTATTCTTTTGATTTTTTTCTGACTGGCAAGTCTATAAATATAAAAGCCTTTCTCTCTGTCCTCTGGAGCATGCCAAAGACCATTTGAATATCTGTGGGGAGAAGTTAGAACTGAACCAAACAAATGCAACTTGAAAAAAAAAGCTTGTCCAGCCAGTCTTCAAGTGTTGACCATAAATTGCTGTGAGTCAGACCCAAGAAGCTTGTCTCTGATCAACGGGAAATGGAAAGGCAGCTCTGTCTCCCAAGAGCAGGCCCTCTGGATTCAACGTTTCATGTGAAGACACATGGCCAGGAATGCTAATGCCAAGCAACTCGCCAAGACGGTAGTGGGGTGTGAGCTGTGCTTTAAGGAGGCAGCCTGGGACCATCAGGGTTGTTCTCACACTGCTGTGAGCTCCTCAGGACCTGTGCATCCTCCCCTGTGCTCCATGAAATGCTGCTAAGTCTGCTTGGGTGGCCATCCTGGTCACAGCTGGTTGGAGCTTCCCTGACCCAACAACCAAGAAGATCTCAGCCTTTGCAGAGTCATTTCCACTGGCACCTACAGAGTGTAAAACACTCCAGAAGTCAAATGAGGAGCATGTATAAACCCCCTTCATATGGAGAGGAGATGACAGACAATCTGGGAATATCTACATGCTCAGACTGGTGCTGAGGATCTCTGAGGGCTCTTCCCGTGCTCTCTGCACTGCAGCACAGGGTACTTAGCAGCCTTTTATTGGCAAAGGCAAGGATGCTTCCTCCATGTTGCCTATCCCTGGGCTCTCTGTGCTCCTTCAGTGTGTACACTTGCTCTGCAAGAGGCTCTGTTTGGTAGAAAAGGGAAAAAGAAAAATGTCCCGTTCCCTACTGAGGCTTGAGAATCAAGAATCATAGCTGCAGCGCAAGCTTCTCTGATGGATTCTACCTCAGTGAAATGAAATTAAGATTTCATCAAACAAGTCCTAATTCCATGGCACCAGTAGAACAAATGACATCTGATAATTGCTAACTCCTTTTGCTTATTCTTTGCTCTGTTCACCCCATCAGTCTCTCCAGATTATATTTTCAGCTGAGTTTAATGAACGCTATTTATTAAACTATCACCAGGGTTCTGCTCTGGCCTCAGAAAGATGTACCTGCTAATATCAATCGTTTTGTTCAATTGGATTATTCTGCTGAAGAGCGGATCCCCACCACTCTGCGGAACACAAACAAATGGGGAACAGCTCGCCTCCAGTGATGACCAGCCACTAGCGTTCATTAGGAGGCAGCTCCTGGCTCTGCAGGCAGCTTGGCAGGTTGATGTCCCTACTGTTCCCATCAACTGGTGCTTCTTCTCCTCTCCATATCCCCCTCATGTACAGAGAAAACCCAGATCTTAGTGTGGCCTGAGCATCCTTGACAGGATGTATCACCACCACCTTTCCTGTATCTACCTGCTGCATGGGCAACAGGATTCACCTTCTTCTTTGTCACAATGTATGGTCCTTACCTGAATACACACTAACACCCCCCCCCCCCCCCAATATGTATTCTTCCCTGCCTAGTGTGTGACACCTGACCTCTTTTACATTGACACCTGAGAAAATGTAGACTACTTATTTCCTATTGATCCTTCTTTACTCTGATCTCCATTTTTTGAAGCAAAAGAACAGGGATGATATGCTTTTAAAGGCTTAAGGTAGTGTACGACTCAGAGAAAAGGGAGTTAGCGCAGCAGTTAGCATGGCAGTTAGCGCAGGCCAGGCGAGCAGGGAGGGCAGAGCTTTCCCCCCCCTCCCATGAGCACAACTCCTCTAATGGCAGTCTACCACTAGCTAGGCTGCAATGGTCTCCACCAGGCACAGTGCTCTCTCTAGGAAATCTGTACACATCCAGACTGACTGCCTGCTCAAAAATGCGGCAGGTCAGGTATCAGGATACAGGGACTGTCTGAGCCTTTTGCTGCCATCTGTGGGAGGCAGAGAGACTGTGTGTGTGAAGTGCGAGCAGGTGGATGACTTAGTCCGCCTGGTGGCAGAGCTCAAGGAGGAGGTGGAGAGGTTGAGGGATATCAGGGAGTGCGAGTGGGAGATAGACTGGTGGAGCAGCTCCCTGCAGGGCCTGAAGGACAGGTACTGGGGTGAGACACCCCAAATGGGGGTGGACCCCCTCCCCTGTTGCTGTCGGGCAGAGGGAGGGGACCTGGGAGTTGAGGAGGAATGGAGACAGGTCCCTGCTTGACCTTGCAGGCAACATCCCCCTCCACACACCGGCCCCACCTTCCCAGGTGCCCTTACACAACAGATTTGATGCCCTGGAGCTTGAGAGACCAGTGGGTGAGGCTAAGGTAGAAAGTCTACCCAGGAGGATGCCTAGGGCAAGGAAGTTGACTCCACGCCTCAAGACTGCCTCCACCAAGAAAGAAAGAAGGGTGATTGTTGTGGGCGACTCCCTTCTCAAGGGAACAGAGGGCCCTATTTGTCGGCCTGACCCTACCATAGGGAAGTCTGCTGCCTCCCTGTGATCAGGGTCAGGGACATTGCCAGAAAGCTTCCCAACCTGGTTTGCCCCTCTGATTACTATCCTCTTTTGATAGTCCAGGCTGGCAGTGATGACATTGAAGAGAGAAGCCTGAAGGCTATCAAACTGGATTTTAGAGGACTGAGACAGTTACCAATTACTGGTAAAATTTGCCAGTCATACTAGAACTGGTAAATAATGAAAGAAGTCAGGCTGACCTGGGTCACTGTGTAGGCTGGATTCAGTCAGAGAGTGTTCATTTTAACCCAACAAGATGTAAAATTAAGTATCCACAGGAAAAAGCAGGTGGATAGCTCATTAAAAGAAGAATTCTACAATAGAAAACAGTGTTTATAACAAGAACATAAATATCTTGGTAAAAACCAAATACATGAGCTCTCAGGATTATGCTAAAATACTTATAGGGCTCAGTACATTCTCTGGATAAAGCCAGTCTTTGGAGATTATCCTCTAGAAATAGTGAGGAGATGTTACCTATGAATATGGTTCATGAAAGGTCCATATTGGAATTCTACATTTAGTTCAGGTGATTTCTCTTTAAAAAAAATAAAGTCTAGGAATTATGCAGAACTGCAAGAATAATTCTAGGTCTGAAAAAGTAACAAGAGTTGCCACAATTCATTGAAGAGGTTAAACAGTCTTCCAATCATAGTCTATAAATAATTTCTAATAGAATGTTTGTGTTTTATTTTTTTTTAATACAGAAAAAAAAAATAGTTTGATGATTTCCACTGGATGGAAGCAGACGTTTGACAAATTTAAAATGGAAATAAGACACTGAGTCTGCATTTTTTAAATAGTGAAGGTAATTAACTATTTTGGAACATCTTGTTTAGCAATAGGGGTGGAGCACCTATCACGTGAAATCTTGATTAAGAGATTTTCTAAAAGGGATGCTCTGACTCAAGCAGAAGGTTTGAACCTGTCACATGAGCCAAGGTATCTGGCATATGTTATTTTGGAGTTCAGTCCAAAGGATCAGAACAGTCCCTTCTGATACTGCACATCTATCTGTCTATCGTTCATTTCATTTTTCAGATATTTAGAAAATCATTTCTTGCCTACTAATCTGGCATGGACTGCAGTAACTGTCATGAAAGAGGTAACAATTGATGCTAATGCCTTACAATAAATGGCCCCAAAGTGTGGGCTGTGGACCACTGAGACAGCTGACTGGTACTCGTTCTTCATCTTACTTCCAGCTGAGAAAAACTAAACAGATGGGAAGGGGAGATTAAATGAAGAGTGAAAGTAGATGGCATGATTAACTTTCTCTAAAGGTCAGAATGCCCAGTGCAGAAGGTAACTAGAAATACATGAGCATCTTCCTGATGTCACCTTCCCATCTTCCCATGCATGCAACCACTTCCATACAGTGCGGGAAGTGTGAGCTTGAATGTACAGAGAAGTGGTCCCTGTTATTGTGTATAGTCAGTTGGATGCTACCCAGATACTGCTTGAAAGAAGCAGTCACTGAAGATTGAGGGCTGTAGATGCTGACCCTGAATATGGTGATTCTAACCAAGAAAGACTTTTAGTTCTATTATTCTTCTCTTTCACAATCTGTTCTTTCATATAGAAATTAGTTACATGACTCCACTGAAAGCAAATGGCTAAAATTCAAGATTAGACCAAAATTTGGACAGTTTAAATTACTGTGTGGTCTGATCTGGGGTTTTGACTCGCATATATCTGCAACCAGGGCACCTGATCAGGACCAATGTTTTCTAAAAAGAGGAAAAGAAGAAGCAAACATCTGATATAGAAAACCACAATGGATTTTTCATCCTACGAATGGAGGCAATGCTAAAAACTTATCTTATTCTCTTATTTTCCTGTGTACACAACTTGTATAAAGGATGAGCAACTATTTGTCTGATGCTGCAGACTGTGGGTCTACCCATTTTGCTAAGTAGGAGTTGAAGTCATCCAATGAATGGATGGAAGAAGTGAAGGATTCAGGATCCAGCCAGTCTTTGGAGACCCCATGATTCAAATGTTTGTCCAATACACATGTGAAATGTGCTCATCTGATTCGTGTCAATATGGAACAATGCTAGGGCCGCATGGTATGATGAATGTGACCTTCTGTCTTACATACCCTTGTATAACCACAAGTCTAAGAAAAACAGAGTGGTTAATGTATATAGTTCTTGTGTCTTACAAAGGAATGTTTAGGAATGTTTTAGCAATTCACGTCAATAGAGAGCTTGAAGGGAAGATGAACGAAGTGCATGACAGACCGAAAAGAAGTGCTGTTTTATCCAAGTGTTGATTGGTGGTGCCCAATATATGGGCCTGGCGGTGTATCTTGTGATCCCATTTTTGCTCTTAAATGCTTTGAGTGTGACGAGAAAAAGGCGGGAGCATTATCTAAGTAACTAACAGTTGAGAAGTGTTGGTGTACTTGCTGTGGTGTTTGGTCAGTTTCCCAAGTACTGGGGGGGAGGGGGCTGACTGATTATCAAAGCGGTAGAATGGAGTCATTTCTTTGGTGGTTTGGGCTTGAGCCCTGGGAATTGGGTAAGAAGGAGGAGAGTGAATTTATTTAGGCCTCAATACCTTTTAAACCCCCATATTGACGGATACACAGGAGTGATTCCTTGATTCGTATGGGCTTACTAACAAAGTGCATGAGAAAAATTGGCATTCGGCTTGAAATTTGGTCCTGTTGAAATGTAAATTTTTGTGGAAAAGGTGGTAATGTTTGTATAGAAGACGGAAGGCTGAGTGCTTTAGCTGTTTTCCTGAAGTTCTGTGGATTTATGATTGAAACGGGGCTCGTTAATAATCTGAAATAGGAAAGTTTGTATGTGGGAAGAAGAGTTTAATCCCGGAGAATTGAATTGGGACACTGGGGAAGAAGACTAGGAAAAGATAGTAAAAACCCGCAGTAAAAAGGTTTGCGTGGAAATTGAAACAAAGGACAGTAACTAGTAAGGAACAGTAATAAATAAATAAATAAAAGGGAATGGGAAATCAAGGAAATGAATAATATCCAAAACAAAGACGTTTTAAAGAAAGCCTCCTTGGGTGCATATTGGCACATTTGAAGGATATTGTTAGAACTGGGGGCACAGAAAGCAAGAGGACTTTCACTAAGTATTGCAATCAATGGTGGCCACTACATAAACTAAATGGCCACTTTATGGATCAATCGACTATAATACTATCTTGCAATTAATGTTGTTTTTGAGGAGAGAAGGGAAATAGGATGAAATGTTGTATACTGATATGTTGTTTCAGCATCTTAGAGAGAAAAGGAGTGGAATTAAGTTGGCCCCTGACTGAGCCTTTGGTGTTGGCATGAGAAAAAGTACAGTCTGGAGAAAGATAAAGGAAGGGTTAAAAGAGTTGTTGAAGGTGTTAAAGGTGTGGCATGTAGTATTTAACAGAGCTGTTTGAAGTTGAATGTGCAGGGGAAGAGGATGTAGGAATGTTAATAGTTCTGCCTCAACAGGAGGCTGTGATCTCAAAATCATGGGTGTGAGCCCTTTGGGGCAGAGGGACCATGATGGGTCCGAGAGAGTTGTCATGGAAACAGAAAAGCAGCTAACTCTTAAAACAACCTGAGTTTATGAGTGAGCTCAGATTGCCAATGGGACCGCTCAGGGAACTGTTGACAATTGCATTCCCCTGACCGACCCCACACTGAGACTATAGGCACCCCAGAAATAATGAACGGTAAATACCAAAATATGGTTAAATTGGGAATTGAGAATCTGTTTCAACAAGGTCCAAAAGAAACCCCTGTGGAATTTTTGGACCAACTTTGAAATGCAATGGAAAACAAAACAAAACAAACAAACGAAACTGGAGAAAATAGAGACTAAGTTAGAACAAGGAAAATGGACACTGCCCGACGGTGGAGAGATATTGCCAAAAGCTTATGCGAGGCAAATATTGGGACGTATGCATGCACAAACACATTGGGGTACAAAGGCATTAAGTGATCATTTACTTACACAATTTGGTTGCATTGGGTTTTTTGAAATAGCAAAGCAAATTACACAAGGTTGCTTAACTTGTCAGAAGATAGATAAGAAAGTGTTTCGACAAGCAGCCACGGGAGGGAGAAAACAAACAACAACACAGCTTATAGGCCTTTTGAGAAAGTACAAGTTGATTTCACTGAATTGCCCAACGTATAGAGGATAAAATATCTATTGGTAATAGTAGATCATTTAACACAATGGGTAGAAACTTATCCCATAGCACGAGCTACAGCACAAATGGTGGTAAAAATTCTATTAGAACACCTGATACCTAGACATGGGATAATCCAGCACATTGATTCTGACCAGGGCACAAACTTTACTTCTAAAATAATAAAATTATTATGTGTCCTGGTTTCAGTTAGAACAGAATTAATTTTCTTCTTAGTAGCTGGTGGAATGCTGTGTTTTGGCTTAGGATGAGAAGAGTGCTGATAACACCCCGATGTTTTAATGTTGCAGAGCAGTGCTTATACCAAGCCAAGGACATCTCAGCCTTTTACTCTGTCCTGCCAACAGGCAGGCTGGGGGTGCAGTAAGAGCTGGGAGGGGACAAACCCAGGACAGGTGACCCAAACTAGCCAAAGGGGTATTCCATACCATCTGACGTCATGCTAAACAATATATAGGGGTGGCTAGCCGGGGGAGGGGGCCAGACTGCTCGGGGTTAGGCTGGGCATTGGTCAGCGGGTGGTGAGCAATTGCATTGTGCATCACTTGTTTGTACATATTATTAGTAGTAGTACTATTATCATCATTGTATTATTATTATTATTATTATTGTTGTTGTTATTATTGTTATTATTATTTTCCTGTCTTATTAAACTGTCTTTATCTAAACTCATGGGCTTCACTTTCCATTTCTCTCCCCCGTCCCAGAGAGGGAGGGGGGAGGGTGAGCAAACGGCTGCGTGGTGTTTAGCTGCCAGCCGGGTTAAACCATGAAAGTCTTTTTGGCGCCCAACGTGGGGCTCAAAAGGTTGAGATAACGGTAGATCTGACCAGAGTGTGTTAAACTAAAATTGGTATAAGTATTAGACCTGCTTAATAGTCACTTGTCATAATGCTGATTGCTTTAATCTCAACTCTGCTGCGCCTGTTTTCCAAATTGAGAATTATAGCACGTTATTTTCCGTATGTGCTCTCTGTCATGTTGTTTATCCTCTCCGGGCCCTGGTCTCAGATCATTATGGTACTGAGTGTTGTATCAGTGGCTTATGAGATGATGAAATATCTGGCCATCACTCTAACCTGGTATTTGTACTCAGTAACATCGTTGACTCTATACTTTGGAAACTGTATTTTGGAAACTATTAGCAATTATATCTGTTGCCTTTTTTCATTAGGGAGTCAATCTGTGGAGGGGAAAGTGGAAGATATTTTTTCTTACTTGATCACTCTCCCTTTCTCCTTCACCACCCCTGTATCCTCCTTGATCACTCTCCCTTCCTCCTTCACCACCCTCTTACCCTCCGAGCTTGCTACAATAGCTCTCCAAGATATTGAATATCCTTGGGATACTCAGACCAGCATAGTCTTGTTGTTCTGCCTCCTGAATGAGCTTCAGATTCTGCTTAAAGTAAAACAACTACTTAGGAAGCTCATTCGGAGATCTGCCCGGAGGCAGTATAGTTGTGGGTGGCAGGGAGTATGGGAGGATATGGGCAGGCATCTAGAGCAGTTGGCACCCCCAGTGTTTTGGAAATTCACTCCTGAACAACTGCAAAATCCTAAAAAACTAACAGAATGCTTGAAAAAAAGGTGTCACGATTCTGGAAGTTCCAAAGTAACACAAATCATTGTAACATGCTGGGGCCTGGCTCATGCCTATCGAGCTGCCATGGATACTGCTATCAACTTAGTGACAGACCCTGCGGCCACTCCAAGTCCTGTGACAGATCCTACGGCCACTGTGACCCCTACAGTGGACTCTGCAGCTGCTCCAGTCCCAGCTCCTGCAGCCGCTCCAATCCCAGCTTCTGCAGATGCTCCAATCCCAGCTCCTGCAGCCACTCCAGTTCCAGTTCCTGCAACTGCTCCAGTCCCAGCTCCTGAAGCTGCTCCAGTCCCAGCTCCTGCAGCCACTCCAGTCCCAGTTCCTGCAACTGCTCCAGTCCCAGCTCCTGCAACTGCTCCAGCTCCAGTTCCTGAAGCTGCTCCAGTTCCAGTTCCTGCAGCCGCTCCAGTCCCAGCTTCTGCAGATGCTCCAATCCCAGCTCCTGCAGCCACTCCAGTTCCAGTTCCTGAAGCTGCTCCAGTTCCAGTTCCTGAAGCTGCTCCAGTCCCAGTTCCTGCAGCTGCTCACGCTCCGGTTCCTGCAGCCGCTCCAGCTCCTGTGGCTGTGTCAGAGAAACGAGCTGTAGCAGTGCAAGTTGATCCTGCAGAGGGTATTCCAACCTCTGTGGCAGACCCTGTAACAAGGTCAGAGAAACGAGCAGTAGCAGTGCAAGCTGCCCCTGTAGAGAAGGTGAAAAAATGGTATAGAGATTCAGGTCGTTTAGAACGCAGAGAATCTTCTGCCAAATCTAGGTATAGAGACGACGGAGACGACGACGATGCTGGGCCATCAAGGGTTCAGGAGGAGGAAGATGAGGATGCCGAAAAATCAACAGTAACTACCCGAAGCCTAAACGAGCGTGAGTTACGAGATGTGCGAAAAGATTTTGGTCGCTGTATAGGTGAGCAGCTTGTCACCTGGCTGCTCCAATGCTGGGACACTGGAGCCAATTGTGTGGAATTAGATGGCAGGGAAGCCAAGTGACTGGGATCCCTTGCTAGAGACGCAGGCATTGACAAAGCAATTGCAGATGGAGCACAATCTCACAGCCTCTGGAGGCGTCTCCTCTCAGCTGTGAGGGAAAGGTATCCCTTCAAGGAAGAACTTGTATGTCTACCAGGCAAGTGGACCACTATGGAGAAGGGAATCCAGTACCTGAGAGAATTAGCCGTACGGGAAGTGATTTATGAGGATCCAGACCTCAGACAAACATCCAAAGATCCAGATGAAGTCAGGTGTACACGACCCATGTGGCGGAAGTTTGTACGGAGTGCACCATCATCATATGCCAGCTCATTGGCAATAATGGCCTGGAAAGAGGATGAGGAACCCACAGTGGATGAAGTGGCTAAACAACTCCGGCAGTACGAAGAAAGTCTCTCCTCTGACACAAATGGTATGGAATAAGGGGTGGATAGATGTCCTGGTTTCAGTTAGAACAGAATTAATTTTCTTCCTAGTAGCTGGTGGAATGCTGTGTTTTGGCTTAGGATGAGAAGAGTGCTGATAACACCCCGATGTTTTAATTGTTGCAGAGCAGTGCTTATACCAAGCCAAGGACATCTCAGCCTTTTGCTCTGTCCTGCCAACAGGCAGGCTGGGGGTGCAGTAAGAGCTGGGAGGGGACAAACCCAGGACAGGTGACCCAAACTAGCCAAAGGGGTATTCCATACCATCTGACGTCATGCTAAACAATATATAGGGGTGGCTAGCCGGGGGGAGGGGGCAGGACTGCTCGGGGTTAGGCTGGGCATCGGTCAGCGGGTGGTGAGCAATTGCATTGTGCATCACTTGTTTTTACATATTATTAGTAGTAGTACTATTATCATCATTGTATTGTTATTATTATTATTATTATTATTATTATTATTATTATTATTATTTTCCTGTCTTATTAAATTGTCTTTATCTCAACTCACGGGCTTCACTTTCCATTTCTCTCCCCCGTCCCAGAGAGGGAGGGGGGAGGGTGAGCGAACGGCTGCATGGTGTTTAGATGCCGGCCGGGTTAAACCACGACATTATGTCAATCATTAAGTATTCAGGGGGAGCTGGAAGCCATCGTGCAGCAGTCAGGCTCCGACTTGGTTGACATCATGGAAACGTGGTGGGACCACTCTCATGACTGGAGTGCTGCAATGTCTGGCTATAGGCTCTTCAGAAGGGACAGGCAGCACAGAAGGGCTGGTGGTCTGGCTCTCTATATCAGAGAGAGTTTTGATGTTGTGGAACTCAAGGCTGGGACTGATAAGGTTGAGTCCCTATGGGTTAGGATCGGCGGGAAGGCCAAAAAGGCAAGCATCCTGGTGGGGGTCTGTGGTTGTTTTACTCAGGTGGGCAGCCAAGCTCCACCACAACCGCTCTCTCACTCCCCCTCTTCTCTTTGAGAAGAGAGTGGTTGTGGAACTCGGCTGCCCACCTGAGTAAAACCACCACAGTCCTTTTTGGCGCCCAACGTGGGGCTCGAGGAATTTGAGATAAGGATGATAGTTGATAGAAGTGACGGGCAAAATATGGACAGGATGATTGTTAGGAATGTACAAGTTGTGAAGAATTTAAGAAAGCAGTAAATGGGAGATGTTAGTGTGGTGAAGGGACGAGGGGCTGTGTGTGTGTAAAATGTCCACCTTGTCGGTGCTGTGATGATGTCATGTTTAATTTGGTGTGGTGAATTCTTTTTCTTTTTGATGTAAGTGAAGTTTGTGAAGGTTGGGATAACTGTAAAGTAGGAGTTTATTGTGATTATTCTTAAATATGCTTTTAACAGAGGCAAGGGGTGGAAAGTGAGGAGGGGGAGTGAGAGAGTGGCTGTGGTGGAGCTCGGCTGCCCACTCGAGCAGAACCACGACAGTCCTTTTTGGTGCCCAACGTGGGGCTCGAGGGTTGAGATAAGGACAAGATCACTCAGTAATTATTGTAACGGGCAAAACAGACTCGGCATAGGGAGATAGTAAGATATATTACCTATTACTAACAAGGTAGAGAAGTGAGAAACAAAAGAAAGAAACCAAAAGCACCTTCCCCCCCATCCACCATCTTCCACCTCCTCCCCCGAGCGGCGCAGGGGAATGGGGGAATGGGGGTTATGGTCAGTCTACAGCGCTTCTTCTCTGCCGCTCCTTCTTGGTCACTCTCGTCCCCTGTGCTGTGGGGTCCCACCCATGGGATGCAGTCCTTGATGAACTGATCCGGCATGTGCTTCCCACAGGCAGCAGCTCTTCCAGAATTGCTCCAGATATGGGTCCGTACCACGGGGTCCATCCCTCAGGAGCAAACTGCTCCAGCCTGGGTCCCCCACGGGCAGCAGCTCCTGCCAGGTCACCTGCTCCTGCGTGGTCTCCTCTCCACGGGCTACAGGTCCGGCCCGGAATCTGCTCCGGCTGGGGTCTTCCACAGGCGGCAGCCTCCATCGGTGCAGGGCCACCTGCTTCACCATGGTCTCCTCCACTGGCTGCAGCGTGTAACCCTGCTCCACCGTGGTACTCCACGGGCTGCAGGGGGACAGCCTGCTTCACCATGGTCCTCAACACAGGCCGCAGGGGACTTCTGCTCTGGCGCCTGGAGCACCTCTCCCCCTCCTTCTTCACTGACCTTGGTGCCTGCAAGGCTGTTCCTCACTCCTCTCACTCTCCCAGCTGCTGTGTATCGCAGTGTTTTTTTCCCTGTCTTAAATATGCTCTCACAGAGGCGCAAAACAACATCGCTTATTGGCTTGGCTCTGGTCAGCAGTGGGGCCCTTCCCAAACATGGGGCAGCTTCTAGATCCTTCTCACAGAAACCACCCCTATGGCCCCCTGCAACCAAAACCTTGCCACGTAAACCCACTATAGGGTCTGTTATAGACTGCTGAACCAGGAGGAGGAGACTGATGAGGAGTTCTACAGGCAGCTGACAGAAGTTGCGAAATCATCAGCGCTTGTTCTCATGGGGGACTTAAACTTCCCTGACATATCCTGGAAGCACAACACAGCCCAGAGAAAGCAGTCTAGGAGGTTTCTGGAGAGCATGGAAGATAGCTTCCTGACCCAGCTGGTTAGTGAGCCTACCAGGGGAGGTGCCCCGCTAGACCTTCTCTTCACAAACAGAAAAGGGCTGGTGGGAGATGTGGTGGTTGGTATATGTCTTGGGCAGAGTGACCATGAAATGGTGGAGTTCTTCATTCTTGGTGAAGCCAGGAAGGGGACCAGTAAAACTGCTGTCTTGGACTTCCGGAGGGCTGACATTGAACTGTTCAGGATGCTGGTTGGTAGAGTCCCTTGGGAGGCGGTTCTGAAGGGCAGAGGAGTCCAGGAAAGCTGGACGCTCTTCAGGAAGGAAATCTTAATGGCGCAGGAGCTGTCTGTCCCCACATGCCCAAAGACGAGCCAACATGGAAGAAGACCAGCCTAGCTGAACAGAAAATTGTGGCTTAAGCTTAGGAGAAAAAAGAGGGTTTATAATCTCTGGAAAAGAGGGCGGGATGCTCTGGAAGACTATAAGGATGTTGCAAATCTGTGCAGGAAAAAGAAAGGTCAAAGCTCATCTGGAGCTCAATCTGGCTACTGCTGTTAAAGACAACAAGAAATGTTTTTACAGTTACATCAACGCAAAACGGAGGACTAAGGAATCCTATGATATGATGAAATTGCAGGTCATGAGACTAACTTGGTATTTGTACTCAGCACTGTCGTCAACTTTATACTTTGGAAACCATATCTCAGAAACTATTAACAATTACACCTATTGCCTTTTTTTCGTCAGGGAGCCAATCTATGGAGGGGACAGGGGGAGATATTTTTTCCTACTTTTTCCCTCTCCCTTTCTCCTTCACTGCCCTCTTATCCTCCAGGCTAGTTACGATAGCTCTTCAAGATTTTGAATATCCTTGGGATGTACAGACTAGCATGGTGTTATTGTTATGTCTCCTGAATGCGCTTCATATTTTATTTAAGGTTAAACAACTATTTAGGAATGCAATCCAGAGATCTGTCCTGAGGCAGGATAGTTGTGAGTGGAAGGGAGTAAGGGAGAATATGGGCAGGCATCTAGAGCAGTGGGCACCTCCAGTGTTTTGAAAATTCACCCCTGAACAGGGGTGGATCTAGCTTCATAACCAGCGTGCCTGGTTTTATCCCTTTCCCCCTTCAACTCTAGTTTAAAGCCCTATCTATCAGTCCCGCCAACTCGTGAGCAAAACACCTTATCCCCCTCTGAGAGAGAGGCGCATCCCATAATAGGATAGGACTATAAGGATGTTATGTATATAGGAAGACTATGAGGATGTTGCGAGACTGTGCAGGGACAAAATTAGAAAGGCCAAAGCTCACCTGGAACTCAAACTGGCTACTGCCGTTAAAGATAACAAAAAACGTTTCTATAAATACATCAACACAAAAAGGAGGACTAAGGAGAATCTCCATCCTTTACTGGATGTGGGGGGAAACCTTGTTACAAAAGATGAGGAAAAGGTGGAGGTGCTTAATGCTTTCTTTGCCTCAGTCTTTAGCGGTAAAACCAGTTGTTCTCTGGATACCCAGTACCCTGAGCTGGTGGAAGGGGATGGGGAGCAGAATGTGGCCCTCACTATCCACAAGGAAATGTTTGGCGACCTGCTACGGCACTTGGATGTATGCAAGTAGATGGGGCCGGATGGGATCCACCCGAGGGTACTGAGAGAACTGGCAGAGGAGATGGCCAAGCCGCTTTCCATTATTTATCAGCAGTCCTGGCTATCAGGGGAGGTCCCAGTTGACTGGCGGCTAGCAAACGTGACGCCCATCTACAAGAAGGGCCGGAGGGTAGACCCGGGGAACTATAGGCCTGTCAGTTTGACCTCAGTACCAGGGAAGCTCATGGAGCAGATCCTCCTGAGAGTCATCACGCGGCACTTGCAGGGCAAGCAGGTGATCAGGCCCAGTCAGCATGGGTTTATGAAAGGCAGGTCCTGCTTGACAAACCTGATCTCCTTCTATGACAAAGTGACGCACTGGGTGGATGAGGGAAAGGCTGTGGATGTTGTCTAACTTGACTTCAGCAAGGCTTTTGACACCATTTCTCACAGCATTCTCCTCAAGAAACTGGCTGCTCTTGGCTTGGACTGGCATACGCTTCGTTGGGTTAAAAACTGGCTGGATAGCCGGGCCGAAAGAGTTGTGGTGAATGGAGTCAAATCCAGCTGAAGGCCGGTCACTAGTGGCGTCCCTAAGGGCTCAGTACTAGGCCAGTTCTTTTTAATATCTTCATCGATGATCTGGATGAGGGCATTGAGTGCACCCTCAGTAAGTTTGCAGATGACACCAAGTTAGGTGCGTGTGTCGATCTGCTTGAGGGCAGGAAGGCTCTGCAGGAGGATCTGGATAGGCTGGACCGATGGGCTGAGGCCAACTGTATGAAGTTCAACAAGGCCAAGAGCCAGGTCCTCCACCTGGGGCGCAATAACCCCAGGCAGAACTACCGGCTGGGAGATGAGTGGTTGGAAAGCTGCCTGTTGGGGAAGGACTTGGGAGTGATGGTTAATAGTCGGCTGAATATGAGCCAGCAGTGTGCTCAGGTGGCCAAGAAGGCCAACAGCATCCTGGCTTGTATAAGAAACAGTGTGGCCAGCAGGGCTAGGGAGGTGATCGTCCCCCTGTATTCGGCTCTGGTGAGGCCGCACCTTGAGTACTGTGTTCAGTTTTGGGCCCCTAGCTACAAGAAGGACATTGGGGTGCTCAAGAGAGTCCAGAGAAGGGGGTCTGGAGAACAAGTCTTATGAGGAGCGGCTGAGGGAGCTGTGATTGTTCAGCCTGGAGAAGAGGAGGCTCAGGGGTGACCTTATTGCTCTCTACAGGTACCTTAAAGGAGGCTGTGGCAAGGCGGGGATTAGTCTATTCCTCCACATGCCTGGCGATAGGACGAGGGGGAATGGGCTAAAGTTGCACCAGGGGAGGTTTAGGTTGGATATTAGGAAGAACTTCTTTACTGAGAGGGTTGTTAGTCATTGGAAAGGGCTGCCCAGGGAAGTGGTGGAGTCACCATCCCGTGAGGTCTTTAAAAGACGTTTAGATGTATAGCTTAGTGATATGGTTTAGTGGAGGACTTGTTAATGTTAGGTCGGAGGTTGGGCTTGTGATCTTGGAGGTCTCTTGCAACCTAAATGATTCTGTGATTCTCTGATATGGCCAGTGCAAAAGTCTAATGGTGAGTGGAGATGTTTTGCCATCTGAATTCTTCAGGGCTTTGCTTGATGCAGCTTGTGGGCTTATCTGCCACATCACAGTGACCCTTTCAGCGTTTGACAGCAACTTTAGAGCACTTGCAAGGAAAACAAAAGACTTCGAATCACTGTGGCCTAAACTGCTTGTGTCCCAAAAGGGAGATTTATAAGTTTTAAAAAAGTGCATACAAAATTAAAATGGAGCAAATAGCTTTCTTTCTTGGTTGAGAAAAAACAGTCTGATAGATTACATCAAACTGGGTGTGGCCTGTGATTTTGTTGGCAGCTTCTTATTTTTGGAAAGGACTTTGATAAAACAAAGCTTTTCCTTAGAAAATCCTCAATGAAAAACTTTCTTGAGCATACTCTTGAAACACATGAGTAATTGCCCTGATATCAGTATGGTTATTCACATGCTTCAGATTGGAACTAAGGACTGAAGAGCTGTGACCAAAGTAAAAGAAGATAAAAACCATACAGGAGTTATTGTGTTTCTGACAGTTAAAGGAGCTACCTGCTTTCTAGCCTTGCAGTAGATATCTGCACCTATGGATCTAGCTGGCTTTTACTTTAGTGTTTTTAGGAAACTTATTGTTGTATTAATGTTACTGTCTACTGAGTAGGTGTGTCAGAGACTCCCAGTGGTATTTTGGTGGCTGACTAGAGGTAGCACATGAAACCAGCCATGGGGTACAATAACACAGTGCTGAGCCAAGGACAACTGATCTATCTCTAAGTAGGGCTAATTATTGAGGTGTTAGCCCTGTGCCCTGGCCGTAAACTGCCTTGTATTGAGCCATCATGACTAAAAACCCTGTGTTTTCTTCTAGGGTGCTGGTATGGATGTCTCCTAGCACTGGAAAACAATAAGATGAAGAGAGATCTGGATCTAAGTCCTTCTGAGGTTTTGACTACCCTTGCCCTTCACTAAATGTCCTCTTCAGTCTGACCTGACAACCTCCTATGCTAAATCAGAACCTTCCTTGGGCTATATACACTCCTTAAGTGCCCTCCAGGGGCCACATATACTTGGCTAATCCCTTTTATTAGACGCAAAAACCCAAACCAAACCAAACCAAAACCACAAAAACTACTGAGTGATTCTTTGGGGGGAAACAAACTAAGACCTCAAAGTCAGCCTGGTTATGAAAAGCTAGACCTAGAACACTTCATGATGATCCATGATAAGGAAAATACCACAGACTCATACCCATGGTCTTTAGCAACACTGGAGTCTACAGCCCTGTACTTTCTTACACAGCCATAAGAAACAAGCATATCCTCAGCGTTCACAGTTACACTACAATATAAAGCTATTGCTTGGTGCCAAACAACTAGGGAGATGCATGTGTTCCTTCATGCCTTTGCAGGTGTTATTGAAAATCTCCCCAACAAAGACAGTCCCTGCTTTAACAAAATAGCATGCATGCATCTCCCGCTCTCTCCCAACACTTCTGAGCAAAACCTGCAGTAAAAAAAAAGCCAGTGTGATGAAGCAAAAAGCATTTTGATATGGAAACGTAATTTGGTTTCAATCTTCCAAGAGGCCTTGTCATAAGCAAGGAAAAGAAAAGAGGTATGTGAAGAGGGAAAATGCAGTGAAAATTATCTTCGTATAGTCACATATAATGGAGATTTTGGACTATGTAAGTTGTATCTTGAGTCATTATTGCCAGAGAGTGTCGTGGTTCCGCTCGAGTGGGCAGCCGAGCTCCACAACAGCCGCTCTCTCACTCCCCCTCCTCAAAGAGGAATGGGGAGAAAATATGTGAAAAGGGCTCAAGGGTTGAGATAAGGATGAGAAAATCACGCAATAATTATTGTAACGGGCAAAACAGACTCGGCATACAGACAGTATACATACAATAATTATTGTAACGGGCAAAACAGACACGGGCTGCAGGGGGACAGCCTGCTTCACCATGGTCCTCACCACAGGCCGCAGGGGACTTCTGCTCCGGCGCCTGGAGCACCTCTCCCCCTCCCTCTACACTGACCTTGGCACCTGCAAGGCTGTTCTCTCACTCCCGGCTGCTGTCTGGCACAGCGTTTTTTCCCTGTCTTAAATATGCTCTCACAGAGGCGCAAAACAACATCGCTTATTGGCTCAGATCTGGAAAACAATGGGGCCCTTCCCAAACATGGGGCAGCTTCTAGATCTTTCTCACAGAAACCACCCCTATGGCTCCCTGCTACCAAAACCTTGCCACGTAAACCCACTACAGAGAGATACTAAAAGCCCCTTTGAAATTAGCACTTGCACCTAATACATTTATTGGAAGTTTTCTTAGTCTGCTCCATGTTTTGTTCAGTGCAGCACCTCTTTCAAAGACATTTTAATCCCATTCCTTAATTCTCAATAGAAAGGATACTGCTCTGCAGACCACAATAAGGTATTTTCAAAGATATTAGAGATACCAGTGAAAAACTGGATCACTTCATAGTTCTATGGGAGGGTTGAAGAAGGGGACTTTCTGCCCGAACCTTAGGTGTGTCAAAAATCACTGAATCTTAGATGTTATGGTCATAATGGCCTAGGAAGCTTACCTAACCCATCTCTCTGTCACTAACTTAGGAATGCAAACTGCTTGTTGCAACTTAGGGTGACCCTAAGTTCTGGGTTTATTGGGGAATCTCTGGTATGTGATGGTTTTAACAGCAGAGACTTGCCATCCCTGCAACAAACACATACATTTTATATATTTAATTTCTCTAGGAATTATCTAATGGAAAGGCCAGTCAGTAGAGGAAAATGTTTCAATTTTTGGAAACATCTCTATTGTTGTTGTTGCTAATAGGCTGGAATACCAATGAAACAAGCTGCTGCTTCTGATATTTTTGACACTGTTACATGTATTCAAAGTTTACTTGTAGCATTAAGCTGTCTCCTTTTCAACAACACAAAGCACTTAAGTCTTACAATGAGACCCTCATTCAGATACGTCTAGGTCCTCACTCAAGCAAAGCTTCCTTGGCTTTGTTTGGGTTTTATCTATACACAGAAGTTAACAGCAACTGAATACGATGACAGCATGGATCCTCCTATTAATTCATTGGGCTTGGAAACAGGTGTTATTTAGTTGTCATGGAGACATATTTACATATAGTTATTATGCTGGGATGAAATTGGATACAGACTATACTGCATGAAGAATGAAGAATGCTTTGAAACATTTGCAACACAGAGCTATTGAGACAGACACTGTCCCAGTCCTGTTACCTGGGATTAAACTGCAGCCCAGTCCCATCGCTTAATTGCTGATTTTCTTCAGTCACTAGAAATGCTGCCTTTGGCTGAGCAAGGGGAATTAGGACAGCTGCTGCCTCCCCTCTAGTGACCAGGAAGAATTTGGAGAGATGCAGGATGCTACTGGGGTGGGGAACTGTTGTTAAGCATCCTTCCATCTCTCTTTCTAATGAGGCACAAACAGTTTCTGGTTTATGTGTAGGTGGGTGTCTGTGTGGTGTGGCTCTAGCCAGAGGCCTAAGTGGAAAAGGCAGAAGCCAGAGAGTTGCAGAGCTGAATCTTTTTAAGGGTCTACAGCACAAAGGAGAGGCTACAATCACAGCTGACATCCCCTTCCCCATGCAGATACCTGTGCTAGTGCTTTGTATCCAGTGGTTCCCACAACCCTTCAGTAGGGACGATTAGCGTCCTTTGGCCTCTTCAGCTGCACCTTCAGCCTCTTCATGCCAATCTGGAAGCCGTTCATAGCCTGGATGGCAGCTTGGGCACTGGCAGGATTGTCAAAACTCACAAAACCTGTCAAAACATGAGGCAAGGCAGAGGGCTTAATGAGCTGAAGGGGGCCAAAGCATGTACATGCAACTACCACTGAGAATTAACATGGGGTAGGGGGTGAGGGTGGCGGGAGGGAGTAAGTGAGCAGGTAGGAGGGTAGGCAGGCAGGCAGGAAAGTGAGGAGAGGATGGTTGACAATGGGGGACAGAGGGTAGGAGGGGTTGTTACAGATCGGTGTCCCAGGATGCTGTGCCTGGTCTGAGTACCAGTTCAGACACGAGACTATGTGAAGCATGGGGATCCAAAGCCTGGTGCCACAGTACCAGCACACGGAAGATTTGGATCACCCTAGAGCAGATGTGATGCATGGTCTCAAGGCACTTGTTCTCTGTCTTGTTCTTTTTTCCTCCATTGTGACTGGGTAACGTCTCTTTCTAGACCCTCCTTCACTCCCCAACATAACCTTTCCTTTGCCTTCCAATATTCAAAATGAAGGGAACCTGATATACCTACTGCTACCTCCTTATTATGGCAATATAAGCAAAATGTGAATTTAATAAGCTCTCCATTATGGTATTCATTGGCACGAATAGTTTGATTGTTGGCCACATAAGAATATGAGGAACTTTATTAACTGGCAATTACTGTAGACCTTTACTTTATGTTGATGCTGCAGTTGAGAAATATGAACACTAGTGCTTTCCTAACATGGTTTCTGTAATTAGTTTCATACCTTGCCAGCACACCATCTAATCAGCCATGGACTCCATCCAGCAATAGAAGCACCTATAATGATTGAATATTGTACCTACAGGCCACTCATTCTTTGTCTCAGTGGAAGAGGATCAGAAGAGGCAAGATAGCTCAGAACCAAGCTAGATGCAATGCATCTAACTCATTCAGCTTTGAGGAAGGTTTTTAATTTCTTTTTTTTTTTTGTTTTTTTTTCTTATGTTAGCTCCAGGAGGAGACCTTGTTTGCACATACTGTACATGACTGTAGCTGGAGTGACCAGGAGACTGAGATATGACTGAGACAGGGGGCCATCACATTGTACAAGAATTGCCTGTGCTACCTTTGCCAGAAATTTCCTTGTTCGCCAAAAATATTTCTGAGCAAAAACTCTGGGTAAGTCTAGCCTGGACAAGCCTACAGTCCAGACAAAGCCATCTGTTTTCCCACCCCTGCAAAGATCTGGCAGCACAAATCAGCCCCAGCAGCACAAATCAGCCCCAGAAACCCAGTGTCTCTAGACAGACAGGCTGAAATGAAGAGACAGCTTTAGAGCCCCTCAAAAAGATAATGCTAAGCATTTGCTGCCAGGTATACACCTGCTCCTGACAACAGCACTGGACATGGTTTACAGCCTTGGGCTGTTCCGTGACTTCATTCAGCAGCACCTCCTCTCTGGTCTAGTTCCTCCTCGAAAGCAAGGCTCTCACGTGACACAGGATGGCTTTTGTTTGGAAAAGACACACACACAAACGAAAACAAACCGCCTCACTCTTGCATTAAAGCTGTACTCCCTGCCTTTGGCTTATAACAAAGGTTTATGAGGGGTCATAAAACCTATGATCTCAGCCTCAGATTGAGACAACAGGTTTATTAAGTGTGGCAGATGTGGTTTTAAGAGGGAGGCCCATGAAATAAATAGGCATCCCTCCTCATCCTCCCCTCTTGAAGCCAAGGCTCCAGGTAACTGGCTCTCCACACAGTTATCCTGCCAGATACCTGGATGAGGAGGTACCAACACTGCAGCTCTGAAGGTATGAGCAGAAGTGTTGCTTGAGCCTCATGGCAGTCATCAATCTCTAGACAGAAAACTAGAGAGTTATGGTGAGTAATGAGCCTACGTATTATTAAATGGCAATGGATCTGCATTTGCAATTACTTTTTAGCCAGTAAGCACCTGGTAATGTTCTCAGTTTACATCTGACTAGTTGAATAATCTATCAGTCAACAAGGCCCTGTGATTTGGTCTCAGCAAAGGAATAAACTAAGCACTTTCTGATTTCACCTGAGTTGATTCAGTCTTTAAATACTGTTGGCAGCTCCTTTGGAAATGCTTTATTCGATCTTCAACTTGAAATTTGTTGTCTAGCTACCTCACATCCTTGAATATAGCTGCAGTGAAAGACAGTTCTTTTTAAAATCACCTCTGGACTGTTAATACTGCTGTCCAAGACCCATCAGCCCTAACAGTAAACTAAAAATGTGCCAGGGAAGTTCAGAGAAACTGAAGCCCAATCATCTATACCATTGAATTTTTAGAAAGGTTCTTGACATAGTTTGGCTGATGCCTAACTCCAAACAATACCTGGACACAGCATGCGTATTAGCACAGGACAGAAGCTGTTTTCAGTAGTTCGCTTGGAGGTTGCCATGATATTCTGGAAAGTAACAGGATTTAATAGTTTGGGTGTGGGCCATTCTGTGTCAGCTGGCACCAGTACTCGAGAAAAGTGCCAGGTACGTTTATGTTACTAATATAGATACAGATACCAAATATCAAAGCTGAGCTGGCTGCAGCTGCACAATTGCTTATATCATGTCTTTGGAGAACATAACTTGCTGTCGTGGTTCCGCTCGAGTGGGCAGCCGAGCTCCACCACAGCCGCTCTCTCACTCCCCCTCCTCAAAGAGGAATGGGGAGAAAATATGTGAAAAGGGCTCAAGGATTGAGATAAGGACGAGAAAATCACGCAATAATTATTGTAATGGGCAAAACAGACTCGGCATAAGGAGATAGTAAGATTTATTGCCTACAACTAACAAGCGAGAGAAGTGAGAAAACAAAGGAAAAAAAACCAAAAGCACCTTCCCCCCCCATCCACCCTTTTCCACCTCCTCCCCCCGAGCGGCGCAGGGGAACGGGGAATGGGGGTTATGGTCAGTCTACAGCACTTCTTCTCTGCCGCTCCTTCTCGGTCACTCTCGTCCCCTGTGCTGTGGGGTCCCACCCACGGGATGCAGTCCTTGATGAACTGATCCGGCGTGGGCTTCCCACAGGCAGCAGCTCTTCCAGAACTGCTCCAGATATGGGTCCGTACCACGGGGTCCATCCCTCAGGAGAAAACTGCTCCAACCTGGCTCCCCTACGGGCAGCAGCTCCTGCCAGATCACCTGCTCCTGCGTGGTCTCCTCTCCACGGGCTACAGGTCCGGCCCGGAATCTGCTCCGGCAGGGGCCTTCCACAGGCGGCAGCCTCCGTCGGTGCAGGGCCACCTGCTCCACCGTGGTCTCCTCCACGGGCTGCAGCGTGGAACCCTGCTCCACCGTGGTACTCCATGGGCTGCAGGGGGACATCCTGCTTCACCATGGTCCTCACCACAGGCCGCAGGGGACTTCTGCTCCGGCGCCTGGAGCACCTCTCCCCCTCCTTCTACACTGACCTTGGTGCAAGGCTGTTCTCCCACTCCCTTGACTCTCCCGGCTGCTGTGTGGCGCAGCGTTTTTTCCCTGTCTTAAATATGCTCTCACAGAGGCGCAAAACAACATCGCTTATTGGCTCGGATCTGGAAAACAATGGGGCCCTTCCCAAACATGGGGCAGCTTCTAGATCTTTCTCACAGAAACCACCCCTATGGCTCCCTGCTACCAAAACCTTGCCACGTAAACCCACTACATTCCACCCCTTGCCTCTGTTAAAAGCATATTTAAGACTACTCATAACATACTCTTACTTTACAATTATCACAACAACCTTCACGAAATTCACTTAAATCAAAACGAAAAAGAATTCACCACACCAAAATAAACATAACATCATCACAACACCGACAAGGTGGACATTTTACACACACACCACCCCTCGTCCCTTCACCACACTAACATATCACAGTTACTGCTTTCTTAATTCTTCACAACTTGTACATTCCTAACAATCATCCTGCACATATTTTTGCCCGTTACTTCTACTAACTATCATCTTATCTCAAATTCCTTGAGCCCCACGTTGGGCGCCAAAAAAGACTGTCGTGGTTCCGCTCGAGTGGGCAGCCGAGCTCCACCACAGCCGCTCTCTCACTCCCCCTCCTCAAAGAGGAATGGGGAGAAAATATGTGAAAAGGGCTCAAGGATTGAGATAAGGACGAGAAAATCACGCAATAATTATTGTAATGGGCAAAACAGACTCGGCATAAGGAGATAGTAAGATTTATTGCCTACAACTAACAAGCGAGAGAAGTGAGAAAACAAAGGAAAAAAAACCAAAAGCACCTTCCCCCCCCATCCACCCTTTTCCACCTCCTCCCCCCGAGCGGCGCAGGGGAACGGGGAATGGGGGTTATGGTCAGTCTACAGCACTTCTTCTCTGCCGCTCCTTCTCGGTCACTCTCGTCCCCTGTGCTGTGGGGTCCCACCCACGGGATGCAGTCCTTGATGAACTGATCCGGCGTGGGCTTCCCACAGGCAGCAGCTCTTCCAGAACTGCTCCAGATATGGGTCCGTACCACGGGGTCCATCCCTCAGGAGAAAACTGCTCCAACCTGGCTCCCCTACGGGCAGCAGCTCCTGCCAGATCACCTGCTCCTGCGTGGTCTCCTCTCCACGGGCTACAGGTCCGGCCCGGAATCTGCTCCGGCAGGGGCCTTCCACAGGCGGCAGCCTCCGTCGGTGCAGGGCCACCTGCTCCACCGTGGTCTCCTCCACGGGCTGCAGCGTGGAACCCTGCTCCACCGTGGTACTCCATGGGCTGCAGGGGGACATCCTGCTTCACCATGGTCCTCACCACAGGCCGCAGGGGACTTCTGCTCCGGCGCCTGGAGCACCTCTCCCCCTCCTTCTACACTGACCTTGGTGCAAGGCTGTTCTCCCACTCCCTTGACTCTCCCGGCTGCTGTGTGGCGCAGCGTTTTTTCCCTGTCTTAAATATGCTCTCACAGAGGCGCAAAACAACATCGCTTATTGGCTCGGATCTGGAAAACAATGGGGCCCTTCCCAAACATGGGGCAGCTTCTAGATCTTTCTCACAGAAACCACCCCTATGGCTCCCTGCTACCAAAACCTTGCCACGTAAACCCACTACACTTGCCTGTGAACTTTGATTTCTACTCTTGTGACTGGTCCTGTTGCAAAGTACCTCCTACTGGCTAAACACATACATTTAGAGTGTGTCTACACAGGCATCCATTTGTGAGCAAATCACCTTGGGATCTTAAAATAATCAATAGAGGTCTAGCCAATACACTCCGTGGAGTATAGAATGCAATTTTTCTCTTTTTTTTTTTTTTTTTTTTTTTTTTTTTTTTGTGGGGGGTGGGGGAGGGACACTGCTAGCTGTGCACAAACGAATCACACTGTAAAACCCACTGGCTGTTTAGCAGGGATAGGCACTGACTGCAGTGAAAGCAGGCACCTAGCTTAAAGCAAGGTTTACCAGTTCTGCAGCTGGGACTCACATCTCAAGGTAAGACTGTGCTGCTGGCTAGTGCCTGTATGGTTCACTCCTCAAAGTGGTGTTAATTGCTGAATCAAAATCCTTATGTATACAAGCCCCACCAGAAATACTCAGAATCAATCCTCTTTTCGTGTTTATGTATTTGTAAAAACATTTTTTGTTGTCTTTAACGGCAGTAGCCAGATTGAGCTCCAGATGAGCTTTGGCCTTTCTAATTTTGTCCCTGCACAGCCTCGCAACATCCTTATAGTCCTCCCTAGTGGCCTGCCTACTTTTCCAAAGATTATAAACCCTCTTTTTTCTCCTAAGCTCAAGCCACAATTCTCTGTTGAGCCAGGCTGGTCTTCTTCCCCGCCAGCTCGTCTTTGGGCACGTGGGGACAGATCTTTCCTGCGCCATTAAGATTTCCCTCTTGAAGAGCGCCCAGCCTTCCTGGACTCCTCTGCCCTTCAGAACCGCCTCCCAAGGGACTCTACCAACCAGTGTCCTGAGCAGCTCAAAGTCAGCCCTCCAAAAGTCCTATACAGCGGTTTTACTGGTCCCCTTCCTGGCCTTGCCAAGAATAGTGAACTCTACCATTTCGTGGTCACTCTGCCCAAGACAGCTCCTGACAATCACATCCTCCACCAGTCCTTCTCTGTTTGTGAAGAGAAGGTCTAGTGGGGCACCTCCCCTGGTAGGCTCACCAACCAGCTGCGTCAGGAAGCTATCTTCCATGCTCTCCAGAAACCTCCTAGACTGCTTTCTCTGGGCTGTGTTGTGCTTCCAGGATATGTCAGGGAAGTTTAAGTCCCCCATGAGAACAAGCGCTGACGATTTCACAACCTCTGTCCACTGCCTGTAGAACTCCTCGTCCGTCTCCTCCTCCTGGATGCTTCCCTTGGACTTCCCGCTGATCCTAACCCATAGGGACTCAACCTTATCACTCAACCTTATCATTCCCAGCCTCAAGTTCCACGACATCAAAACTCTCTCTGATATAGAGAGCCACACCACCAGCCCTTCTGTGCTGCCTGTCCCTTCTGAAGAGCCTATAGCCAGATATTACAGCATTCCAGTCATGAGAGTGGTCCCACCACGTTTCCGTGATGGCAACCAAGTCGTAGCCTGCCTGCTGCACGATGGCTTCCAGCTCCTCTAGTGTTTTGCCCATGCTGCATGCATTAATGTAGATGCACTTCATCTGGGCCATTGCCTTCTCCCCTGGCCTTGCCATTGCTTCCCCTGGCACAGCTCTAACAAGCCTTGTTTCAGCCCCATCCCCCTTCTTACCTAGTTTAAAGCCCTCTCAATGAGCCCCAACAGCTCCTGGGCTAGGATCTGTTTTCCCTTAGAGATAGGTGGGACCTGTCCGCAGCCATCAGGCTGGGTGCCGAGTAAAGCGCCCCATGGTCAAAAAAAACCAAAATCTCTGTGTTGGCACCAGCCTCTGAGCCACGTGTTTATCAGGTGGGCTTTCGGTGTCCTCTCTGTACCCCTCCCTGCCACCGTAGGGATGGACGAAAACACCACCTGTACTCCCGCTCCATCCACTACCCATCCCAGTCCCCTAAAGTCCTGTTTGATAGCCTTCAGGCTTCTCTCTTCAATATTATCACTGCCAGCCTGGACTATCAAAAGAGGATAGTAATCAGAGGGGCAAACCAGGTTGGGAAGCTTTCTGGCAATGTCCCTGACCCTGACCCCAGGGAGGCAGCAGACTTCCCTATGGGTAGGGTCAGGCCGACAAACAGGGCCCTCTGTTCCCTTGAGAAGGGAGTCGCCCACAACAATCACCCTTCTTTCTTTCTTGGTGGAGGCAGTCTTGAGGCATGGAGTTGACTTCTTCGCCCTAGGCATCCTCCTGGGTAGACTTTCTGCCTCATCCTCATCCACCAGTCTCTCAAGCTCCAGGGCCTCAAACCTGTTGCATAAGGGCACCTGGGAAGGTGGGGCCGTTAGGGCCGGTGGGTGGGGCATCACCTGCGATGCCCAGCAGGGACCTGTCTCCATTCCTCCTCAACTCCCAGGTTCCCTTCCCTCTGCCCGACAGCAACAGGGCAGGGGGTCCATCCCCATTTGGGGTGCCTCACCCAGATACCTGTCCTTCAGGCCTTGCAGGGAGTTGCTCCACCAGTCTATCTCCTGCTCCCACTCCCTGATGGCCCTCAACCTCTCCACCTCCTCCTTGAGCTCTGCCACCAGGCGGATTTTAGATATTTATTGAATATTAGAAAAGTTTCAAAGTGCTCCATAAAAAAATCTATTCTTATTTTTCAAGTATGTAAACCAGATGACCTGGTAAACTTAATCCTTTATAAGCCTAAGTAAAACTATGAAAATCTTGACATGAGATTATATGATAAAAAACTAAGTGGTGTACAAATAATACTAATCAGCATGGTTTCATGGAAAATACAATCTATGTATCAATATGTATCAAATGAATCTGATTTCATGAAATTGCAAGTTTGGTTAATAAAGTAAATTTTTATAAAGTTTACTTAAACCCTTCTAGAGTATTTGACAGAGATTTTCTTTACAGAAGATGAAAGCAGCCCATATTAAACTTCTAAAAAACTGGATAATTGATACACCACTGAAAAAAAAAAAGTAAATTGTGACCTATAATATTGAGGAGTTTCTAGTAGGCTCCTCTAGGAGTACGCTGAAATCTCTGTGCTATTCAGTTTCTCTAACACTACCTGTAAGATATCTAAAGTAATTACTGGTAAAATTTGCCAGTCATACTAGAACTGGTAAATAATGAAAGAAGTCAGGCTGACCTGGGTCACTGTGTAGGCTGGATTCAGTCAGAGAGTGTTCATTTTAACCCAACAAGATGTAAAATTAAGTATCCACAGGAAAAAGCAGGTGGATAGCTCATTAAAAGAAGAATTCTACAATAGAAAACAGTGTTTATAACAAGAACATAAATATCTTGGTAAAAACCAAATACATGAGCTCTCAGGATTATGCTAAAATACTTATAGGGCTCAGTACATTCTCTGGATAAAGCCAGTCTTTGGAGATTATCCTCTAGAAATAGTGAGGAGATGTTACCTATGAATATGGTTCATGAAAGGTCCATATTGGAATTCTACATTTAGTTCAGGTGATTTCTCTTTAAAAAAAATAAAGTCTAGGAATTATGCAGAACTGCAAGAATAATTCTAGGTCTGAAAAAGTAACAAGAGTTGCCACAATTCATTGAAGAGGTTAAACAGTCTTCCAATCATAGTCTATAAATAATTTCTAATAGAATGTTTGTGTTTTATTTTTTTTTAATACAGAAAAAAAAAATAGTTTGATGATTTCCACTGGATGGAAGCAGACGTTTGACAAATTTAAAATGGAAATAAGACACTGAGTCTGCATTTTTTAAATAGTGAAGGTAATTAACTATTTTGGAACATCTTGTTTAGCAATAGGGGTGGAGCACCTATCACGTGAAATCTTGATTAAGAGATTTTCTAAAAGGGATGCTCTGACTCAAGCAGAAGGTTTGAACCTGTCACATGAGCCAAGGTATCTGGCATATGTTATTTTGGAGTTCAGTCCAAAGGATCAGAACAGTCCCTTCTGATACTGCACATCTATCTGTCTATCGTTCATTTCATTTTTCAGATATTTAGAAAATCATTTCTTGCCTACTAATCTGGCATGGACTGCAGTAACTGTCATGAAAGAGGTAACAATTGATGCTAATGCCTTACAATAAATGGCCCCAAAGTGTGGGCTGTGGACCACTGAGACAGCTGACTGGTACTCGTTCTTCATCTTACTTCCAGCTGAGAAAAACTAAACAGATGGGAAGGGGAGATTAAATGAAGAGTGAAAGTAGATGGCATGATTAACTTTCTCTAAAGGTCAGAATGCCCAGTGCAGAAGGTAACTAGAAATACATGAGCATCTTCCTGATGTCACCTTCCCATCTTCCCATGCATGCAACCACTTCCATACAGTGCGGGAAGTGTGAGCTTGAATGTACAGAGAAGTGGTCCCTGTTATTGTGTATAGTCAGTTGGATGCTACCCAGATACTGCTTGAAAGAAGCAGTCACTGAAGATTGAGGGCTGTAGATGCTGACCCTGAATATGGTGATTCTAACCAAGAAAGACTTTTAGTTCTATTATTCTTCTCTTTCACAATCTGTTCTTTCATATAGAAATTAGTTACATGACTCCACTGAAAGCAAATGGCTAAAATTCAAGATTAGACCAAAATTTGGACAGTTTAAATTACTGTGTGGTCTGATCTGGGGTTTTGACTCGCATATATCTGCAACCAGGGCACCTGATCAGGACCAATGTTTTCTAAAAAGAGGAAAAGAAGAAGCAAACATCTGATATAGAAAACCACAATGGATTTTTCATCCTACGAATGGAGGCAATGCTAAAAACTTATCTTATTCTCTTATTTTCCTGTGTACACAACTTGTATAAAGGATGAGCAACTATTTGTCTGATGCTGCAGACTGTGGGTCTACCCATTTTGCTAAGTAGGAGTTGAAGTCATCCAATGAATGGATGGAAGAAGTGAAGGATTCAGGATCCAGCCAGTCTTTGGAGACCCCATGATTCAAATGTTTGTCCAATACACATGTGAAATGTGCTCATCTGATTCGTGTCAATATGGAACAATGCTAGGGCCGCATGGTATGATGAATGTGACCTTCTGTCTTACATACCCTTGTATAACCACAAGTCTAAGAAAAACAGAGTGGTTAATGTATATAGTTCTTGTGTCTTACAAAGGAATGTTTAGGAATGTTTTAGCAATTCACGTCAATAGAGAGCTTGAAGGGAAGATGAACGAAGTGCATGACAGACCGAAAAGAAGTGCTGTTTTATCCAAGTGTTGATTGGTGGTGCCCAATATATGGGCCTGGCGGTGTATCTTGTGATCCCATTTTTGCTCTTAAATGCTTTGAGTGTGACGAGAAAAAGGCGGGAGCATTATCTAAGTAACTAACAGTTGAGAAGTGTTGGTGTACTTGCTGTGGTGTTTGGTCAGTTTCCCAAGTACTGGGGGGGAGGGGGCTGACTGATTATCAAAGCGGTAGAATGGAGTCATTTCTTTGGTGGTTTGGGCTTGAGCCCTGGGAATTGGGTAAGAAGGAGGAGAGTGAATTTATTTAGGCCTCAATACCTTTTAAACCCCCATATTGACGGATACACAGGAGTGATTCCTTGATTCGTATGGGCTTACTAACAAAGTGCATGAGAAAAATTGGCATTCGGCTTGAAATTTGGTCCTGTTGAAATGTAAATTTTTGTGGAAAAGGTGGTAATGTTTGTATAGAAGACGGAAGGCTGAGTGCTTTAGCTGTTTTCCTGAAGTTCTGTGGATTTATGATTGAAACGGGGCTCGTTAATAATCTGAAATAGGAAAGTTTGTATGTGGGAAGAAGAGTTTAATCCCGGAGAATTGAATTGGGACACTGGGGAAGAAGACTAGGAAAAGATAGTAAAAACCCGCAGTAAAAAGGTTTGCGTGGAAATTGAAACAAAGGACAGTAACTAGTAAGGAACAGTAATAAATAAATAAATAAAAGGGAATGGGAAATCAAGGAAATGAATAATATCCAAAACAAAGACGTTTTAAAGAAAGCCTCCTTGGGTGCATATTGGCACATTTGAAGGATATTGTTAGAACTGGGGGCACAGAAAGCAAGAGGACTTTCACTAAGTATTGCAATCAATGGTGGCCACTACATAAACTAAATGGCCACTTTATGGATCAATCGACTATAATACTATCTTGCAATTAATGTTGTTTTTGAGGAGAGAAGGGAAATAGGATGAAATGTTGTATACTGATATGTTGTTTCAGCATCTTAGAGAGAAAAGGAGTGGAATTAAGTTGGCCCCTGACTGAGCCTTTGGTGTTGGCATGAGAAAAAGTACAGTCTGGAGAAAGATAAAGGAAGGGTTAAAAGAGTTGTTGAAGGTGTTAAAGGTGTGGCATGTAGTATTTAACAGAGCTGTTTGAAGTTGAATGTGCAGGGGAAGAGGATGTAGGAATGTTAATAGTTCTGCCTCAACAGGAGGCTGTGATCTCAAAATCATGGGTGTGAGCCCTTTGGGGCAGAGGGACCATGATGGGTCCGAGAGAGTTGTCATGGAAACAGAAAAGCAGCTAACTCTTAAAACAACCTGAGTTTATGAGTGAGCTCAGATTGCCAATGGGACCGCTCAGGGAACTGTTGACAATTGCATTCCCCTGACCGACCCCACACTGAGACTATAGGCACCCCAGAAATAATGAACGGTAAATACCAAAATATGGTTAAATTGGGAATTGAGAATCTGTTTCAACAAGGTCCAAAAGAAACCCCTGTGGAATTTTTGGACCAACTTTGAAATGCAATGGAAAACAAAACAAAACAAACAAACGAAACTGGAGAAAATAGAGACTAAGTTAGAACAAGGAAAATGGACACTGCCCGACGGTGGAGAGATATTGCCAAAAGCTTATGCGAGGCAAATATTGGGACGTATGCATGCACAAACACATTGGGGTACAAAGGCATTAAGTGATCATTTACTTACACAATTTGGTTGCATTGGGTTTTTTGAAATAGCAAAGCAAATTACACAAGGTTGCTTAACTTGTCAGAAGATAGATAAGAAAGTGTTTCGACAAGCAGCCACGGGAGGGAGAAAACAAACAAACAAACAACAACACAGCTTATAGGCCTTTTGAGAAAGTACAAGTTGATTTCACTGAATTGCCCAACGTATAGAGGATAAAATATCTATTGGTAATAGTAGATCATTTAACACAATGGGTAGAAACTTATCCCATAGCACGAGCTACAGCACAAATGGTGGTAAAAATTCTATTAGAACACCTGATACCTAGATATGGGATAATCCAGCACATTGATTCTGACCAGGGCACAAACTTTACTTCTAAAATAATAAAATTATTATGTGTATCATTAGGTATTCAGTGGGAATACCATACTCTGTGGCACCCAGAAAGCTCAGGGAAAGTAGAAAGACTGAATCAAACAAGAAAAAAACAATTGGCTAAATTAATGATCGAGACACAAATGCCCTGAACGAAATGCTTACCATTGGCACTTTTAAACATAAGAACTAAACCACACAGTGAGACTGGATTATTGCCATATGAAATGTTATATGGTATGCCTTCTTCTCAAGGGATGCCTCTAGGGAACAATATAGTTGAGGATCGTAGCATCCAGAAATATATAATTACTACTGGAAGGAGATTACAAGAGATAAGAGAAATTGGAATTGTTATATATGGAGTAGTAATTTGTGTTGAGAAAATGGTTGATATTAATAAAGAAGGGGGAGATTTGGGAATGTGGCCATGGGGGTTGGAAAGCCCCATGGTTGAGATAACATTAGACTCTTAACGACCAGGCCATCAGGAATATAAAAGAGTTTAGAGGGAACAAAGAAGGGTGATTCAGGAGACTCCATGTACTCTCAGGGTTTCTTGTTCTCCAGATGGTTCTCTTGTTCTCCAGCCATTAAGGCATGGATGTTTCTGGGTGTTTGCTGTTGTTGTTACATTGAAATTTGTTTGACCAATGAAAAGTTGTTTTGAAAAGAACTGCTGTGGAGAGAAGGATATAAGAGAGGAGCCTGCCCTCAAGATAAAAAAGGCAAAACGATGAAGTTACATCAATAATGAAGCAGTAAAATGAAGTGAAGAGGAACAGTCTGTCAGAATGGAGACCAGGACGGGAACAGGCACTTTGATTGCCTCATGAAGATAGGTTCGGCCAAACTCAACAAACTGCTCAGAGAAGCTCGTACAGAAAGTCACTGGAAATAGGCGCACTGGAGCTGGAGAGAAGCTCAGCTGAGAGAAGCGGACCCACGCACACAACTGCCCCTCGCTGGTAAGCAGTTGAGCATTATGGGGAATCATACGTCCTTAGGAACAAAGACTGTCCTGGTAACCTTACAGCTTATTCTCCTTCTTAACAGTTGGACAGTTTATGAGCCTGAAATATGGAACCAAACTGAGGTCAAGGTGTGGGACTCTGCAACTGAAAATGGCAAGGCTGCAGTGGGATTGCTCGACACCTGGCGAGCAATCTCTGAGGCCTTAAAGAGCCATGTGGGACCACAGTCAGAAACGTGTGGTTTGCCAGATAGTGAGGGAGCTGCAGGCTCCTTTACTGATCTGACTGCAAAATTCAGATTGAGTTGAGACCTCATTTATAACAGTATGATGAATGTGACCTTCTGCCTTACATACCCTTGTATAACCACAAGTCTAAGAAAAACGGAGTGGTTAATTTATATAGTTCTTGTATCTTGCAAAGGAATGGTCCAGCAATTCGTGTCAATAGAGAGCTTGAAGGGAAATGTATTTGTAGGCTTTTCCTTGAAGTCTCTGATATCTGGGGGGGGGGGGGGGTGCAGAACAACTGCTAACTATTATGACTATTGCATGGGACGCTATGCAAGTCTCTGATATCTGGCCAGGAGATTAAGGAGACGGGGAGAGCTGAAGGACGACTAAAAGACAAAGCTTGCAGGGAATGCTGCACAAGTCTCTGACATACAGCCAAGTTGGACACAGGAGAAGGACAAGAGGGAGGAAGACTATGAGCCTTCAGCACAAGAGACCCCCAGAGACCCCCAGAGGGACCACCAGAGACTGATACACATGCTCCAGTAGGAGGGTTTGGATTCTGGAAACTAATTATAATAACCCTGTTTTTTCTAGAAGTAGTAGTGAATATTTATTAGCCTAGGAGCATAAAAATCAGCTGCTTGATGTAACTGGTGTGTGTCTTGGTGGAGCAGAGACTCCCGGCACACCCAGCACTGTTTGCTTACCTCTATTCCTTTAATAAATTGTAAACTTTTATTGTAACCCTATTTGGGACTTAGCCATTTATTACAGGCTTAATAAAGAAGCTATATGAACATTGCAGCTACTGAAAAAAAACAGTCATCTTTCTTCATCTACAAGAGACAGTCACCATAAAATCACCCTCCTGTTGGTAGTATTTCATAGTGGGAAGGAAAATTCCTTCCTTCTTTTTTAAAGAAAAAAAATAATCAGCAAAACCAAAAAGAAACAGATCATGAATGTGCAATACAAATTGTACTAATGACTATTTTTTATTAGTTCTCTCCTGTCCTGGGGAGTCTCTGAAATAGATCTGTTCTTTGTGTAGCAATGTACAGAATGCAAATCTTGCATCTTGCTGATCATTACTTAGATAGGAAACTAACCATCTCTCCCCTTTATGTCACTGCATATTTGATAACTCATTTATGGTTAGGTTGGGGCAACCTAATAGGTATAGAAGGACTAGTAGCTTCTCTTGTTGTACAGTCCAGAAATTTCTGTTCAGAAGGCAGAAATAGTGATGAATAGCTTTTGGCCATGCTTTTCAAACCAATACATTGCTTTTTATGGAGGCCACTGTGTGAAAAATGGCCTCTACTCGGCTCTGGTGAGGCCGCACCTCGAGTACTGTGTTCAGTTTTGGGCCCCTCACTACAAGAAGGACATCGGGGTGCTCGAGAGAGTCCAGAGAAGGGTGATGAAGCTAGTGAGGGGTCTGGAGAACAAATCTTATGAGGAGCGGCTGAGGGAGCTGGGTTTGTTCAGCCTGGAGAAAATGAGGCTCACGGGCAACCTTATCGCTCTCTATAGGTACGTTAAAGGAGGCTGTAGTGAGGTGGGGATTGGTCTATTCTCTCATGTGCCTAGTGACAGGACGAGGGGGAATGGGCTAAAGTTGCGCCAGGGGAGTTTTAGGTTGGATATTAGGAAGAACTTCTTTACTGAGAGGGTTGTTAGGCATTGGAATGGGCTGCCCAGGGAAGTGGTGGAGTCATCATGCTTGGAGGTCTTTAAAAGACGTTTAGATGTAGAGCTTAGCAATATGGTTTAGTGGAGGACTTGTTAGTGTTAGGTCAGAGGTTGGCCTCAATGATCTTGAAGTCTCTTCCAACCTAGACAATTCTGTGATTCTGTGATTCTGTGAAAAACAGCTAAGAAAACCAAAAGTAAAATAAGTGGGGAAAAAAAAAAAAAAAAACACAACACAAACAACCTCCTCATATGCAGTGACTCATTTGGTAGAAAAAGAAAAGAGGAAATCTGTTAATATTTAGATCAGAAGGTTGTGGCACTGAACCATGCTGGGTACCAACAAGAGAAAGGAAAGAGTTATACGCTTTAAACTATAAGATGAAGTACTGATCTAGATCCAACTGAAAATGCCTTTGGTTAGAAAAAAATAAGATCTAAGAAATGCAGTATGGCTTTTGATAATTTGGACAGAGAACTTAATTTGAAGAAGTGGGGTAAAAATGTAAGTTTCCCCTAAAACTGTGGATCTTGCATTGACTCTTAAAATAAACAAACAAAAATTATTCTTTCATAAGCATTTCTAAAAGCTCAATAACACAAGAATCCTTCTTCAGTCTGTTCAGCCATGTCAGGAGATGCACAGTGACCAGGGAAAACACCTTACAATTTCTGGAAACCTTAGTGGAGAAGGATTTTAAAGGGTAATTAGGAACCCCTATTTAGAACAGACATATAATTTCTCCTTTAAATGGTCAGAACACAAAATCAGATTTGTAGGTCATGCTTGCCAAAAATGGAGAAAGCCTATGGCCTGTAAAGTAGTCAAAGAAAGCAGCTGCTCTTAGATGTTAGCTCCTCCCTTTTAAAGCATTAAATATGCTTGTCAAAATGTCAAGGGGACTGATACCTGGCTGTTGTACGAAGGCTGAGTCCCACTGTCTCTAGGCTTTACATGGGTTACATCACTAGATCTCACCAGTGGTGTGCCCTAGCTGCAAGGGAGGGCATTAGTATTTTGAGCTCTATTAACAAGAGCACGGGCAGTCAAACAGGGAAGTGATTATTCTTCTCTGCTCAGCACTCACTAGATCACATCTGGATACTACATCCAGTTTTGGGCACCCTCCTCCCACCCACCCTGAGTCCAGCATAGGAAAGACAGTAACAAAACAGAATGAGTTTAGCATAGGTCCATCAGGATGGCCAAGGGCTGACGATCTTGCCCTTTGAGAAAGAAATGACATAGTCTCTTCACAGTGGTGCATGGTGGGAGGACAAGAGACAAGGGACAGAAATTGAAACAAGAGAGTTTTCGACTGGATATAAAGAAAGGCTTTTTCACCATGAAGGCCAACAAGTTTTAGAGCAGGTTGACCAAATGAATTTCCATCCTTGGAGGTTTTCAAGACCTGACTAGATAAATCCCTGAGCAATCCTGAGATCTGACCCCACAGCTGACCTTGCTTTGGTCAGGAGGTTGGACTTTTCAGGTCCCTGACAAGCTCTGTGAATCTATTAATAGACAGAAACATTAATTTCCATAATTTATGATTAATAATAACAGTGACCTTAACAAATTATGATGGATAAACACAAAATGGAAGTACTGATCATAATTATAAAGCCTTATTTTCTACGTAACGCTCATGTTTCCAATGATTATACACTCATCTCTTAGCTAATGAAAGTAGAAAGGATGTTATAGGAACACCTCTTCACAGGGTTTAACACAAGAGCATTTTGCCCATAGACTTCATCTGATTCCATTCAGAATTTCTTATTCCACCTGGCTTTTACTAGCTCATTTACAGAAATCAGCTGCAAGCTAGCAACAGGCATTGTATCATTTACTCAGAAAATTCACCTACTTAACATTAGGCTACAATTTTATAGTCATCTTTAAACTGCTCTTAAGCATCCCTAGTTCAGCTGTTTTAATTGTTTTTGAGAAACTGCAGGCATATTCACTATTGGAGAAATATATATATAAATACATATAAATATACATATACATATGTAATATATTACAGATCAGGAATGAGGAGAGTGGGGATGAGGTTGAATATGGTTGGGGATTTGAAATAGTTGGAAGTAGGAATGGTGAGGAAAGGTACCTATTTTTATGGGGATCTGAAAATCGTTTTTCTGATGACAACCTTTGTGATGTCAGTATACACTATCTGTTCATCTCATCTCATATATTGGTTTTGGTTTGCTTACTTGAAAAAGCAAGATATCACACACACCAATACACTAAAGCAATGATAAGATTACAAAATGAAGCACTCAGGAGTGAAAAAATGCAAGAATTGATGCTATATATAAAATTTTAATTTCGTATTGTTTTGTATATGCATTAAGGCATCACTGCTAACCACATGTTTCTGTATTTTTCTTTTTCATGGCATCCTTGTTTTAATTACTGTAGAGAATGAATAAGAACATGGTGAAGAAGATGGCAATGTATCAGACTCATTTTTGCTAGTGTTGGAATACAGACAGTAAATAGGAAAAGGATGGTTCTGTGATGTAGTTGTACAACCAAATGCTGCCTTGGAGAAATGGACTTGACGCCTATTTTTGGCATGACATCCCAATTATGGTGGGTAAATAACATGTCACAAAACCCCTTAATAAGATCTCCTAGGCTACTTTCTTATTAGTAAATAAAAGCTGCAGGCTCTGAGTGCAAATGGCACATCATGGCTTCTATCCTTATGACTAAACTCTCTTATCCCTAAAAGAGGAGTGGTCTTGTCTATACCACTGTCTAGGGATGGTCCCTGTACCTTGCCACCCCTGAGCCATGCCCCAAAGACGTCCTGGCCCAACTAGAGCCAAAAGCATACAAATGTTAAAAAGATATGGATAGTTATGACATAGTGCATGAGCTGATATGCGAGGCCTCTTTATTTTTTTCTTGGTGCTCAGTCAGTGTGTGACCTGAGATTTTGCTGGTGTAGAAAGGCTGCATGCCTGTACTGGATCTGAAATGAACATAAACATAGCATGCTCTGCATTGTGTTAGACATTTTGAGAAAACACACAAACAGACCAATCAGGCTCATGGCATCTCAGATGAGGCATTCAAGATTAATAAATAATTTTGAATATCTTTCTATGTCTCACCATCCCCTTGGTGAAATGAAGACGACATGAGCACTGTGAAAATGCTGTTTCTCAGTTCCATGAACCTCTCAAATGCTCTGCTAGGAAGGGCCTTAGGAAAACAGATGAGAAAATAATAATAAATTCATATTCATAGCAACATTTGAATATTGTGCAGGAAGGAAGGCCTGGGGCCAAGCAGAGAGCTGTGAGGACCTATTGAACAGCTGCTCTGTAACAAGGTAGCTGACAGACTTCAAAATGCTGAAGCGCAGTCCTGTGCAGCAAATGAAAAAGGACAGACAGATATAAAGAAGTTGAAGATAAATATGTGGGGATGGATGGATGGATGGATGGATGGATGGATGGATGGATGGATGGATGGATGGATGGATGGATGGAGAAACACTTGTTCTACAGCTCAAATTTACATTGAATGAGAGAGATCTTGGGAAAACAAAATAAAAACAGATGCAATGGAAAGCCTAAATGTTGTTGTAGGTCTGCAATCTCACAAGAGCAGGATGTGGTAAGTCCATGTTCAGCAGTTCAATCACCTTGAGTTCAGAAATGGGCCTGCCTGTTAAAGTGTTAACTGTTTTCTGAACAGAAACTTCTGGACCGAATGAAAGTAGCACTAGAGACTCTCCTCTGGCATTTCTACACATGGGGGTGTTTGCATTTAAAACTGCAATATCCTTGGAGCATATGGAGGATCAGCTGTATCTAATTAGGGTTCATCTACTCTATCTAAAATCAAAGTATTTTTAGAGGAGGTGGCAGTAAATAGCATGCTGTGCAGGCACATGTGAAAAGCCCTTCAGGTTCTTTTCCTAGTTCCGAAAGGATCAGTTTGAAGCCTAGAGCATTAAGTTTTTAACCTCTTTCAATTTTTTTTTTTTCTTTTCTTTCTTCTGGCATTAACTCTTAACATTGGTCATTTCCATTAGTCACATAAATGTCCATTCCTCCTTTGAAGTTCATTAAATGAGTAGCCACAAAGACCCTGCAGTAATGAGTTCCTCCATCTAATCACACCATGAGTGAAAATGTTTTAAATGATTGTGTGTGTATGCGAGTAGGTACGTACAGACATATACATAACTTCTAGACATATTCTGGATGGACTACATCTATCACTTGGGTGCAGAGATGGATAGAATAGTGATAGACACAAGGACAGACAGATAAATAGAACATAGATTCTGCTAACATATTCTTGTCTAATAAATTGTTAAACTACAAAAGAAAGCAGAAGTCCCTGTGTAGAATATATAGATTTTCTTTAATGTGAGTTATTGGGAAAAGACAGAGCTATCTCTTTAACTGGAGAACTGCAAACAGCTGTTCCTTATGCATACATGCTTGCTTGGTCTGAGAGTTTTGGTAAGTCAGTGCGTAACTGACAGTTAGATTTATCTCCCCAGTAAGCAATCACCATTATAATAAAGGAAAAATGCTTTCAGTGCACCTTTGAGAGTGCATCAGAAATTAATCTAAATATCAAATTAATTATAGTTTGTAAATGAATAGTGGCTCATAGCCCTAATACTTCTCCCGCTCCTCCTCCTCCCCCTAAAACCTCCCCCAACCAACTGCAGTGGTTGGAGGTGCTGTGCAGTAAGTTTGATGAACTCTTCCTTCACTTTCTTACACAACTCTTTCCTTATCACCTGGAAAACTGTCCCTTCCTCACTCTGTGGATCTGAAGTCTTAGAGCCTGGCTGCTTTGGATTATAATATTTATAATATTTGGAGCTAGCAAATATAAATTTCTGTATTTCTGTATTTTAATACACTTGGAAGATTGTTCCCATATTGTCTCAACTCAGGTGCTAAAATTAGTGGTTTCTTTCATTACACTCTTTCATTACAGAGCTTTGGCCTGAAACCCATAGCTATATGGCTAAGACAATATCATATTGTCCAGGGAACTGAAACAAAATTAATTGTCATAGATCATGCAAAACAAAGGACATAATCTAAATCTGTGGGCTACAGAAAGAAAATCTGGGGCAGAGATTTTTCTTAGGAAGTTTGAAATCAGGTTAAAGGTAAAAAGGAAAAAAAATCAATTTAATCATAGTACTGGTAATACTAGCAAGCAGAGCTCCATCTCTTTCCCAAGTGCTTTCTAATAATTCCTTTATCTGGTGAGAAAAAGGAAGAAACAGGAAAAAATAAATAAATTAAAAAAAACACCAAACAAACCTCAAACCAAAAACACCTTTGAGCTGATAAATAACTCTCCTCATCCACATATCTCAAATCCCCATGCAAAGGAATCAGTGTCCTGCTACAAGAGGGGTAAACAGAAGCACACAGATTGGTTAATCCATCATCACCCAGATGGGATGGGAACATGGGGCTGGAATTTCTTACCAGTACATCACCTTACTCCTGGACTTGTTAATTTCCTTGGATGAATTTAAGGAGAGACTTTTTTTTTTTTTTTTAACTAAATGAGAAATTGCCAGCTTTTTCAGGATTTGTTGGAGGCACATTGCGAGCAGGTGCTGAACAATATTTTTCTGGTGCACCTCAGGGTCTGTTGTTCCACTCTTACGTCTTATGGAATGCTGCCAATGCACTTTAGATCTGATGTGCAGTGCCCCTGGTCCTGGGGCCCTGCATAGCTTTGCCAATGCCCCAGTCTCTTGATGTTTCTGCTCTTTCTGTTTCAGCTTCCAAGATGAAACTCTGCAGACTGTCATGATCTGCCTGCTGCCTTGCAACTCCCACCCTACCATTCTGCCACCACGCTGCCATCTTGATCTACCAACTGTTTTTAATAACACAACACAAGCTCTACCTATGTCTCAGCACTTCTCCTGAGCTTCATCCCCTCCTGTGTCCAGTCCTCATTCCTTACTGCTTTTCTCACCTTTAATCTCTGTCCCTTGGCTCACAAGATAGGAGCCAGAAAATGTTGAGTAGGGAGTAGAAATATTTCACCGTGAGGGTAATTAACTACTATGACCCTCATCAAGTGGCATTTTCTTCTCTCTTTTGGCATTTTAATTGAGTTTTCTTTTTGCCTTGTACACAAATTGGTCACAATAAACTTATCTGTGTGAGGAATGTTTTAACAATTCGTGTCCATAAAGAACAATTCTGTTTGAATCCTGTCTGCCTCTGGGCCCTGCACTGGCAATTTAATTCTTGAACCACAGATGCAGTGTGTCCCAGTCTCCCCCTCATTCTAGTCAATTTATCAAGTCTTCAGAAAATACTCCTTAAATTTATGAACCTGTTTGCTTTTGTTATTCCGGACTTCTATTTCTAACAGTTACAGCCTTTTTTTTTCCTGTCTTCTTTGAGATTAACTTAACACTGCTATAGATGTGTCTGTGAATGGCTGGGGAAGAATGTTTTAATTACTCGTGAAGCGTCAAATAAGAAAGCTGTTTGTGTTTGATGTCTGGGAGTTTCAGAACAACTGATAACAACTAGTGACTGTTATGGGATACTATGCGGATCTTTGGTATCTGGTTAGGGGGGCCGAGAGATAAAGAGGAAGGAAAAAGAAGCTGAAGGACAGCTGGGAGACAAGACCTGCAGAGAATGTTCTATAAACTTGGCATGGTGCCAAGTAAGTACAAAGGGGGAGAGGAAGACTACGAGCCTTCAGCATGAAAGACCCCTGGAGACCCCCAGAAGAGACCCCCAGAGGAGACTGCGCATGCTCCAGTAGGAGGGACTGGACCCCGGAAGCTAATTATAATAATCTATTTTTTTAGAAGTAGTAATAAATATGTATTAGTCTAGGAGCATAAAAATCAGCTGCTTGATGTAACTGGGGTGCGTCCTGGTGGAGCGGAGACTCCCAGTGCACCCAGCGCTGTTTGCTTACCTCTATTCCTTTATATTCTTTCAATAAATCCTATTTTTTTATTTAATCCTAATTTGAATCCTGAGCCATTTATAACATCTGCATATCTGAGAGGGAAATTTTCAATAGAACCATTGTGATCAGCATACAGATATATTGTACATGTATATCCTCTGACATTTAGTATATATACACGAGCTTACACACATGCAGTGGGAAGTGCATGTCTTGCACAGAGACAAAATATAGACTCAGGGTCCTGCAGAAGCTGATGGTTAGGCTGTGACACATTGTGCCTCTGTGTAAGACATCCCAGATCAGTCTGCTGTGAGAATGGGAGTTGCTGTCTTCAAGGAAAGCTTTATTAAGTGTAATTTTTCCTCAAGTGAGACAACTCCTGTGGTGTCCCTACCATTTCACTGGGAAAGAACAGCAAGTCCCAGTAAGGAGAAATGTGCTAAGTATAAAAGAAGTGGATGGGAAGAGGCTACAGACTGGGCACTGAAGAGCTGTGAAGAGCTGGTGGGAGAGGAGAAAGACAGATAGAATGGTGAAAGGCTGTGAAAATAAAATTAATAACTCTGAATCCAAGAGGGTGGAAAGGGCAGTACCAGAGGAGAATCCCAAGGAGATGCTGATGTTGTGAGGAATGTTTTAACAATTCGTGTCCATAAAGAACAATTCTGTTTGAATCCTGTCTGCCTCTGGGCCCTGCACTGGCAATTTAATTCTTGAACCACAGATGCAGTGTGTCCCAGTCTCCCCCTCATTCTAGTCAATTTATCACGTCTTCAGAAAACACTCCTTAAATTTATGAACCTGTTTGCTTTTGTTATTCCGGACTTCTATTTCTAACAGTTACAGCCTTTTTTCCTGTCTTCTTTGAGATTAACTTAACACTGCTATAGATGTGTCTGTGAATGGCTGGGGAAGAATGTTTCAATTACTCATGAAGCGTCAAATAAGAAAGCTGTTTGTGTTTGTTGTCTGGGAGTTTCAGAACAACTGATAACAACTAGTGACTGTTATGGGATACTATGCGGATCTTTGGTATCTGGTTAGGGGGGCCGAGAGATAAAGAGGAAGGAAAAAGAAGCTGAAGGACAGCTGGGAGACAAGACCTGCAGAGAATGTTCTATAAACTTGGCATGGTGCCAAGTAAGTACAAAGGGGGAGAGGAAGACTACGAGCCTTCAGCATGAAAGACCCCTGGAGACCCCCAGAAGAGACCCCCAGAGGAGACTGCGCATGCTCCAGTAGGAGGGACTGGACCCCGGAAGCTAATTATAATAATCTATTTTTTTAGAAGTAGTAATAAATATGTATTAGTCTAGGAGCATAAAAATCAGCTGCTTGATGTAACTGGGGTGCGTCCTGGTGGAGCGGAGACTCCCAGTGCACCCAGCGCTGTTTGCTTACCTCTATTCCTTTATATTCTTTCAATAAGTCCTATTTTTTTATTTAATCCTAATTTGAATCCTGAGCCATTTATAACAATGTGGTTGGTGTGATGGAGGCTCAGGCCATGGGGATAGACAGGATGGTGATGAGTGCGAGGGAGAAAGAAGTGTGGTCTGTAGTGGGACATATTTCAGATGCATCAGGATAAGGGGGAAATAAAAGCCAGCGGCCTGAAAAATTGTAGTAAAAAAGGGAGGATTTGGGTCTAGACTGGATGAATGCAGCAAGAGGAAAGTCCCAGACAAAAATGCCTCCCAACTTCAATGAATGTTTTAGTGAGGTCAGGGTTGTGTCTCAGGCAGGAAGCAGACCTGCTATGGTAAACAACAGCCATATTTTGACCACTTTCACATTTTTTTTTGCACAAGACTGGTGTTTGCTGTAGTCACCGTTCTGCACTGCTCATTGTCAAGCCAGGAGGCAACCTCTGAACTGAAAACGTCCAAGGCTTCATAACTGCAATGTGGTTTCTTCAACATACACAGGTGCTAATGGGTCTCAGCAGGACGGTGGACCCTGGGAAACCAGGAGAACGGCTTGTGGCTGGTCTTGTTTTCTCCCACAGTTGCCCCTACACAATCCTGCCAGCAGTGGCTAAAGGAGATAATGCATCCATCTTTGTGCTGGAAGCACAGGGGAGGTTCAGAACTGAACACAGAGGAATATAAGTCTTTTTTTTTTTTTTTTTTTTTTTTTTTTGAGATGCTGCTCTACTGACGCACTTTGGGCTGGCTACTTACTGGTAGTTCAATAGTGAGAAAAGAGCAGCAAATGAAGTATTTTCTCTTCCCATGGAAGAAAAACATGGTTACATTTTTATCCATGGAATTTTTTGAGTTTGTCTAAAGAAAGACTTCTTGACAATTTGTCAACAACCTTGGGCTAGACTCTGTTATAGCAATTTACTTGGGATCTGCATAGCAGATATACTTTAAAAGGTCATATAATGGTGGAGTATCTTTCTGGGGCCAGACAGAATTGTCCCCCCAGGCTACCAGTTGGAGAGCTCTGGCTGGTTAAAAAAAAAGTGAAACAGAATGCAAATGCTATGTTTTTATATGATGAGTTTGGGGAAATGCTTAAGCAGAAAAGGAAAGAGTTTTCTTACTTTCAAAGTTAACAAAAATACTTCTTTTCCTTTAGGAAAAAGTAATATTTCCCTTTTTAAAAAAGCTGAGTTTCTGAACAAAGAATTATAATCAGTGCCAACTTCAGTGGACTTAGCACAACAAATGAAAGGCCTGGTTATCTGTAATAATGTCCATATTTTTACATTGCTCTTAAGTTGAAGGTCAGTGGGGTGGGAGGTTTTGAAGAGCAGTATGACATACTTGTGATAATTATCTACCTGTATGTCTGCTATTTCTGTCCTTGTGGAGGAGGTGTACATGGCAGTGTAAGTGAAACCAAGTCACATCAGGCACTCAGTTCTATGGGAAACTTAGCTAAAGTCAGAGAAAACCGGGGCTTGATGCCTGGAACCCAAAATTGACTGGATATTGGTGTCTCAGAAACTAATATAAGGTGACTAAAATCCATCAGCATTCTCTAGTTCCTGCTTTTGCTTGCCTGAGTTTACACATCCAAAGTGCACCTTCCTGCTTTCAGGCTGGAATACCCTACCATTGGTGTTGGAGGTTACTGCATCAAACAAGCTGTGGTTTAGGTTCTTCCAGTAAGACTCACAATAAGAAAAATTTCTGCTAAGATCCCTCAATCCCTGCTCAGCTATCAGCCACAACTTCACAGTACCTTGGAAACAGCAACAAAGCCAGCCCCATAACCCTGCCCCACAAGCTAGGTATGTGTTATTACCCTCATTAAGCCTTATAGCCAAAGAATCTTTGAAACAGGAGGATATGAGGTGAATCTCTGTCCAGAAGATACTCTTCCTTACTGGACTTGGCTCCCACCTCATTTCTTCTCCATTTACCTTTGCCCTTCCCCCTTGCCTGTATAAGGGGAGACAGGCTCAGTACTCCCCTAAATATTATTTATGATAGGAATAGCAATTTCACTGACAAAGGTCCACTTGTTGATATCCTTGGAGCATTAGTGTTCAATGTCACCTAGAGCTTTGCTGGTCTGCTTATTTTGTTATGAGCTTTTATACGGTTAAAGCTCTAAATCTCTCATTTGAACTTCCCAAGTTCTTCTTAACAAACTCTTTTGTTCTCTAATGCTCAAGAGTACAGCAATCCCATGACTACTGGTGAAGGGATTGCCGTGTCCCCTCACACTAGGGAGCAAGGCTTTTTCAATCAAAAAGCAGCCTGTTCAGACCCTCTGTGGATGGGCAGGAGAAACTGCACAGAGAAGGGGCACAGATCTCTTGGAAGTACTGTCTGCCATGCACCATAGCTAGCAAGGAATGAGGTAAGAGTTTTGGGAGGTGGGCTGTCCAGGAAGGGAATGGGGAAGGCAACATGGGAAGGAAGCATAACGTGGAGATTGAGTGACTTTAAAATCAAATGAAATTCCAACAAGTCTTAACTCTGGAAGTTTGCCTGAGAAACAGAGTCCAGATCAGATGCAAGTAACAGGAAAAGAAAAGCAATAGTTTGTACCATTGCAATTCTCAGAGAAAGTTTGCAAAGAACACTGAGTGGTGGAGTACCAGAAACTGCACATTCCAGTGGCAGGTGAGAGGAGATCCCCCATCCACCAGGTGGGATGGGACCTTTCTGGGGCTGCCAGAAGGGACCTTTCACAGCAGCACCTTTGCAAACAGTGGGATCCCACTGAGACATCACGCACACATCAGCACACCGCTGTTGGCAGACTGATCCCTCCCTTTGTGGGTGCACCTTGGGGTGTTCTTGCCTGGTGGCCCACAGGCAGCTGAAGCTGTGTTCTGCTCATGCTCCAGCTGGTGGAGTTGGGCCCGGAGCTGTTTGAGAACAGCATTGCTTTCAGACCCAGCCTCTTAGCATGGCTTGCTGGCTTAGGCACAGGGTTAGCTGGAGCTATTTGTACGTGCCATGGTTCTGGCTCAGGTGTGGCAGGCTCAGAGCACAGCTGCCTGCAGTCTGCTGAGCAACCATCCCTGCAGAAGACCAGGCTTTCAGCTGATGGTGTTCAGCCCTTGGCCCTTTGCAGTTTAATGCATCACATCTGCTAGATAGCTGTCCCTCAAGCTCTGTCCTCCCTTCAACTCCACAACCTGTTTTTCCTTTCACTTGGGTGCAGAAATTCCCACTGCTGACTCCATCAGCAGTTCACCTACTCCCTGGCCTCCTCCATTTTACTCCATGTGCTTTAGTCTTTTCTGCACCCTCCCCACCTCCCCTTCCAAGGGGGGGGGGGGGGTGTTTTCCACCCCACCAGCAGCAACTGCAGCACCCAGCTGCCAGTGAAATGCCAAACCTTCGCTTTTTAGCAGAGCAGACAATTCTGAGCATGAGACAATTAGGAGAGAAAGAGGGAAGGGGTGAAGTATCGACAGGAGTAAATCAAGAGAAATCATAAAGCTTAAGCAGAAAGAAAGCAGTTTGAAAGGTGAAGTATTCAGAGAAAGCCCTTTCCTGGATGAATCTAATTGTTTTGTTATCTTTACCCACCAAAGCATTTACTTTGGTTTGTCGCCCGATCCACAAACACTTTCGAGGAGATGACATTACCAAAAGGCAGGAACATCTGCATCAGCTCAGTATCCCCAAACTCCTGGGGCAGATGGTAGATAAACAGGTTACAGCCCTCTGGACCTGTCAAGAGAAAAAAAGAGCTATGAATGGAAATTAATAGGATATGAGAAGCACGTGGCGGAGATTTACTTTGGTGTCCCCTCTCTCTGACAGCTGAAGGGTCACTGCAAGGAAGCAGTCTGTAGAGCCCAGACTGCATTAATGGGTCTTGGAGAAAGGGCTCCCTTTGTTCCTCTGCATGTCTGACTTTCCTCAGCTGGGAAAGAGTGGCTGTGGGATGTGTTTTCACAGGTTTTCTTGGCTCATCTGTTTATTTTTACCATTTTATCCTCTTTGGAAAACTGTATGCCTAGCAATGTGGCATCTGTCCTAATGACCCTTCCCTATTCTCCTATATTGGTCTTCAAAACACTTTCAGAGGAACAAAGAAAGCAGAAGACCGGGAGTTCAGAAAGCCACCCAGAGGCTATGTTAACCTTCCCAGGATAAGCACCAGGATAAAACCTAGCGACAGAGGAATGCAAGAGCACATGTGGCCATGGAAAGAGAGAATGTAGGAATAAGAGCAAAAAGAATGAAAGATGCAGATCACAGTTTTCCTTTGCTCCCCATAACGTCATTTAATCTGTAGAGTATTGGGTGACCACCACTAACCCTTGCCTCTTCTCAGTGTCTGCACACAGAAGTTTCATTATCTTTCTCGTGTCTGTGGGAGGACTGTGATAACAAGTAAAAAGAGATGCAGAAACCCCCAGGCTTATTTTGATTTTAGAATTTTACATTCAGCCTACCCAGCTTGACTCAGCCCAAGAACTCCCCCAAATCTGGGCAGTTTGGTCATGTCCCCCAGTTCTACAGGGTTCTTCAAAAGAGATGATAGATGGATTCAAATCCAAACTACTAGACATAAGGACAGAAATTGCCTTTTTTTTTTTTTTTTTTTTTTCGTCAGTGCTGTAACAAACTTCAAAGGGTTACAGACTTCAGAGGGTACTTGGAAAAATATCCAGAGAGGAGTCTTTCATTGGAATATGCAGTTTTGTTAAAGAATCAGAACATGTTCTGTTGGAATCAAATTTTGGGGTAGAAGAGGGAGAATCTGCCTCTGGCTTAGAACGAAGCTTATCAATGTGACTTTTATTTTTAAGTATAGTGTATAAATACATTGAGTAAAAATCCAGAGGGAACATTTGTTTCGAAGTGGTTTTGTTGGAAAAATAATAATAATATTAATAATAAAAAAAGCATTTAAACCACTTGCAGTGTCCACTAGCAGAAACCTGTATAATTTCAGAAGGCTGGGATTGTTTTTTTTCTTGGGATTATTTCCAAGGGTACTTCCAGCTGCTGCCCAGCTTTGCACTGACCTCCAAAGGTAACTCCAACTCTGGTTTGCTCAGGGGGGTCAAGATGAAGGGGAATTAGTGCATGTTCCTTGTTGTGATGGTAAGAGGACAGAGAGAAATAGGAAGTGTGGAAGGAATACCAGGTAATACTCCTCCCACCCAGTCCCTGTGCCTACAACCCTGTGACCTGACTGAGCCAGCTTTCCCCCATTTATGGCTGGGGCACAGTGTGGGGAAGTAAAGGGTTTCTTAATACGCTCCTTTTCTTCATCAGGGCATAATTACGGTGTCATAACACAGCAAATTACAACTTTGCCTTTCCTGTTAGGGAGAGGAGTTTGCCTAGATGCTCCCACCTTTTATTAGCAATTACCCCCCTGGCTGGCAGGAGAAGTACAGCAAAGTCAGGATTCTGACAGCTGCCCATTTAAAGCTCATTAAAATTCCTGGGCCTCAGCATTATTGAAGTCACAAGCTCTCCACATTTCCTTTTGGATTAATGGAAAATGAAGTCCTAATGAATATTTGCTAAGCACAATTTTCCCCACTAATTTGTTAAAAGGACTGTCACAAAGGAACAGCTGATCCTTTGCATCTTGTGCATTTCCTGAAGGTCATGAGGATGGTGACAGGGTTTCTTCCAAATGGAGGGGATAGTGGGATGGTGGGATAATTAACTAATTAGGCACCCGGTCATCTGCTTAACTAAATTACTTTTGAACCTCAGTGGCCCACAGTCAGGTTCCCCTATTTCATGCCAAGCTTTTCATTCTTCCCCTCACCTCCTGTCTGCCTCTTCCTCAGTCTCCCAACTAAGCAACTATCCCTTCCCCAGTCCTTGCTGTAGTCCAGTTAGATGCAATGTGCAGTTATTGGCATAATAAACTAGATATGAAACAGTCTGAAAGTGTTAAACAAACACTGACCCCCTTAGGTGTCTGTTAGGATTGAGAAAATTCTGCCCAGGAGAAGACCGTGGTCCAGAATAGCAGGGAAAATTTCATTTGAACATACCCCAGAGCACTTCTGCTGTGAGATTTGAGATCCACATTATTATAGAATGGGTAAAATCTTGGCTTTGCTGCAATTAGTTGCAAAATTCCCACTGTCATCACCAGAGCCAGCAGTTTGCTCTGTAAAACTGGCAAATTCTTTCAGAAATGCCAGCTGCATTTCCTGGGGTCTTGGATGTATTGTGCATGAGTAGGGATTCTACCTGCATATGCTGAGAAACACCTACTAAGGCATAACGCAGATCAGAAGGCATGCAATTTCTTCCACACCAGGCTTAGAGGTTGGGCCCAAGGAAAAACAACCCTTAGCTCACCTTAAGCTCAGCTTTGTCTCACTCACAGTGCTCAGAGACCGAGATGAAGAGACCAGGAGGAGCTGAAAGGGCAGAGACAATCCTCAAAGCCCAGTTCTGCTCTGAAATGTGGCTGTGAAACCCATGCTGTGGCTTCCCATACTGACTCAGATATTTAAGGCCAAACTCACTCCATTCCCAACTACAGAAGATTTTTGCTAATTTTCGATGCTGAAAACTCCACCTGCTACTGAGAAACAACCTGGGATAGTTTGATGTTTAATCATTCTCACATATGAAAATTCTGCTATTAGAATTTAACAAGAAATTTCTTGTTAACTCCATCCGTGCGTAAGTTACCTATCACAGTTAGACCCTTTGGCAAAGAATTCACAAAACAAGCTCTCTCTCAGCCCTTCTATTTTGTTTTTTCTTTATTCCTAGTCAAGCTAATCTAGGCAGTCCATGGTAGACCACACAGTTATGTGTATGGTCACTGCTTTTTACATATATGTATATTTTCGAGAAACTGAATGCAAGAGTTGTTCAGCTCAGAATGCTCTGAAGAGCTAAGTTAGTTCTCAGTGCACATAGCCAATGAGTTTAGAAGGGATCAGGATCACTGGAGCAAGATCCCTGTTGGTATGGCAAAACCTCAGTGAAAACTCTAACTGTCAAGAGAAAGGTCTTGTTTTGGACTGAGTTAACGGATTATTGGAGATCAGTAAATTTGGCAGTTCAGGGCTGAATACAGTACTAAAATTCTTTGCTAAGCACTTCACTTTGGTTTTTGAAAGGGCTGTAAGTCAGCTCAAAATCTAACCTTTGTGACACTATGAAAAGAGAATCAAGGTTCATTTCTACCCTGACACCTTCCATGTATTTAGGTTTTATTGCTTTATGTAATAGATATTTCTGCTCATTAATACACTAGAAGCACGGATAGTCTTGGTTCAGACAAAGGGAAAGAAAAGTTGTAGAGAAACACATGGTTTATGAATAGTTTTTATATTACAGGCAAACCATGTTAGTTAATGGAAACACTTGTACTTGTTTTTGTGGTTTAACCCGGCCAGCAGCTAAACACCATACAGCTGTTCGCTCACCCTCCCCCCTCCCTCTCTGGGATGGGGGAGAGAAATGGGAAAGTGAAGCCTGTGAGTTGAGATAAAGACAGTTTATTAAGACATAAAAATAATAATAACAATAATAATAACAATAATGATGATAATAGTACTACTAGTAATAATGTGTACAAAACAAGTGATGCACCATGCAATTGCTCACCACCTGCTGACCGATGCCCAGCCTAACCCCAAGCAGTCCAGCCCTCCTCCCCCCGGCTAGCCACCCCTATATATTGTTTAGCATGACATCAGATGGTATGGAATACCCCTTTGGCTAGTTTGGGTCAGCTGTCCTGGGTCTGTCCCCTCCCAGCTCTTGCTGCACCCCTAGCCTGCCCGTTGGCAGGACAGAGCAAGAAGCTGAAAAGTCCTTGGCTTGGTGTAAGCACTGCTCTGTAACAATTAAAACATCAGTATGTTATCAGCACTCTTCTCATCCTAAGCCAAAACACAGCATTCTACTAGCTACTTAGGAAGAAAATTAACTCTGTCCTAACTGAAACCAGGACAGTGGGAACACTGGAACACATGGCAAAGAGATCTGCTGTGGGTCCCTGTTTATTTGGGTTGGTTGGACCTGAGCTGCTAAGTCATTGCTCTGCCCATGCTCCTCACCCTCCAGATTGCTGATCATTACTTGGCTTGGGGACAGCAGCCATCCCAACTTATCTTGGGTGTCCACTGTCTACATGAGTAAACTCCACATACCTGAGCTGAGATTAGTTATCTGTGATCGCATCCCCAGCACTGTGAATCAGTGTCATAAGGAGACTAGAGAGCTCTTCCAACAGTAAGTAAAAATGAGCTGTGCCATAAGGTTGTATGAATTTTTGCAGCCCTTTGGTTGGATGCACAGTAAGTGGCATATACACCTCACCTCTACAGCAGACACTCAGAGGCTGTAACTTCATTGCCTTTTCTGCATCTACTTGGTATTCAAGTCCTCAGCATGTTTGAATGCAGGAGTCACAAGCCTGCATCACTTTATTTTAATGTGTATTTCTGAGTTTCAGAAACTATGTCAAGATGAGTAATACCGTACAAATTTGAAATTACCCCCAAGTTTTGCTTGTTTGACATAGTCTGAATCAAGACTTTGCCTCTACCTTTGATCATTGTCATCTCTACCTTCGATCATTTTGGATCTGTTCCACCCTATGCACCCCATCCACTGCCAGCAGCCTCAGCACTCATGTGGAAGCAATGACTAATCTCTACTGGAATGATGCAGCAGCCAAGCAGCTCTGGGCTTGTTATTCAACCAGGATCCAGGAGCTGAGAGTTAGTATCATTATTAACAATGTGATCATCAATGTTATTGTTGTGGTAGGGCTGGTTTATTAACAAAATTAATGTTCCCCAGGAAATTCTGACATGGGAAAAAAAAATAATTCCAAATTAGATCGAAATGCCAACATTTCCAATTTTCTCACAAAATCAGATTTCTCCTTCAAAGTAATTCTAGGCCATCAGAATGTTTTAGTTTGATAGTATAATCTTGATTCATTTCACTCTGTTACACTATATTAAAATATTAAATGTTATAATATATATATAATAGCACATAGCATATATCTGAATGAGTGACCTAATAGAGGATAAAAGCTGAAATATAAATTTTAAAATGAGGGTCTCTACACTAGGCTGAAGCATCTGATTTAAATGCCTCACTTAGGCAAGCAGTCTCCTCTTCTATTCAAGTGAGAGCAGTGGACTCCCTGAAGGACAGTTTGGACTACCTGAGTATGTTGCCTCTGAGGATCCCACTGTTACCCACTGACTGTAAAGGAAACATGATGGACTCCTCTCTTCATTCAGGCAACCCTTTGGTTGCAAAGCACTACCTGACGTGGATATCTCCCAAAACATTTACATGTATTTAGGGGAGATTCACCTCTCCTTACTTTTCATGTCTCTAGTGCTGCCTGTCCTATAGACTACTTAACCCTGGCTCCTCTCACAGTCAATGTAAAGAAATAGGTACCTTTGTTAGATGATTCATCTCACCCTGATACAGATATTGCACTCTAAAAGGGCTGATTTCTGTTTCCTGATTACTGAGGGAGGCTGAAAGGACTCTATCAGCTCCACTAAATAGCAGGTGTCTGAAATAACATTACTGGCTTCTAATTAAGGCCCACCAGTGCTTTGTTTCCTATTAAATTCTTTATTCCAATGCGATTGTGGTTTTGATCCACATTCTTGCTGACTGTCTTTAAAAAACCCCACTTTATGTTATTGCCTACTTTGCTACCAGGCCTTTCCATGGCCCATGCACATCAGCGTGCTCCTGTCCCTGGGGGCTGAGAAGATAGATCTCAGCAGCTATTCCCCACAAGGATGTTCTTGCATATTATAGTTAATGACAATGATGCTACATATGGAAATTGAGAAAAGGCTCAGTAGACCAGGGATTTGAAGCAATGGGGCATTTACTGGATGCTCTCTAGGTGTGTGAGAAGGGGAACCAATGTGGTGGGGATGGCATGCTGGGTCCAGAAAGAACAGGCCATTCACTCACCTTCTCTCTGTTGCTGTGGGATCATGGGAGGCGGCTGTGGGAACGCTTGGCTAATCTGGCCATAAGCAGCAGGATAAGCAGCTATAGGGGAGAGAAAGGGAGAGAAGAAAGGACAGATTTCAGTGTTGGGAAGCATGGAGCTTTCACACTAAACAATCACACCAAGCCGGAGGTGGACTTTCTCCCTGTATTTTAACCACCTCATACAGCCTGAGATGCAGTAGAAACATCACAGTGGTGCTCCAGATGACACTTGGCCCTGAAGACCCAACCTCCCTTCAGCATCCTAACAGTAGCACTGAGGACAGCCACGTGGTCTAAATGGGGGTCTCCACTGAGATGTGTAACCATCCCTGATGGTACCACAAGCATGCTCACTGACAAGCTCAGCACATTGATGCCCATGCTGGCAGTCACGTGCAGCACCCATTCACGTTTCCCTGTGTAATCTCTTTTGCACTCTGACTAATTCACATGCTCATAGTAACAGTTCACACGTGTATTTCCTCTCTCTTACTATAACCTTCATATGCACACACCCTGTATGGGCACACTTGTGCATACACTTTCAGATATATATTTCCTTTTATGTCTACAGACACTTTCTCTTTCACACAGACACGGTGGAAACAGTGTGCGCCAATTAAACAATTTTCCCCACCTCAGCTCCCCCACCAAGCAGACAAAGGGAGCCATTCAGTACCACAGATGGTAGATGATGTGCCGTGCTGCTAAAAATACAGAGTATGTGAGCCCAGAGAGAGGGAGATAGGAGCCATGTGTGTGCAGAGGGGTTAATTAACAGCTCAAAGGGTTGAGCTGCTTCCCAGCTATCAAACCTCACAAGAAATAAATGACAATAACTAAAACACTGGCAAATGAAGCCCTACATGGAGAATTAAATTAAGTTTCCAGATACAACGCTGACATGAGATAATAGCCATTCCTCAGCAGGAGCCCGTGATTGCTCCAGTTACCACAGGAAATAATGACTTTGGGGTGGCAGCTTCCTCGCAACATTGGCCATGGACACCTTGCAAAGGGAGGCTGAACACAGCAGGGTCATGATCTGCACCAAGTCACTTTGGCTGGTGTCAGTCCATCAGCCGCAAAGGAGCAGCTCTGCGTGCAGGGCAACGTGAGAGTCAGCAGAAGCTGATCCACTGGAAGTTGTGAAGAAGCTGCTGAGGAACCAGGAGTACGTCTGCAGCTTCTAAGCAGGTCTCAGACTAACTAGCCGGGATATGGTCAGCGGTGTGTTAAGGCTGACCCCAGAGACAATAGCTTTTGGGGTTGGTGTGGTAGCCCCTGCTTCAGCAGCTGCACCTCCAGCCACACAAGTGCTAACCAGTGCTGAGGTGTCTCACGCATGGCCAACCTGCAAAGCGTAGACCTACCCTACAACATGGGGATGTGCAGACATCCCAAAACCTGCCAGGCACAGCAGGGTCTGACTGCTCATCTCCCCTACACATCACAGCACTCAGGAAACACCCAATTTTGTTGCTACAGAAAGTGGCCCCCAAACCAAGCGTCCTGATTTTCCACTTGTTCATTGTGCTAAGGAGACACAACCTGGTCCTGTCAAAGAAGCTGCACCAAGGTACAGGTCAGTGGGAGCCTTTCCCTGGTGTTTTATGGTAGAAGATTGCCTCCTTAGGGGAAGAAGACCCTGGGTCTTTGTTTTCATGAGTAATGCAAATTTAATCTGAGGATCTGTGGTCCTGGTGCCCCTGTCTCAGCAAATACCTCCCTTCCCCCAGCCCCCTTAGGTGTGTTCAGAGATTAAAGGCTTTAGAGAAGAGAAAGGTTTATTGGGAGAAAGTGTTAATACTAACGACCTGCATACTGCTGCACTCCAGTGTAGGCTTGTTGCAAGGGGTCTGCTGCAGTGGGACTCTGTGCTGTGGAGACAGGAGAAAGAAGGAATTAAGGGATTAAAATATGACGGATGGTCCCTCTTTCTCTTCCCTCATTGATGGGTGGTGTTGGACAGACAAACCCAGAGGCTGAAGGTTCCAGAGGAGAAGCAGCTTGATCACCCTACAGACAGTGTGGTGCAGACCCTCTATGATAACAGTCCCCCAGCTGCCCTGAGTGACTTCAGAGCAGAAGGCAGACAAATTTATCCTCTCCTTTCCCAAGTTTAAATTATAGAGACCACCTCTACTCATACTGATTTTTGGCATTGCAGCAATCAACCCCACAAAAGCCCTTATATTAAGCCAGGACTGATGCTGTACTAGGTGCTGTGCACACTCAGATCTCAGTGATGACTACAAGTGCATGAAACTTTCAATCAGAGAAGGAAAAAACAGGGGCATAGCAGGAGGAAGGGGAAGAGAACAAAGCACTGGCTTTCTACCCTGACATCCCTTCAAAGGACCATGTTGCTGCCAGGCAGACCCCTGCATGGGGAGGAGAGGCTGCTTGGAGGGGAGGGGGACACCACTTGTCTGCTCCAGGAGGATGCTGTGGATCTCTGTGTAAAGCATGCAGTCCCTAGCTGGCTTCAAAGTGCATTTTTTCCCTTTACAAGTGTGCATTCCTCCCCCTAAAACTGTTTATTTTTGTGAAACTTTGAAGTCTAGCTCAAATACAACCAAAGCTAGTTAAGATTTTTTTTCCCTTTCCCCTTTGGTTGATAAGGAGAGAAGGAGAGAGCAAGAGAGAGATTGAAACGTGTAGGATAAGCTCTTTCTTTATCTGCAGCAATAAAATATTTAAAGCAAAGCTTGGCTGAACCTCCAGTCCAAATGTTACCTTGGCCCTAATATTTCACTTCCTGTTATGAGTTTAATTTGTATTTATTGGTGCTGCATAGTTCTACGTTTATTCAGTCCCTCCAGCTTTGTACTTTTAGGATGATCCCCTTAGGGAACTGCTGCTTTCCCCCTCCTTCCCACCTTCTTCCCTCCTACAAGAGCAGAGGTGTAGCTGGAGGAAAGGGCTTGGAGGGTGCACTCGATGGGGGCTTCTTGGAAGGAAATCTGCTGGTGCTGTTGACCTAGCCAAGGAGAGAGACTGGCTACATGCCAGTGTGTGATGCAGTGGCAAACGAGTGCTATGGACCCAGGGAACATGGACAAAGTGCTGTGTTACAGATGCAATTACAGATTTGATCCTTAATGGCAAAGATTACCATTGATAGCAGCTTGTAAGGTCTCCTAGTACATTTATCTCCCCAAGTGCAAAGATGAATGGTAAGACCAACATTGGAGGGGAGAAACTCAATTACCTGGCTAAGTCTTGGAGGCTCCTGTTGATTATGGGTATTACTAGATCATCGGGGTAGTCAAAGGAAGAAACAGGTGGGACTGTAGTCTTAGGCTGGAAGTTGGCTGGTTGAATTGCTTTGGCAGGCCCCACAGTATGCATGTGGAATGGAAAAGCACTGCATTACTGTAAGGATTTGCACCCCTTGAAAAGGGGCATGAGGAGAATTCCTTAAAACCTCTGGAGATCAGTGGAAGGCATAGTGGGGATGTAACACTGTATTTTTAAAATTTAGATGCTGCAGGAAACTGGAGGAAATGCTTGCAAAACATAAAATCTGTTTTCCACTTACTCCTCCCTTCTGGAAGAAGGAAGTGACCAAAGTCTTTTCTTTTTAACCTCTGTTCAAACGTGTTTTCCACTAAAAACAGGCCGTTGAGTATATTGCTCCAGAAGAAAACTGAATGGTTATGAAAGGCTGAGTGATACACCAGTTCCTGCGCTCCCGTGGGAGAAAGGATCTTAATAACTTGGACTCCCCAAATAGACCATGTTCTGTCAAATAGAAGGCACATCCCGAGCAAGGTGAGAGAGGAGACGTGGTAGAGGGAGAAAATCTTTATAAGAGAATTATGGTCTTGCACTCTGAAGGAAAGGAGATGATCTACTGTGTCTGCCCCAAAGGCAACTGCCCTTTCTTGGTGGTACCCATCTGCTTATTGAGCTAGAAAAAGAAATTCTCTTTGCTGCTCAGGAGATACACTCAGCATTTCCTTTCTCTGTCCTGGGTTAGTCTAGCTGGAGCAGAAGGTCACACCTGTCAGAAACCAAAAATCAGCTTCCCAGGAGGGCATGGTATAGGATGAGATACCAGCCCCCACACTGGGCTGCTGGGGCTTGCAGGCTGGTGCAGAGCACTTAGCTGATGTCCTGGGGCATTACAGCAGTATGGCTAGTGAAAATTTCTTCCAAGGTGTCTGTGCTGACATTGCTCAATCTGCAGGCCATGCAGAAAGACAGTGTTAAAGTTGAGGCTGGACTTGGGCATGTTGTTTCCTTCTCTGACATGCTGGCAATTAGCAATGACTGCCTCTTTGGTGATACATGGAGCTGTACCTATCCAACTGTGGTCCTTTTCTTTCTTCCTTGCTTTAGTTGGGCATTCATGGAAACTGCCCACTCTCCCAGCTATACCTGAGTGTATCCTGCCCACAGGGTGCTGCTACAGTGACAAAACCCTCCAAATAAGCTATTTTACCTCTGGCTTCTCAGGCCTGAGAGTGCAGGCTTTGCCTTTCCTTTAGGAAATCTGATACTTTTACTGATTTTGGTTTGGATCAGAATAAATTCTTTCTCACAATTAAACATCTTTCCCTGGACACAGTTCTGGGCTTAGACTTTTAAAATGGATTAAATCTTGGTGGGGTTGATCACTTTCTCAGGGAGAATGAGTGTCAGCAGCTCCAGAAGCATCACATCATCTGGATGACAAAGATGATGTCCTGGGACAGTTGTTGTCTTTGTGCTAGTGCTAGAAACTGAATGGGACCTCCCAGCTCACTGGGGAGCTGCTCTCCTTACCCCATGGGAGGATATCTTGCCTCTCTTCGGGGTCATACTCTGCCCATCAGAAGTAAGCCATTCAGTGTAGGTAATATGTGCTAAAAATCACCGTTCACCTTTAAGATTAAATATTAAAACTGGGCAAATGCTTTATTTAAAGGGTTTTGGAACAACAGGCATTTAAATGCAGACTTTTTCCCTCCCACACAAAGCTTTTAGAGTTCATAGAGTTCATAGAGTTTGTATACATTTTAGAGTACAGAAGTGTTGTCAGGGACTGCAGGGACGCGACAAGGAAGGCTAAAGCCCACCTAGAGATGAAGCTTGCAAAAGAGAAAAAAAGATAATAAGAAGTTTTTTTTTTTAAGTATGTAAACAGTAAAAGGAAGACTAGGGATAATGCGGGTCCCTTGCTGAATGAGGGGGGTGTCCTGGTAACGGGAGATGCTGAGAAGGCGGGGATACTGAATGCTTTCTTTGCTTCAGTCTTTGCTTCAAGGACACTCCCCCGGGACTCCTCGACTTTGGAGGGAGGAGAAAGAGTCTGGGAAATGGAGGGCTCCCCCCTTGTTGACAAGGGAGTGGTTCGGGAGCATCTGAGTGGGCTCAACTCACACAAATCCATGGGTCCCGAAGGGATGCATCCACGTGTGCTAAGGGAGCTGGCAGATGTGATCACCGAACCGCTCTCTATCATCTTTGAAAGGTCCTGGAGAACAGGAGAGGTGCCTGAAGACTGGAGGATAGCCAATGTCACTCCGGTCTTCAAGAAGGGCAAGATGGAGTTTCCGTGAAACTACAGGCCAGTCAGTCTCACTTCTGTCCCTGGAAAGGTGTTGGAACAGCTTGTTCTGGATGCCATCTCCAAGCAATTGGAAGAGAAGAAGGTTATGAGGAGTAGTCAGCATGGCTTCACCAAGGGGAATTCATGCTCGACCAACCTCGTTGCCTTCTATGATGGCCTCACCAGCTGGGTAGATGAGGGGAGAGCAGTGGATGTCATCTACCTTGACTTTTTGAAAGGCTTTTGGTACTGTCTCGCATGACATCCTGATAGCAAAGCTGAGAAAGTGTGGGATAGAGGAGTTGACAGTGTACTGGGTCTGTCTGGAATGTTAACTTTCCCTGCAGCAGCCCATACAGTGCTGTGCTCTACACTTGTAGCTGGAACAGCAGTGGTATCACACCAGTGTTGTGTCTGTTGCTGAGCAGTGCTGGCACAGCATCAAGACTCTCTCTAACCCTCCTAGGGGGTGGGAAAAAAAGTGAGAAGAGAAACATCACCAGGGCAGCTGACTTAAACCAACCAAAGGGATGTTCCATACCATGTGATGTCACACTCATCAATAAAAGGTGGAAACAGGAAGAAGAGGGGAGGGGTGGGCTCTCGTCATGAAAACGTTGGTCCTCCTCCCGAACACCGGCTACGTGCGTTGAGGCCCTGCTTCAAGGACGTGGTCAATCATCGCTCATTTGTGGGAAGTAGAGAGTAATTTCTTTCCTCTGCACTTCCACATAGCCTTCATTTGTTTTATTTGTTTGTTTTCCTCCTTTTTTTTTTTTTTCCTTTCCCCCTGCCTTTTCCCCTTTCCCTTTTTTTTCCCCTTTAGTTAAATTGTTTAGTTAATAATAATCTTTCTTTAATTATTATTATTTCCCTTTAATTAAATTATCCTTATCTCAACCTGTGAGTTGTTCTTTGCATAACTTCTTCCCCTCCTCATCTAAGGAGGCAGAGTGAGAGAGCAGTTGTGGTGTTTAGCCACCCAGCATGGTAAAAGCACCACAGACAGTAAGGTGGGTTGAGAACTGGCTGACTGGCCGAGTTCAGAGGGTGGTGATCGGCAGCGCAGAGTCTGGCTGGAGACCTGTGACCAGCGGTGTTCCTCAGGGATCGGTGCTGGGTCCAGTCTTGTTCAACATCTTCATCGATGACCTTGATGAGGGAATAGTGTCTGCCCTCAGCAAGTATGTCGATGACACAAAGCTGGGAGGAGTGGCTGACACGCCAGAAGGCTGTGATGCCATTCAGCGAGACCTAGACAGGCTAGAGAGATGGGTAGGAAGAAACCAAATGAGGTTTAACAAGAGCAAGTGTAGAGTCCTGCACCTGGGCAGGAACAACCCAAAGTATCAGTACAGGCTGGGGGGTGACCTGCTGGAAAGGAGCTCTGAGGAGAAGGACCTGGGGGTGCTGGTGGATGCCAGGTTGGCCATGAGCCAGCACTGTGCCCTCATGGCCAAGAGGGCCAATGGGATCCTGGCATGCATTAAAAGGAGTGTGGCCAGCAGGTCAAGGGAGGTGATCCTCCCCCTCTACTCTGCCCTGGTCAGGCCTCACCTGGAGTACTGTGTCCAGTTCTGGGCTCCCCGGTATAAAAAAGACAGGGATCTCCTGGAAAGAGTCCAGCGGAGGGCCACCAAGATGATACGGGGCCTGAAGCATCTTCCTTATGAGGAAAGGCTGAGAGACCTGGGTCTGTTCAGCCTGGAGAAAAGAAGACTGAGAGGGGATCTCATCAATGTGTATAAATACATGAGTTGTGGGAGACAGAGGGATTTGGCCAACCTCTTTTCAGTGGTTTGTGGGGCCAGGACAAGGAGTAATGGTCACGAGATAGAGCACAGGAAGTTCCGCACTGACATGCGAAAGAACTTCTTCACGGTGAGGGTGACAGAGCATTGGAACAGGCTGCCCAGGGAGGTTGTGGAGTCTCCTTCTCTGGAGATATTCAAGGCTCGTCTAGATGCCTACCTGGGCAGCCTGCTCTGAGGAACCTGCTTTGGCAGGGGTGTTGGACCCGATGATCTTTCGAGGTCCCTTCCAAGCCCTTCAGTTCTGTGATTCTGTGATTCTGTGATTATTTCCCTGAGCCTTCAGCACTCGTCAGCAAGTGGAGTATTTAACTGTGAGTTTCTTTCTAAGGAGACTGTTTTGTGCCCCAGATTACAGAGGGATTTTCCTCTTGTCTCTCAGCACATGCAAGTCAACAGGATAACTCAATCTTTGATTTCAGTCAGCTTTGATCCAAACTAGGAATTATTTACTCACAGGTAAAGAAGATGCAAGGTGTTTGTGGCTGGTCTGACACTCAGGACTACAACACTGGCCCAAGAGTCCCTGTTGAAAAGCAGCAAGGCAAAAGCACCTCTGGGCTGTAGCACCAGACCCCATGGAGAGGCAGCAACCCCCAGTTCAGTGCTCTCTGTTCTATTCAGAGCCTTATACCCTACTGTTGCCTTCAGGGGGCAGTGGCGACCTGGTTCAGGAACGGCACGGCGACCAACCCCAGGCCGCTCGGTCCATCGGCTCACAGACACCAATGTGGTGGATGGCAAATGGCGTTTATTGTCGAGTCACATGGCATTATATACCCGAGGCCCATAGCGTCACTTCCGCTTGCTTACATCACAGACCACACGCTGCTGTCCATCAAGGGACGGGCTCCACCTTTCCATACAGCGCGACATCTTCCGGCCGCCAGACCCTAACTACCCACATTTCCCCCCTCCCTATGCACAACCAAATTAGCTAAAATATAACAATCTTAAGATGTAGACATCATAACTCAAATAAAAAACATAAAGCACAATAACCAGGAGAAAACTAGGAGGTAACTGGTAACCCTGAGTAAATACACTCTTAAAGTAGTTGTTGGTGTTCTACCAACATAATGTTAACTTTCTCTAACCAACTTTTAACAAACAACACAAGCTTATTTAGTATACAAGGTCCAAAGATAAGATCATACAAAGGCATCACAGCCCCCCACCCACAGAGGCCGCTTCGCTGTCGTCTGGGTTCTGCCAGTGTGGAACTCTCAGGCTTAGACAGGATGCTTGATGACTTATTGTCTTCTCTTGTCACCAGGGTATACAGGTTACAGGGGTGTCCGATGATCCATTCCTGTGAACAGAAACTCAGTTTTCATTAGTTTTATTCTGAGTCACGGTCGGGTCACTGCACTGAACTGGCGCCAGCGCCCGATCCACTGTGATCTGGCAGATAGTAGGTGAGTTGATCATTCCTTGAGGCAGCATTTTCCACTGGAAGTTGGGGCGTTGGCTGTTTGGAGCTTCTCTGTCTGCACGAGTTGCCATAATTTCATGGGCCCACAGGCCCTGGGCTTGCGCCTGGGGGGTGATCACTGTTGGGTCCACACCCATTAGCCGCTGCACGCTAGAGCCATATAGTGGCTGATCTGCCCCAGTAACTTGGGCCAGTTTTCTCATACAGTTGTCCTCCCGTTCTTGTTTAAAAGTGATCATCCCCCCCCCATCAAAGATCAGTCTACAAGTTTGTTTTATATCAAACGGGAGCATATTGTCTCCCCTGAAAACACCATCTATGAGGGTGGAGACCATTGCAGAATGAAGCCCTTTATCTGCAATGGCTTTAACAATCGCTTGTACATCCTTAGGGTTTATTGGTGAGTGAACCCTCTGCCCCCCATCTGTCACCCAGACTGGGAATGCTGGCATGGCCAAAAGAGCCCAGATGGCACACGCAATCTTAATTTTCCTCCAATCCGAGAGAGGAATTTCTCCCCCTCGCAGTGCTGCTTTATTTCGGATGGGGATATTTTTGCTATGTGTCCCCATTTCCTCCTCCGAATTTGAATCTGTATCTGATCCGGAGTCGGAGTTCGGCTGCCTGCTCACCTCCGAGTTCCAGTACTCTCCCATCGAGTTCGGGCCCCGCCCACTAGCCTTGCGGGGGGGCCGCTCCCTGCTCCGGCCCCGCCCCCCAGCCCTTTGGGCGGGCCGCTCGCTCCCTCGTGGCTCGCCCCGCCTTCTCTGCGAGGTGTTTGCCTCACCAGAGCGTTTTTTCAGATGGCCGTTCCGATCGGCTCTCTGCCCCTCTCTCGCGCTTCTACCTACTCCCCAGTTGTCCCCACAGCCGTTCTCTTTCCCCCATCTCCACGTGTTAGTAAAACCTAGCACTTCATCCCCGTTCCCGCCGGAGGTTTCTTCACGTGACTCTTCGTCTTCTAGTTCGGCGCCGTACTGGGGCACACATGGCGGTGGTATCTCCCAGATTTCCTCAGACTCTGGTTCCCCACCAGCACCCCTGGCTTCCTCAGCTGAGCCACCCCATAGCTTCCACAACTCTGATACGACCTTCACAAGGGTTTCCATCTTCCTTGTTGGTCCGGGAGCGTCCTCCCCGCCGGGCTGGTCCCGCCGCTCCGGCCGCCGTTCACCCGAATCCAGGAGTTTTCCCGGGTTTCGGCACCACTTGTTGCCTTCAGGGGGCAGTGGCGACCTGGTTCAGGAACGGCATGGCGACCAACCCCAGGCCGCTCGGTCCATCGGCTCACAGACACCAATGTGGTGGATGGCAAATGGCGTTTATTGTCGAGTCACATGGCATTATATACCCGAGGCCCATAGCGTCACTTCCGTTTGCTTACATCACAGACCACACGCTGCTGTCCATCAAGGGATGGGCTCCACCTTTCCATACAGCACGACATCTTCCGGCCGCCAGACCCTAACTACCCACACCTACCCTGGCCGTTTGCGAAAGGCAGTTGTGGCAATTCACCACCTATTTGGTGTTGTTTAAGAACTTGGGAGTTCTTAAAAATAAAAGTGATGACCTTTGCTCACTGAAGAATTCATCTTCCTTAGCTCTGAAGGTGTGTTTACTCAGCAAATGAAGATGTGACTTCATTACAGTGGATGTGCCTATGCTGGCCAACATGGCCTAGGAAGATGCAGGGACACAGGCTCCAGGGCTGGCTGGGTACCCTGGCATGAAGTCAGAGTAGCTTGGGCATCCATGAGCATAACCTCATGCTGCCACTCACTGTGCCAGATGAATTAAATTTAGTGAAGGGCATAACTGCCTGTTCTCCCAGCTGTAGTACGGATGAAGCCAACGGTTGGTATTGATCCAGAAATCTCAAGACACTGATTAGACATTTGAGGAAGTTGTGGCCATGCTGTGTTCATCAAAGTGACAGCCCTCCTACATACTAATGACCAGTGTGAAGTTCAGGAAGGGCTCAAATGTACGAGGGGTTCATGATCCACAGCTAACCTGCCCCAGGGTTGTTTGTAACTGTAGGCTGGAGCATACCACATGCTAAAATTCACAGTGGTGGGGAGATGTAAATCATTTTTGTGTCTCAGCATGAAACCAGGAGGGAAGGTTGCTTTACTCTTCGGTAAGATGCACATAAAGTAATATGATCATGCTCCTCTAAGGTAGATTTACCCTGTCTCTGCCACCCCATCCAGCTGACAAGTCTTCTCTCTTACTGCAAATATTAGTTGAAGTTAGTGTTACAAAAACTAATGGATCTGATTGTAGTGGGTTAACGTGGCAAGGTTTTGGTAGCAGAGGGCCATAGGGGTGGCTTCTGTGAGAAGGATCTAGAAGCTGCCCCATGTTTGTTAAGGGCCCCACTGCTGACCAGAGCTGAGCTAATAAGCGATGTTGTTTTGCGCCTCTGTGAGAGTATTTAAGACAGGGAAAAAAACGCTGTGATACACAGCTGCTGGGAGAGTGAGAGGAGTGAGGAACAGCCTTGCAGGTGCCAAGGTCAGTGAAGAAGGAGGCGGAGAGGTGCTCCATGCGCCAGAGCAGAAGTCCCCCTGAGGCCTGTGGTGAGGACCATATTAAAGCAGGCTGTCCCCCTGCAGCCCATGGAGTACCACAGTGGAGTACTCCATGCTCTCACAGAGGTGCAAAACAACATCGCTTATTGGCTTGGCTCTGGTCAGCAGTGGGGCCCTTACCAAACATGGGGCAGCTTCTAGATCCTTCTCACAGAAACCACCCCTATGGCCCTCTGCTACCAAAACCTTGCCACTTAAACCCACTACAATTCAATGCCAATATAACCCCAGTGACAGACCCTGCGGACACTTCTACCCCTGAGACAGGCCCAGCGGCCACTCCAAGCCCTACAACGGGCCCCAAGGCTGAGCCAGGGAAACAAACTGTACCAGTGTCGGTTGCACCCGTAACCAAGATGAAAAAATGGTTTAGAGAGTCAGAACGTTTAGAACGCAGAGAAACTCCTGCTAAGACTAGGTATGGAGAAGACGAGGCTGGGCCATCAGAGGAGCAGAAGGATGAAGACGAAGATGTCTCAAAAACAACAGTAACTACCCGAATCCTATACCAGTGTGAGTTATGAGATGTGCAGAAAGATTTTCGTCACTGTCTAGGTGAGCAGCTTGTCACCACTGCTCTCCCCTCATCTACCCAGCTGGTGAGGCCATCATAGAAGGCAACGAGGTTGGTCGAGTATGAATTCCCCTTGGTGAAGCCATGCTGACTACTCCTCATAACCTTCTTCTCTTCCAATTGCTTGGAGATGGCATCCAGAACAAGCTGTTCCAACACCTTTCCAGGGACAGAAGTGAGACTGACTGGCCTGTAGTTTCACGGAAACTCCATCTTGCCCTTCTTGAAGACCGGAGTGACATTGGCTATCCTCCAGTCTTCAGGCACCTCTCCTGTTCTCCAGGACCTTTCAAAGATGATAGAGAGCGGTTCGGTGATCACATCTGCCAGCTCCCTTAGCACCCGCGGATGCATCCCTTCGGGACCCATGGATTTGTGTGAGTTGAGCCCACTCAGACGCTCCTGAACCAGTCCCACATCCACCAGGGGGGAGCCCTCCATTTCCCAGACCCTTTGTCCTATTGCCAGGGGCGAGGAGTCCCGGGGGAGTGTCCTTGACGCAAAGACTGAAGCAAAGAAAGCATTCAGTATCTCTGCCTTCTCAGCATCTCCCGTGAAGAAGATATAGTGGGTACACACCCCGAGCCACCCTGTGGTTTTACCTATGTGACCATGGAGAGGACATGAGGAAATGGGATAGAAAATATACCTCGACCCTAGAAGCACGGGTACATGAGTTGCAAGGAAAAACAGTCACAAAATGGGAATTCTCTAAGAAGCCTGCTACTCCTATTTCCAGTAGGCAGTCCTTCAGACACAGAAATGAAGGTTCTGACCAGGATTAGAGGAGCGGCTGAAGGAGCTGGGATTGTTTAGCCTGGAGAAGAGAAGTCTCAGGGTCGACCTTATCTCTCCCCCATCCCAGAGGGGGAGGGGGGAGGGTGAGCGAAAGGCTGTGTAGTGCTTAGCTGCTGGCAGGGTTAAACCAGAACATTCACTTATTTATTTTACCAGTAAAGCGTGGTTTATGGCACATGGCAGATAGTTACTAATGGGTCAAATAAATGCTTCCCACTCATAATGATGTTTCAGGAGCTCACTGTTTCATTTTTTGAACTGCTGATAAAAAATATTAAAGGGAAAGCTCTCACTCAGGGATTTAGGGTAGACAAACACAATGAAGCAAAAGATTTCCTATTGCAAGTAACGGGGCTGCTGAGCCAGGTAATTTCTAGGGCATGGTGTATGACCAGACCGAATGCTAGGGGTCTTGGCTTTCATTCTGGACCTTCTACAGGTGCAGGAAGGTCACTCATTTTCTGTTCTTCTCATTCACCTGCTCTTGGGACTCTGTGTGACCCCTTTGAAATGTCAGGGCATGTACTGGGGCAGGGGAAGCCAGTTCCTTTCTCTGCCTGCACAAAGGAATCCCTGATCCTGGCCAATGCCACTGGAGGGTGTCTGTTGTGATCAGGACTGATCCTGTTACCAACTGGCCTGGAGCAGCAGCCTGCCCATCAGCAGTGCTGCTAGATAATTGACAAACTAACAGATAAGGCTGTCATATCAGCATGCCAGCAACTCCTCCCCTACAAAATGAGTTTGGTTAATGATAATAATTACAGATGGAGTTTGAATCCTGTCTCTGCTGGCAATGGGTGAAACTGGTTACTGCCTGATGGCTCTTTGTTGAGCCAAGGAAAATGAATTGATGGTTTCATGTCAGTTCCTAAGACATGAGTTTCTACAACACAGGAATTCACCCATGAGGGACACCTTTGCTGCCAGTCTCAGCTGTGGCTTGGAAATGTAGGCATAAAGGCTTGGCTACCCATTTGTACTGACAGGTAGTCCTCACCAGAGAGGAGTGGGCCTCAAGTAGGGCATGAAGTGGAGCTTGCTGTCTTGCTAGCACAGATGCGCCCACTGCATAAGTAAAGTGGAGTGGAGGGACTTCTGCAGTGTCTGCAATGAGGAGTTATAAAGCTGTTCCTGGTAGTGGTAGGCAGTCAGAAACAGCAGCACCGAGAGCTGTGAATGAGGAAACTTATTTATAGTGCATTATGGACAGCTGAGGGAAGTCTTCTTTCGTTGTCCTCAGTTACACATGCCCAGACTAAATGCACTGAAGAAACCAGCATCCTGGAAAACATTCCCCATCTGAGGCTCCTCAAAGTTGCCCTACCACTGGGTCCACCCCTGGCTCTAGTTGGACTGGACATCCCCTGGCCCGGGATAGTATGGGCTATATTTATGCTTCCTTCCTGGGCACATCACTGGGCAGAAGATGACAGAGCAGTGCTCACTCTTTTCTGAGTGCTGTGCTCTGTGCCCCCTTCCAATTCCCTCATTTTGAGTCACTGAACCCATGACAGCTGCTCCTGTCTCTCTCTTGTTTGATACACTTTGATCTCCCAGTTTTCTCATCTTGCCCTCCTCTTCTCTTCCTGAGGAGGCTTTATTTTTGCAGCAAGCATTTTGTCTAGATCCTTACAATGTAATCCAGTAGGGGCAAGACTCATTCTTGGAGAGCAGAATTTTGATGGTGCGAAACACAGCAGAAAACAGTGCAGATGGCCTCCACTGTTATTGTAGGTCACACACTGTTACAAGAGAGGCACCGGGCTCTTGGTGGCTAAGAAGTGTGTGGTGGTTTTACTGTGCTGGGCGGCTAAACACCACAACTGCTCTCTCACTCCCCCTCCTTAGATGAGGATGGGAAGAAGTAAAGGAAAGAACAACTCACAGGTTGAGATAAGGATAATTTAATTAAAGGGAAATAATAATAATTAAAGAAAGATTACTATTAACTAAACAATTTAACTAAAGGGGAAAAAAAGGGAAAGGGGAAAAAGGAGGGGAAGGGGAAAAAAACAAAACAAAACAAATAAAGGCTATGTGGAAGTGCAGAGGAAAGAAATTACTCTCTACTTCCCACAAATGAGCGATGATTGACCACGTCCTTGAAGCAGGGCCTCAACGCACGTAGCCGGTGTTCGGGAGGAGGACAGATGTTTTCATAATGAGAGCCCCCCCCCCCCTTCTTCTTCCTGTTTCCACCTTTTATTGCTGAGTGTGACATCATATGGTATGGAATATCCCTTTGGTTGGTTTAGGTCAGCTGCCCTGGTGATGTTTCTCTTCTCACTTTTTTTCCCACCCCCTAGGAGGGTTAGAGAGAGTCCTGATGCTGTGCCAGCACTGCTCAGCAGCAGACACAACACTGGTGTGATACCATTGCTGTTCTGGCTACAAGTGCAGAGCACAGCACTGTATGGGCTGCTGCAGGGAAAGTTAACATCCCAGCCAGACCCAGTACAAAGTGTTGGCAGAAGAGCACAATCCTTGTTACTATGATGAATGTGAAAATGGCAAATGCTCTTGTGCTGCTGCAAAGTGACTTGCCAGATCATGGCACAACAGATTATGTTCTTTGTCCCCACTATGTGTTGTGACACATTGCCATGTTCGATAGCTATGCAAGTTGAAAGACTAAAGGGCAGGCATTTAATGCACAAAAAGGCCAAATCTCCAAAGGAACTCATGCTAGTTGGAGGTGAAAATTTTGATCCCTTGTTTTTCTGTCCATGCCAAAAAGTGCACGATGAAGCATTATGTATGTACTGGTTGAGCTTGGAGAGGATGTGAGCATGGCTTGCAAAGTGTATGTCTGCAAGGAATTGTTTTCTGGTGGTGCTGCATGGATCCATAGCCCAACCAAAACCACAGAAAGAGAGAACTCCTGCAGGGACTGGAGCTGTGATCAGAGATCTGGTGAGTAGGGATGTCTGACCTACTGTTGCCTTTGCTCCAAAGTCATGGGGGTTTCAGTAGTGAAAAAACTAAGACCCAAATGATACTCTGTGTCTGTTCCTGTTCCAGACAAAGGGAATGTTAAAAAAAAAAAAAAAAGAGCACCAGTGAAGACAGAAAAAAAATAATAGTGAAACTACAGGGCAAATATAATTATATGATTTGCACCTGCTTTTGTAGTGCAAAGACTGGAGTTCTGAAGTCGTTTAGCTGCAACATCAAAAATATTATAGCAAGACGCAAATATGGATGTGTAGACAAAGTACACAATTAATGGGAATTATTTGGTTCTGAATGATGTGGATGTCATGCCTCTACAGATTTTGATTGTCTTGTTTTGCTATTTTCAGGCAACAAAGTAAATTCTGCTACAGGATATAATGGTCAGAACCCACATTTCAGTTTTTCTGTGGAGTATGAAAGAGTATCTGAGAGCAAAATTCAGGCACTAAACAACATATAGCAAGTCATAACCATAGCAAGACTAGTCTTGCTATGGTTACATACATAATACTGCAGCACTCTTGGCCACTTTCAGAATGAGAAATATATCATAAAAGAAAATTGTTTGGAAGATGCTGACTTTGAGTAGGGACTGGCATGTTCTTTTCTTCTCTATAGTGTTAGTGCAATTGCATGCTTAGCTTTAATATTTTATTTCTACCTTTGCATTTAGAAATGCAGAACCACAGGGCAGTGCCAATAACTGATGCTACAGAAGAAAGTGTGAAAAATCCCATAATGAACAATGATAGGATAAGCTGCCCAGTGATGAAAATTTCTTTCTAACCCCAAGCAATTAGTGACTGGATTATATCATAAAACATGAAGGTTTGTGTCCTTTCTATATTTTTATCTAGTCTAATGTGACTGTGGATGTTCTCAATAGCCACATAAATGTCTAATCCTTTATTATTATTATTATTATTATTTATTTATTTTATTTATTTTTTTTTTTAATGCCCGTAAGCTCTAGGCTTCAATAAAGCCTGTGGCAAGGAATAAAGTCTTGGAGGGTGCATTAATGCTCATGAGAAGGAAGAGAATATGATGGAGCAAACACATGACGTGTCCTACACCTAACCTGCTACAAAGGAGCTTGCTGTCAAGGTTTCATTGCTAGTTGGGACAGGCAGAAATAAAATGATTGGTAAGATTCTGGCTGACCACTTTACACCTCTGCTATCACTTAGGATGTCATTGAGTTATGGGGAAGCTGAGCACTGGGAAGGACCAATGTATTGCTGAAGACATGCTGAGATAAATCCCAACTTCACACAAAACAAAATGTTTGGAAGTCAGCTCTACGGGCAGAGGAGACCCTCATCCTGCAGAGAAGTGAAGCTAGGATGACTTTTACCTTTCAGTGTGTTAGGCTTCTGGTATTTGTGCAGGGGCTTACTGTGGACTGCTGGCTGAACGAGTCTCTCCAAAATTCAGAAAAGATCAGATTAATTTCATATAATCTTAGATGAAATACCTAACTCAAAGCTTTCTTTAATTATGGGAGTATTTGGAGGTAGTAATGAAAGCTCAAATCATTATGATTCATCTAGAGAGATCATCTTTTCTCTGATATCTGCAGTAATGTATCATGGAAAATTAGCTAAGAGGAGCTAGATAAAGCAGAAAAAAAGATAGACATAGAAAGGGATGGATAAACAGCGAGATGACAGACTGGCAAACAGGCAGATGCTCAGATGAACCAAAGGATATATTTATATCACCTTAAAAATAGGGTGCTTTCTTGCTGCAGTGGCTGAGCTCAGTGAGCACACTAAGGCTTCCTTCAATCTTCTGATGCCTCCCCATAAGCCACCAAGAGCTCCCCATGTGTCAAGAGCTGGTTCAATGTGCCAGGCCATCAGATCCACACAGTCCAATAAATCCGGTTATCCCTCTCCTCTACCTGGCCAGAGGCAGGGCCCCTCTAGTCCTGGCTGGAGCGTCTGCCACTTAATTCTTGCAAATGAGAGGCAGAGGTCCCTTCATCGTGGTCAAGAATAACATCAGCTCTTCTACTGCCTCTGGGGTACTGCCCAATAGAAACTGGAGCATCATTTTTCTTAGGAGCCCCTCTTCTTGCTGCTGTATTTCCTTTCAGTTCACGTACCCAAGCAGCTAGGTTTGAAGTAGGTACGCCATCCCATTTCCTCCTATCTTCCCCATGGTCACGCAGATAAAACCACAAGGTGCCACATGGTGTGCGTCTTGGGTACTCTCTCTCTTGAGCAGAAAAATGCTGATTCTTAGTGGCTGAAATATCACTCCGTCTAGATGAGGGGGAATATGCTCGTTCTACGAGGTGGTCAAATCTTTCAGTTTCTCCACAGCTGAGACACAGGCCCATAGCGGAGCAGAGAGATGATTGTCTTCATATTTTTGAAGCTGGCAGGACAGATTATACACTGTTGGTCCCATCCCCTCATCCCACTGAATTACTGCCAGTGTACTGGCATGTGCTGATGGTGCACTCCGCACCAATTTACGCCACATGGATGTTGTGCACTGGACTTCATCGGGATCTTGAGGTGTCTGGGCATTGTCCAAATCACTATAAATCATCTCCCGCACAGCTAATTCCCGCAGATGCTGGAGACCTTTATCCATAGTGGCCCACTTGCCTATGTGATATACAATATCTTCCTTATGGGGATATCTTTCTTTCACAGCTGCCAGGAGTCGTCTCCAGAGGGTGAGAACCTGTGCCCCTCTCCCAATTACTTTGTCAATTACCATTTCTCTAGAGAGGGATCCCAACTGCTTGACTTCATTTCCTTCTAATTGTTGGCTATTGGCCCCAGCATCCCAGCATTGAAGCAGCCAGGTGAGGATGTGCTCGCCTGGGCGTCGACCATATTCCTTTCGTATTTCTCGCAACTCACTCAGGGATAGGGATCCAGTGGTTTCTGATTCCTTTATGATTTCCATTTCTTCCTGCTGTTTTTGTGATGGCTCTGCTTTAGTGGTGCCTGCCATTTCCCAAAATGGTGCCTGCCATTTCGCACTTATTCAGGGGTGAAGTTCAAAACTATTGGAGGAGACACCCGTGACAGGTACCTTCCTACATCCTCCCACACACCTTGCAACCTGCCACAAGACTGTTTTAAGACAGATTCCTGGGGAAAGCTTTCCAAAAAAATTGAGTAATCTTAGAGAGAAGAGGAAACCTGTTATTTAGAATTAGAAATAGCAATATATGGGTTACAGATGGATCTTCAAAATAGTCAAAAACTGTTGTAATTAGCCCACTATGAAAGAAGGAGGAGGTACCATTCCTGATATTATTCATAAAGTGACATCCAGATGAGGAAAGGAAGGCAGTGTAGTTCTGAATATTCTCTAAAAGATAGTTTCCATGAGACCCAAATGATAACAGTGCAGAGCCTGAATGCCAGATTAAACTCAAGGCCAGTGCTTGGCAGCACAGCGAATTAAAAAAAGTGAACACAGATTGTAGCACATTCTCGGATCGGATGTAGAGGAGTGTGCTAGGTCTGTCTGAGCTGGAGTCACCTTTTCCCTGCAGCAGCACAAACAGAGCTGTGCTCTGCACTTGTAGCTGGAACAGCACTAATATCACTCCAGTGTTGTGTCTACTGCTGCATAGTGCTGGCACAGCATCAGGACTCCTTCTAAGCCCACAAGAGCCAGCAGGCTGAGGGTGGGCACGTGATGGGGAGGGGACATCGCCAGGGCAGCTGACCTAAGCCACGAAGAGCTCCCCATCCCTCTAACCTGCTACAAACATGTAACTTCTAACTTCTAGCACAGTAAGACCCTTGATTTCAATTCTGCTTAAAGTTAAACTCATGGCTAAATGTTTACAAGTTGTGTGTAGGAAGAAATTATAACTATTTTTTTCAATACTATTGATATTTCTGGGCTTTCCTTTGCTGCATTACCAGTTGTTTTGTGTTCTTTTATTTTATTTTATTTTATTTATTTATTTTTATTTTTCCCCCAGTTACTTTGAGCAGTAACTAGGCAAGACTTTTGTACTTTTGTACTTCTGCGTTATATTTTCCTTGTAGCTCACAAACTCCCCAGTGATGTTGAATCTTCTGAGTTTTCAGAACTAGTTGAGATGGAAAGATTTTTGTTTTGTTTTGTTGTTTTTCTTTTTTTTTTTTTTTTTTTTTTTTTGTTAGGGCTTTTGCAGAGTTTTTGCCTGGAGTATTTGACTGAATGTTTGACTTCCTAACAGACTAGATTAATCTGAGTGCTCCAGGGTAAAATATGCCTTTGTGTATTTTGGTGACTAGGATCAATTAGTAACATTTATTTAATTTTTTATTGTTATGATTGGTATTATTAGTATGTGTACACCAATTTTTTAGGAAGATCTTTCCAGCAAAAGTACAGCCTGGAGAAGAGGGCTGTATCAAATCCCAAGGACCATGGAAAAATGTTGGTGCACATTAAGGACCTGTAAACCCCTAAGTTCTTGGTGATTACGGCCTCACAGTGTCCATATATTTGTTAAGTATTAGTACAGAGGTAGGTACCTATTCTTTAATCTGCCTCATTCATTCCTGACTTGCAAAATCACCCCTTCAATACTGGATCTTTTGAGCTTGTCAGTCTATGAATCCTAGCAGCTGTGCTTCAGTGGTGTACCACTGAAGGGTAAAGCTGAGCCATTTCTGTGGCTGTATTGAAGGAGCTTCAGTCTCCAAGTCTCCAGTCTGTTAAGGCAACAGGGTTTGAATGCAGCTGTTTTGGAGACCAGCACCCACCGCCTGTGCACATGGTCTGAAGTTGCAAGTGTGTTGGGTCTGTCTGGGCTGGAGTCACCTTTCCCTGCAGCAGCCCACACAGTGCTGTGCTCTGCACTCGTAGCTGGAACAGCACTGATATCACTCAAGTGTTGTGTCTATTGCTGCATAGTGCTGGCACAGCATCAGGACTCCTTCCAAGCCCCCAAGAGCCAGCAGGCTGGGGGTGGGCACGTGATGGGGAGGGGACATCGCCAGGGCAGCTGACCTAAACCAACCAAAGAGATATTCCATAACACCTGATGTCACACTCAGCAATAAAAAGGGGGGCTCTCGTGGGGGAGGGGGCTGTTCCTCCTGAACAACCACTACGTGTTTTGAGGCCCTGCTTCCCAGGACGTGGCCGAACGTCGCTCGTTGATGGGAAGTAGAGAATAATTTTTTTTCCCCTCTCTCTGTGCTTCCGCGCGGACTGACTGTTTCTTTTGTTTCTTTTCTCCCCATTCCCTTTCCCTTTAATTAAACCTTTCTCATCTCAAACCTCGAGTTCTCTGTGTTGTATTTTCTCCCCCTTCCTCTTTGAGGAGAGGGGGAGTGAGAGAGCGGTTCTGGTTGTGGTGGTTTTACCGTGCTAGGCAGCTGAATACCACAATCGCTTTCTCACTCCCCCTACCAGACCTAGTACGGTGGTGGAGCTCGGCTGCCCACGTGAGTAAAACCACCACAGCAAGGTATAACCCTTCTGAAGTAGCTTACACTACCTCAGTTGTAGATAATTTCCCTAGGACTGAAGGAGCAGGTTGTGGTCTGGCTTACCTGGGTAAGGGTGGATGCCATTAGCAAACACAGCTTCTGCGGTGGGCTGCCCATTAGCCTGTGGCGGGAGGCCAGTGAAACCATTCACCCCAATTGGAGATGGGATGCTAGGCACAGTTGGTGCAGTTATACCAGGAGGCGTGCTTCCACCTGAAAGTGGGGAGAACACAAAATTAAAGCTGATGAGTACTGGAAGCAATAACCACATGGAGAAAGCTACTAACACAACAGCTATTGAAACATGGGATTAGAAATTAGAGAGTGATTGATTAAGAATGAATAAGTGCTACATTTGCAATTGTGTGAATAAAAATGTTGTTTTTGCAGAGTTACATTGTTTAAAGGTAAGGAATGTGGTATTGAGATATGCTTGCAGTGATAAGAAAACTTAGCAGGCAACCTTGTAAAACGCAGACAACCAGACTCCTTGGAACAATTAGACGAAAATCATGGTGTTAAGTCAAGTCAGATAAGTGAAGAAACATTACCACTTCAAAAGTGGTAATTACCACTTTCAGTAAAAAAGTCAAAAGAAATTTGAAATTTAACAGGCCGGCAACTGAAGGTCATGCAGGGAAACAGGGAAGGGTCCTATAATCAAAAAGTATATAAACTGTGTTTTGGAACTAGTAGGTGAGTATGACTTTGGTGGGACTTCCCCCCCCCCCCCCCCATGCTGCCCAGCGCTGAATAAACATACCTACTTTACAATCTTACTGATTGTGGAGTCCGTTTTCTGCAAGTCATTTTGGCGAGCCAGGCAGGAGACACTGCTCGGCTGCAGGATCGACTGTGGAGTGGACGCCCCTAGTTGTACCAAGTATTTTGCTCAGAGGGGACTCCACTCCTAGCCACTCACTGTGGGAGCAGACAAAGACCTCCCTCAGCTGAGGACAAACGGTATGTTTTACAGTAGAGGAAGGGCCTGTAAGTTGTACACGTGACCGGGACAGCTGGTAAATCGCGCAGAGACGTCTGGCGTGCAGCATAGTCCCCATAGGGGAGGTGGGTACCCTACAGATTGACTGGTAGAGTGGTCAAGGGGGATTTGCTGATCAATAGAGTGGCCGCTAGCAATCTTGGGAGTAGACTGAGCAAATCCAAAGTTATCGCTTCATCCCTGTTTTGGGAGCCAGGATGGACCTAGAGTCAGATCATGCTCCATTTTACTGCCCGAATAGCCTAACTTTTATAGTGAACTTAACAGGGGCGGATAGTATCTCACACAAGATTATTGGTCAAAAGCACTCAGACAAACAACTAGAAGAAAACAACCCCACCTGCAAGAAAACAACCCCCTTGTGATTAGCAGTCACGTAGACCTTGTCCTTGAAGCCAGCTGCTGGCAACAATATTTTTCTGAATCCCTCAGTTGGGGGATGTGGGAACACTGTCATGGGAGCTTCTCATAGTCGTCCTGGTAGCTTGGTTTGCTCAGCTACAGCAAGCCATGGGATTTTTACTGTTTCAAAAATCCCTCAACATCCCCTCTTATACCCTTCTCTCCACAGCAGTTCTTTTCAAAACAACTTTTCATTGGTCAAACAACTTTGCCTATAACAACAACAGCAAACACCCAGCAACTTCCATGCCTTAACGGCTGGAGAACAAGCAACCCTGAGACTGCATGGAGTCTCCTGAATCACCCTTCTTTTTTCCCTCTAAACTCTTTTATATTCCTGATGGCCTTATCGTTAAGAGTCTAATGTTATCTCAACCACAGGGCTTTCCAACCCCCATGGCTACATTCCTAAATCTCCCCCTTCTTTATTAATATCAACCATTTTCTCAACACGAATTAACACTGCATTTATAACAATACCTTTTCCCTCTAAGATGCTGAAACAACATATCTGTATACAACATTTCATCCTATTTCCCTTCTCTCCTCAAAAACAACATTAATTGCAAGATAGTGTTATAGTCGATTGATCCATAAAGTGGCCATTTAGTTTATGTAGTGGCCACCATTGATTGCAATACTTAGTGAAAGTCCTCTTGCTTTCTGTGCCCCCAGTTCTAACAATATCCTTCGAATGTGCCAATATGCACCCAAGGAGGCTTTCTTTAAAACATCTTTGTTTTGGATATTACTCATTTCCTTGATTTCCCATTCCCTTTTATTTATTTATTTATTACTGTTCCTTACTAGTTACTGTCCTTTGTTTCAATTTCCACGCAAACCTTTTTACTGCGTGTTTTTACTATCTTTTCCTAATCTTCTTCCCAAATGTCCCAATTCTCTGGGATTAAACTCCTCTTCCCACATACAAACTTTATTATTTCATTTTATAAATGAGCTCTGTTCCAATCATAAATCCACAGGACATCCGGAAAACAGCTGAAGCACTCAGCCTTCCATCTTCTAGACAAATATTACCACCTTCTTCCCAAAATTTACATTTCAACAGAATCGAATTTCAAGCCGAATGACAAGTTTTCTCATGCACTTTGTTAGGAAGCCCATACAAAACAAGTAATCACTCCTGAGTATCCCTCAATATGTGGGTTTAAAAAGGTATTGAGGCCTAAATAAATTCACTCTCCCCCTTCTTACCCAATTCTCAGGCCTCAAGCCTGAACCACCAAAGAAGTGACTCTTTCCTTTCTGCTGCTTTGATAATTAGTCAGCCCCCTCCCACCCAATACTTGGAAAACCGACCAAACACCACAGCAAATATACCAACACTTCTCAACTGTTAGTTACTTAGATAATGCTCCCGCCTTTTTTGTCATCACACTCAAAGCATTTAAGAGCAAAAAACAGTGTTATATATGGAGTGGTAATTAGTGTCGAGAAAATGGTTGATATTAATAAAGAAGGGGGAGATTTGGGAATGTGGCCATGGGGGTTGGAAAGCCCCGTGGTTGAGATAACATTAGACTCTTAAGGACCAGGCCATCAGGAATATAAAAGAGTTTAGAGGGAACAAAGAAGGGTGATTCAGGAGACTCCATGTACTCTCAGGGTTTCTTGTTCTCCAGATGGTTCTCTTGTTCTCCAGCCATTAAGGCATGGAAGTTGCTGGGTGTTTGCTGTTGTTGTTATAGGCAAAGTTGTTTGACCAATGAAAAGTTGTTTTGAAAAGAACTGCTGTGGAGAGAAGGGTATAAGAGGGGAGCCTGCCCTCAAGATAAAAAAGGCAACAGGACGAAGTTACATCAATAAAGAAGCAGGAAAAAGAAGTGAAGAGGAACAGGCTGGCTGAATGGAGACCAGGACGGGAATGTTTGATGTTTGTGTGTGCGTGTTGGTGAAGCGTAGACTCCTCACACATCCAGCGCTGTTTACTTGCCTTTTATACCTTTTAGAAATATTTGTTTTATAAATATTACAAAATTCAGATTGAGTTGAGACCTCATTTATATCAATAGGAACACAAGATACACCACCGAGAGCATATATTGGGCACCACCAATCAAAACTTGGATAAAACAGCACTTCTTTTCAGTCTGTCATGCACTTCATTCCCCTCGGGGAAAATACAGAACCGCAGATCAGAACTCTGCACTCGCTTCACAGTGATGCTGCGTCTTACAGCACAATCTCCCAATCACACAGAGAGGCCCCTAGCACATCTCATTCATACTACAAGAATATATCATTTAGAACGATAACCAACCAAACAAGTATTGTCTCTGACTGTGTTCTTCGTGGAGTGACTCATTCCACTTTGTTTCAAACCCTTCCACTTAAACAAATACTTTCAACACAAAATATCTGGACATTTAAGAATAAGACGTACAATTATTAACACTCCAGTTAGTATCCCTCCAGAAGCTGCAAATATTACCCAGTGTGATATATGGCATAATAATTCGTGTCAAGAAGATGGTTCATATTAATAAAGAAGGGGGAGATGTGGGAGTGTGGCCATGGGGGTCAGCAAGCCCCATCATTGATGATAACATCAGACTCTTAATGATGAGGCCATCAGGAATATAAAAGAGTTTAGAGGGAACAAAGAAGGGTGATTCAGGAGACCCCATGCAGTCTCAGGTTGCTTGTTCTCCAGCCATTAAGGCATGGAAGTTGCTGGGTGTTTGCTGTTGCCAGGCAAAGTTGTTTGACCAATGAAAAGTTGTTTTTGAAAAGGACTGCTGTGGAGAGAAGGGTATAAGAGGGGAGCCTGCCCTCAAGATAAAAAAGGCAACATGATATAATGAAGTTATGTCATCAATAAAGAAGTAGAAAGAAGGAATGAAAAGGAACAGGCTAGCAGAATGGAGACCAGGACGGGAACAGGCACATTGATTGCCTCATGAAGATAGGTTCGGCCAAACTCAACAAACTGCTCAGAGAAGCTCGTACAGAAAGTCGCTGGAAATAGGCGCACTGGAGCTGGAGAGAAGCTCAAGCTGAGAGAAGCGGACCCACGCACACAACTGCCCCTCGCTGGTAAGCAGTTGCGCATTATGGGGAATCATACGTCCTTAGGAACAAAGACTGTCCTGGTAACCTTACAGCTTATTCTCCTTATTAACAATCGGACAGTTTATGAGCCTGAAATATGGGACCAAACTGAGGTCAAGGTGTGGGACTCTGCAACTGAAAATGACAAGGCTGCAGTGGGATTGCTCGACACCTGGCGAGCAATCTCTGAGGCCTTAAAGAGCCATGTGGGACCACAGTCAGGAACGTGTGGTTTGCCAGATAGTGAGGGAGCTGCGGGCTCCTTTACTGATCCGACTGCTACACCATGGGCCCCTCTGCTGCTACAGCCATCGAAGGCCTTTGATGTTATGCCCCCTGGTGACCTGGATGTGCCTTTTGACCTAGGCCCTATTGGCCTTGAAAACAAGATGGATATGTTTTTCTTCAGTCTGGGATGAATAGGATACGTAAGGCCCGAAGGCTGAGTTGCTTGACGACTTAAAACGAGACATGCTGTTCCCACGACTAGCCCTGGAATTCTCTGGTGTTTGTAATCAAGAAAAGGAATGGAAAATGGCGACTGTTATAAGTCATGGAAGATATGGTATCACTTTAATCAGGCCAACTATGCTCCCCCAGTCATGGACATTGATAGTAATAGACTTAAAGGATTGTTTGTTACCTTTTCTGATAGTATATATGTATAGACATACTCGGGTTTAGTATGTAAAAGCAATGTTCTGTATATTTAGAATGTTTGATGTTTGTGTGTGCGTGTTGGTAGAGCATAGACTCCCTGTGCACCCAGCGCTGTTTACTTGTCTTTTATAAATATTACTAAATTCAGATTGATTTGAGACTTCATTTATAACACCCACAAAACATTGTCATAATTGTGAAAGGCCCGCTTACCCTTCTCCTGCTTCTTATATAGTCATTAGCAGGTCCATCCTGGCTCCCAAAACAGGGATGAAGCGATAACTTTGGATTTGCTCAGTCTACTCCCAAGATTGCTAGCGGCCACTCTATTGATCAGCAAATCCCCCTTGACCACTCTACCAGTCAATCTGTAGGGTACCCACCTCCCCTATGGGGACTATGCTGCACGCCAGACGTCTCTGCGCGATTTACCAGCTGTCCCGGTCACGTGTACAACTTACAGGCCCTTCCTCTACTGTAAAACATACCGTTTGTCCTCAGCTGAGGGAGGTCTTTGTCTGCTCCCACAGTGAGTGGCTAGGAGTGGAGTCCCCTCTGAGCAAAATACTTGGTACAACTAGGGGCGTCCACTCCACAGTCGATCCTGCAGCCGAGCAGTGTCTCCTGCCTGGCTCGCCAAAATGACTTGCAGAAAACGGACTCCACAATCAGTAAGATTGTAAAGTAGGTATGTTTATTCAGCGCTGGGCAGCATGGGGGGGGGGGGGGGAAGTCCCACCAAAGTCATACTCACCTACTAGTTCCAAAACACAGTTTATATACTTTTTGATTATAGGACCCTTCCCTGTTTCCCTGCATGACCTTCAGTTGCCGGCCTGTTAAATTTCAAATTTCTTTTGACTTTTTTACTGAAAGTGGTAATTACCACTTTTGAAGTGGTAATGTTTCTTCACTTATCTGACTTGACTTAACACCATGATTTTCGTCTAATTGTTCCAAGGAGTCTGGTTGTCTGCGTTTTACAAGGTTGCCTGCTAAGTTTTCTTATCACTGCAAGCATATCTCAATACCACATTCCTTACCTTTAAACAATGTAACTCTGCAAAAACAACATTTTTATTCACACAATTGCAAATGTAGCACTTATTCATTCTTAATCAATCACTCTCTAATTTCTAATCCCATGTTTCAATAGCTGTTGTGTTAGTAGCTTTCTCCATGTGGTTATTGCTTCCAGTACTCATCAGCTTTAATTTTGTGTTCTCCCCACTTTCAGGTGGAAGCACGCCTCCTGGTATAACTGCACCAACTGTGCCTAGCATCCCATCTCCAATTGGGGTGAATGGTTTCACTGGCCTCCCGCCACAGGCTAATGGGCAGCCCACCGCAGAAGCTGTGTTTGCTAATGGCATCCACCCTTACCCAGGTAAGCCAGACCACAACCTGCTCCTTCAGTCCTAGGGAAATTATCTACAACTGAGGTAGTGTAAGCTACTTCAGAAGGGTTATACCTTGCTGTGGTGGTTTTACTCACGTGGGCAGCCGAGCTCCACCACCGTACTAGGTCTGGTAGGGGGAGTGAGAAAGCGATTGTGGTATTCAGCTGCCTAGCACGGTAAAACCACCACAACCAGAACCGCTCTCTCACTCCCCCTCTCCTCAAAGAGGAAGGGGGAGAAAATACAACACAGAGAACTCGAGGTTTGAGATGAGAAAGGTTTAATTAAAGGGAAAGGGAATGGGGAGAAAAGAAACAAAAGAAACAGTCAGTCCGCGCGGAAGCACAGAGAGAGGGGAAAAAAAATTATTCTCTACTTCCCATCAACGAGCGACGTTCGGCCACGTCCTGGGAAGCAGGGCCTCAAAACACGTAGTGGTTGTTCAGGAGGAACAGCCCCCTCCCCCACGAGAGCCCCCCTTTTTATTGCTGAGTGTGACATCAGGTGTTATGGAATATCTCTTTGGTTGGTTTAGGTCAGCTGCCCTGGCGATGTCCCCTCCCCATCACGTGCCCACCCCCAGCCTGCTGGCTCTTGGGGGCTTGGAAGGAGTCCTGATGCTGTGCCAGCACTATGCAGCAATAGACACAACACTTGAGTGATATCAGTGCTGTTCCAGCTACGAGTGCAGAGCACAGCACTGTGTGGGCTGCTGCAGGGAAAGGTGACTCCAGCCCAGACAGACCCAACACACTTGCAACTTCAGACCATGTGCACAGGCGGTGGGTGCTGGTCTCCAAAACAGCTGCATTCAAACCCTGTTGCCTTAACAGACTGGAGACTTGGAGACTGAAGCTCCTTCAATACAGCCACAGAAATGGCTCAGCTTTACCCTTCAGTGGTACACCACTGAAGCACAGCTGCTAGGATTCATAGACTGACAAGCTCAAAAGATCCAGTATTGAAGGGGTGATTTTGCAAGTCAGGAATGAATGAGGCAGATTAAAGAATAGGTACCTACCTCTGTACTAATACTTAACAAATATATGGACACTGTGAGGCCGTAATCACCAAGAACTTAGGGGTTTACAGGTCCTTAATGTGCACCAACATTTTTCCATGGTCCTTGGGATTTGATACAGCCCTCTTCTCCAGGCTGTACTTTTGCTGGAAAGATCTTCCTAAAAAATTGGTGTACACATACTAATAATACCAATCATAACAATAAAAAATTAAATAAATGTTACTAATTGATCCTAGTCACCAAAATACACAAAGGCATATTTTACCCTGGAGCACTCAGATTAATCTAGTCTGTTAGGAAGTCAAACATTCAGTCAAATACTCCAGGCAAAAACTCTGCAAAAGCCCTAACAAAAAAAAAAAAAAAAAAAAAAAAAGAAAAACAACAAAACAAAACAAAAATCTTTCCATCTCAACTAGTTCTGAAAACTCAGAAGATTCAACATCACTGGGGAGTTTGTGAGCTACAAGGAAAATATAACGCAGAAGTACAAAAGTACAAAAGTCTTGCCTAGTTACTGCTCAAAGTAACTGGGGGAAAAATAAAAATAAATAAATAAAATAAAATAAAATAAAAGAACACAAAACAACTGGTAATGCAGCAAAGGAAAGCCCAGAAATATCAATAGTATTGAAAAAAATAGTTATAATTTCTTCCTACACACAACTTGTAAACATTTAGCCATGAGTTTAACTTTAAGCAGAATTGAAATCAAGGGTCTTACTGTGCTAGAAGTTAGAAGTTACATGTTTGTAGCAGGTTAGAGGGATGGGGAGCTCTTCGTGGCTTAGGTCAGCTGCCCTGGCGATGTCCCCTCCCCATCACGTGCCCACCCTCAGCCTGCTGGCTCTTGTGGGCTTAGAAGGAGTCCTGATGCTGTGCCAGCACTATGCAGCAGTAGACACAACACTGGAGTGATATTAGTGCTGTTCCAGCTACAAGTGCAGAGCACAGCTCTGTTTGTGCTGCTGCAGGGAAAAGGTGACTCCAGCTCAGACAGACCTAGCACACTCCTCTACATCCGATCCGAGAATGTGCTACAATCTGTGTTCACTTTTTTTAATTCGCTGTGCTGCCAAGCACTGGCCTTGAGTTTAATCTGGCATTCAGGCTCTGCACTGTTATCATTTGGGTCTCATGGAAACTATCTTTTAGAGAATATTCAGAACTACACTGCCTTCCTTTCCTCATCTGGATGTCACTTTATGAATAATATCAGGAATGGTACCTCCTCCTTCTTTCACAGTGGGCTAATTACAACAGTTTTTGACTATTTTGAAGATCCATCTGTAACCCATATATTGCTATTTCTAATTCTAAATAACAGGTTTCCTCTTCTCTCTAAGATTACTCAATTTTTTTGGAAAGCTTTCCCCAGGAATCTGTCTTAAAACAGTCTTGTGGCAGGTTGCAAGGTGTGTGGGAGGATGTAGGAAGGTACCTGTCACGGGTGTCTCCTCCAATAGTTTTGAACTTCACCCCTGAATAAGTGCGAAATGGCAGGCACCATTTTGGGAAATGGCAGGCACCACTAAAGCAGAGCCATCACAAAAACAGCAGGAAGAAATGGAAATCATAAAGGAATCAGAAACCACTGGATCCCTATCCCTGAGTGAGTTGCGAGAAATACGAAAGGAATATGGTCGACGCCCAGGCGAGCACATCCTCACCTGGCTGCTTCAATGCTGGGATGCTGGGGCCAATAGCCAACAATTAGAAGGAAATGAAGTCAAGCAGTTGGGATCCCTCTCTAGAGAAATGGTAATTGACAAAGTAATTGGGAGAGGGGCACAGGTTCTCACCCTCTGGAGACGACTCCTGGCAGCTGTGAAAGAAAGATATCCCCATAAGGAAGATATTGTATATCACATAGGCAAGTGGGCCACTATGGATAAAGGTCTCCAGCATCTGCGGGAATTAGCTGTGCGGGAGATGATTTATAGTGATTTGGACAATGCCCAGACACCTCAAGATCCCGATGAAGTCCAGTGCACAACATCCATGTGGCGTAAATTGGTGCGGAGTGCACCATCAGCACATGCCAGTACACTGGCAGTAATTCAGTGGGATGAGGGGATGGGACCAACAGTGTATAATCTGTCCTGCCAGCTTCAAAAATATGAAGACAATCATCTCTCTGCTCCGCTATGGGCCTGTGTCTCAGCTGTGGAGAAACTGAAAGATTTGACCACCTCGTAGAACGAGCATATTCCCCCTCATCTAGACGGAGTGATATTTCAGCCACTAAGAATCAGCATTTTTCTGCTCAAGAGAGAGAGTACCCAAGACGCACACCATGTGGCACCTTGTGGTTTTATCTGCGTGACCATGGGGAAGATAGGAGGAAATGGGATGGCGTACCTACTTCAAACCTAGCTGCTTGGGTACGTGAACTGAAAGGAAATACAGCAGCAAGAAGAGGGGCTCCTAAGAAAAATGATGCTCCAGTTTCTATTGGGCAGTACCCCAGAGGCAGTAGAAGAGCTGATGTTATTCTTGACCACGATGAAGGGACCTCTGCCTCTCATTTGCAAGAATTAAGTGGCAGACGCTCCAGCCAGGACTAGAGGGGCCCTGCCTCTGGCCAGGTAGAGGAGAGGGATAACCGGATTTATTGGACTGTGTGGATCTGATGGCCTGGCACATTGAACCACAAGAATACAAAGCTCTAGTGGACACTGGCGCACAATGTACCTTAATGCCATCAGGCTATCAAGGGACAGAACTCACCTGTATCTCTGGAGTGACAGGGGGATCCCAACAACTATCTGTACTGGAAGCTGAAGTGAGTCTAACTGGGAATGAGTGGCAAAAGCATCCCATTGTGACTGGCCCAGAGGCTCCGTGTATCCTTGGCATAGACTACCTCAAGAGAGGGTACTTCAAGGATCCAAAAGGATATCGGTGGGCTTTTGGCATAGCTGCTTTGAGCACAGAGAATATCAGGCAGCTGTCTACCCTGCCTGGCCTTTCAGAAGACCCTTCTGTTGTAGGATTGCTGAAGGTTGAAGAACAACAGGTACCAATTGCTACTACAACAGTGCACCAATGGCAATATCGCACCAACTGAGACTCCCTGATTCCCATCCATGAGTTGGTTCACCGGCTGGAGAGTCAAGGAGTAATCAGCAAGACTCGCTCACAATTTAATACTCCTATGTGGACAGTGCGAAAGTCTAATGGCGAGTGGAGGCAAATGGTGGACTACCGAGGCCTGAAGGAAGTCACGCCACCGCTGAGTGCTGCAGTGCCGGACATGCTAGAACTTCAGTATGAACTAGAGTCAAAGGCAGCCGATTGGTACGCCACAATCGATATTGCTAATGCATTTTTCTCCATCCCTTTGGCAGCAGCATGCAGGCTGCAGTTTGCTTTCACTTGGAGGGGCATCCAATACACCTGGAATCGACTGCCCCAGGGGTGGAAACACAGCCCTACCATTTGCCATGGACTGATCCAGTCTGCACTGGAGCAAGGGGGAGCTCCTGAACACTTGCAGTACATCGATGACACCCTCGTGTGGGGCAACACAGCAGAAGAAGTTTTTGAGAAAGGGAAGAAAGTAATCCAAATTCTCCTGAAAGCTGGTTTTGCCATTAAACAGAGTAAGGTCAAGGGGCCTGTACAGGAAATCCAGTTCCTGGGGGTAAAATGGCAGGATGGACGTCACCATATTCCAATGGATGTGATCAATAAAATAACAGCAATGTCTCCGCCAACTAGCAAAAAGGAAACGCAAGCTTTCCTAGGCCTCGTGGGATTCTGGAGAATGCATGTTCCAGGCTATAGTCAGCTTGTGAGTCCTCTATATCAAGTGACTCGAAAGAGAAACTATTTTGAGTGGGGCTCTGAGCAACAACAGGCCTTTGAACAAATCAAACAAGAAATAGCTCGCGCAGTAGCCCTTGGGCCTGTCCGTACCGGACCAGATGAGCAAAACTTACTTTACACTGCAGCTGGGGAGCATGGCCTCAGCTGGAGCCTCTGGCAGAAAACCCCAGAAGAAACTCGAGGTCAAACTCTGGGGTTCAGGAGCTGGGGCTATCGAGGATCAGAAGCCAATTACACCCCAACTGAAAACGAGATAGTCACGGCATTTGAAGGTGTTTGAGGTGCTTCAGAAGTTGTGGGTACAGAAGCACAGCTCCTCTTAGGACCATGGCTACCTGTGTTACATTGGATGTTCAAAGAGAAAATTCCCACTACACACCATGCAACTGATGCTACGTGGAGTAAGTGGATAGCGTTAATTACACAGCGGGCTCGAATGGGAAAACCTAATCACCCAGGAATCCTGGAAGAGATTATGGACTGGCCAGAAGGCAGAGATTTCGGAGTACCGACAGAAGAGGTAACCCGTGCTGAAGAGGCACCACCATACAATGAGTTGCCAGAAGACAGAAAGCAGTATGTGTTGTTCACTGATGGATCCTGCCGTGTGGTAGGGAGCCATCGGAAATGGAAAGCTGCTGTGTGGAGTCCCACACAACGAGTTGTGGAGGCCATGGAAGGGGAAGGTGAGTCGAGTCAGTATGCAGAAGTAAAAGCCATACAACTAGCCCTAGAGATCGCCGAAAGAGAAAAATGGCCAGCATTGTATCTCTACACTGACTCATGGATGGTGGCAAATGCTCTGTGGGGGTGGCTGCAGCAATGGAAACAGAGCAACTGGCAGCGCAGAGGTAAACCTACCTGGGCTGCTAACCTGTGCAAGATATTGCTGCCCGGGTAGAAAACCTGGATGTAAAAGTACGTCATGTAGATGCCCACATGCCCAAGAGTCATGCTACTGAAGAACATCAGAACAACGAAGAAGTGGATCGAGCTTCGAAAATTGAAGTGGCTCAGGTGGACCTAGACTGGGAACGTAAGGGCGAGCTGTTTGTAGCTCGATGGGCCCATGAAACATCAGGGCATCTGGGGAGGGATGCCACATACAGATGGGCTCGTGATCGAGGGGTGGACCTGACCATTGAGGCCATCACACAGGTTACCCATGAGTGTGAGACCTGTGCTGCAATCGAGAAAGCCATGAAGGTAAACTCTCCCTGGAACAGGGGGAGGTAGCTAGGGTTTCAATATGGTGAGGCCTGGCAAATTGACTACATTGGACCACTCCCACAAACCCACCAAGGCAAACGGTACATACTCACCATGGTAGAAGCAACTACTGGGTGGCTGGAAACATACCCTGTAAACCATGCCACGGCCTGAAACACTATCTTGGGCCTAGAAAGGCAAGTGCTGTGGCGTCATGGTACACCAGAGAGAATTGAGTCTGACAATGGGAGTCATTTCCGAAACAATCTTGTTACCTCCTGGGCCAAGAGGCATGGTATTGAGTGGGTGTATCACATCCCTTATCATCCACAAGCCTCTGGGAAGTTTGAGAGGTAGAATGGACTGCTAAAGATTATGTTAGGAGCATTGGGTGCTGGGACATGGAAACAATGGGACATAAGTCTACCAGAAGCCACTTGGCTAGTTAACAATAAGGGGTCTGACAGCCGTGCTGGTCCTGCCAAAACAAAACCCCTACACACTGTGAAAGGAGCTAAAGTTCCCATAGTGCATGTAGGAAGGTGGATGGGGAAGGCAGTATGGGTTGCTCCTGCCTCCGGAAAAGGCAAACCCACTCGTGAGATTGTCTTCGCCCAAGGACCAGGGTATACCTGGTGGGTCATGCAAAAGAATGGGGATATCAAGTGTGTGCCTCAAGGAGATGGTGCTGGTGTCCAGACATCCAACTCCACCTGCCCTGAGTGGCCACTTTGGCAGATGAAGACCTAATCGTCAACAGTTCTTATGAACATTTTCCAAGAACGACCTATGGAATGAAAAGATATACCTGCCTATTAATCCTGTCCTGTTAAATCCTTGTCCTGTTAAAGGACGAGGAATAATGATGAGAATACTTGTACGTTAAAGTATGGGGATCTGAGTGTGATACAAATGTTATGGAATTGTGGAGGCCGTACTGGGTCTGACTGGGATGTTAACTTTCCCTGCAGCAGCCCATACAGTGCTGTGCTCTGCACTTGTAGCTAGAACAGCAGTGGTATCACTCCAGTGTTGTGTCTGCTGCTGAGCAGTGCTGGCACAGCATCGGGCCTCTCTCTCTAACCCTCCTAGGGGGTGGGCAAAAAAGTGAGAAGAGAAACATCACCAGGGCAGCTGACCTAAACCAACCAAAGGGATATTCCATACCATGTGATGTTACACTCAGCAATAAAAGGTGGAAACAGGAAGAAGAAGGGAGGGGTGGGCTCTCGTTATGAAAACGTTGGTCCTCCTCCCGAACACCGGCTACGTGCGTTGAGGCCCTGCTTCAAGGACGTGGTCAAGCATCGCTCATTTGTGAGAAGTAGAGAGTAATTTCGGGATCCTGGGCCAGGAGCTGGCAGGGCTCATTGAGAGGGCTTTAAACTAGGTAAGAAGGGGAATGGGGCTGAAGTAAGGATTGTTGGAGCTGTGCCGGGGGAACAATAGCAAGGCCGGGGGATAAGGCAATGGCCCAACTGAAGTGCATCTACACCAGTGCACGCAACATGGGTAACAAACAGGAGGAGCTGGAAGCCATCGTGCAGCAGGCAGGCTACGACTTGGTTGCCATCACGGAGACGTGGTGGGACCACTCTCATGACTGGAGTGCTGCAATGCCTGGCTATAAGCTCTTCAGAAGGGACAGGCAGCACAGAAGGGGTGGTGATGTGGCTCTCTATATTAGAGAGTCTTTTGAGGTTGTAGAACTCGAGGCTGGGAATGACAAGGTCGAGTCCCTTTGGGTTAGGATCGGTGGGGCCAACAAGGCTAGTGTCCTGGTCGGGGTCTGTTATAGACTGCCGAACCAGGATGAGGAGACGGATGAGGAGTTCTACAGGCAGCTGACAGAAGTTGTGAAATCGTCAGCGCTTGTTCTCGTGGGGGACTTCAACTTCCCTGACATATCCTGGAAGCACAACACAGCCCAGAGAAAGCAGTCTAGGAGGTTTCTGGAGAGCGTGGAAGATAGCTTCCTGACGCAGCTGGTTAGTGAGCCTACCAGGGGTGGCGCCCTGCTAGACCTTCTCTTCACAAACAGAGAAGGACTGGTGGAGGATGTGATTGTCGGAAGCTGTCTTGGGCAGAGTGACCACGAAATGGTAGAGTTCACTATTCTTGGAGAAACCAGGAAGGGGACCAGTAAAACCGCTGTATAGGACTTTTGGAGGGCTGACTTTGAGCTGCTCAGGATGCTGGTTGGTGGAGTCCCTTGGGAGGCGGTTCTGAAGGGCAGAGGAGTCCAGGAAGGCTGGGCGCTCTTCAAGAGGGAAATCTTAATGGCGCAGGAGCTGTCTGTCCCCACGTACCCAAAGATGAGCCAGCGGGGAAGAAGACCAGCCTGGCTTAACAGAGAATTGTGGTTTGAGCTTAGGAGAAAAAAGAGGGTTTATAATCTTTGCAAAAGAGGGCAGGACACTAAAGGAGAACTATAAGGATGTTGCGAGGCTGTGCAGGGACAAAATTAGAAAGGCCAAAGCTCATCTGGAGCTCAATCTGGCTACTGCCGTTAAAGACAACAAAAAACGTTTTTACAAATACATCAACACAAAAAGGAGGACTAAGGAGAATCTCCATCCTTTACTGGATGCAGGGGGAAACTTAGTTACAAGAGATGAGGAAAAGGTGGAGGTGCTTAATGCCTTCTTTGCCTCAGTCTTTAGTGGCAACACCGGTTGTTCTCTGGATGCCCAGTACTCTGAGCTGGTGGAAGGGGATGGGGAGCATAATGTGGACCTCACTATCCACGAAGAACTGGTTGGCGACCTGCTATGGCACTTGGATGTATGCAAGTAGATGGGGCCGGATGGGATCCACCCGAGGGTACTGAGAGAACTCACAGAGGAGATGGCCAAGCCGCTTTCCATTCTTTATCAACAGTCCTGGCTATCAGGGGAGGTCCCAGTTGACTGGCGGCTAGCAAACGTGACGCCCATCTACAAGAAGGGCCGGAGGACTTACCCGGGAAACTACAGGCCTGACAGTTTGACCTCAGTGCCAGGGAAGCTCACGGAGCAGATTATCTTGAGAGTCATCACGCGGCACTTGCAGGGCAAGCAGGCGATCAGGCCCAGTCAGCATGGGTTTATGAAAGGCAGGTCCTGCTTGACGAACCTGATCTCCTTCTATGACAAAGTGACGCGCTGGATGGATGAGGGAAAGGCTGTGGATGTGGTCTACCTTGACTTCAGCAAGGCTTTTGACACCGTCTCCCACAGCATTCTCCTCAAGAAACTGGCTGCTCTTGGCTTGGACTGGCGCACGATTCGTTGGGTTAGAAACTGGCTGGATAGCCAGGCCCAAAGAGTCGTGGTAAATGGAGTCAAGTCCAGTTGGAGGCCAGTCACTAGTGGCGTCCCCCAGGGCTCGGTGCTGGGGCCGGTCCTCTTTAATATCTTCATCGATGATCTGGACGAGGGCATTGAGTGCACCCTCAGTAAGTTTGCAGATGACACCAAGCTATGCACGTGTCGATCTGCTCGAGGGTAGGAAGGCTCTGCAGGAGGATCTGGATAGGCTGCACCGATGGGCTGAGGTCAACTGTATGAAGTTCAACAAGGCCAAGAGCCGGGTCCTGCACCTGGGACGCAATAACCCCAAGCAGAGCTACAGGCTGGGAGATGAGTGGTTGGAGAGCTGCCAGGCAGAGAAGGACCTGGGAGTGATGGTTGATAGTCGGCTGAATATGAGCCAGCAGTGTGCTCAGGTGGCCAAGAAGGCCAACAGCATCCTGGCTTGCATAAGAAACAGTGTGGCCAGCAGGGCTAGGGAGGTGATCGTCCCCCTGTATTCGGCTCTGGTGAGGCCGCACCTCGAGTACTGTGTTCACTTTTGGGCCCCTCGGTACACGAAGAACATCGAGGTGCTTGAGCGGGTCCAGAGAAGGGCGACGAAGCTGGTGAGGGGCCTGGAGAACAAGTCCTACGAGGAGTGGCTGAGGGAGCTGGGCTTGTTCAGCCTGGAGAAAAGGAGGCTCAGGGGTGACCTTATTGCTCTCTACAGATACCTTAAAGGAGGCTATAGTGAGGTGGGGGTTGGTCTATTCTCCCACGTGCCTGGTGACAGGATGAGGGGGAATGGGCTTAAGTTGCACCAGGGGAGTTTTAGGCTGGATGTTAGGAAGAACTTCTTTACTGAGAGGGTTGTTAGACATTGGAACAGGCTGCCCAGGGAAGTGGTGGAGTCACCCTCCCTGGAACTCTTTAAAAGACGTTTAGATGTAGAGCTTAGGTATATGGTTTAGTGGGGACTGTTAGCGTTAGGTCAGAGGTTGGACTCAATGATCTTGAGGTCTCTTCCAATCTAGAAATTCTGTGATTCTGTGATTTCTTTCCTCTGCACTTCCACATAGCCTTTATTTGTTGTTTGTTTGTTTTCCTCCCTTTTTCCCTTTCCCCTTCCCTTTTCCCTTTACCCTTTTTTTTCCCTTTTGTTAAATTGTTTCATTAATAATAATCTTTCCTTTATTATTATTATTATTATTATTATTATTATTATTATTATTATTTCCCTTTTATAAAATTATCCTTATCTCAGCCCGTAAGTTCTTTACTTTACTTCTTCTCTTCCTCATCTAAGGAGGGGGAGTGAGAGAGCGGTTGTGGTGTTTAGCTGCCTAGCACGATAAAACCACCACATGCACTTAAACAGTACCTCTTGAAAAAGGAAGTGTGAAATGTGTTCATCTAATTCTTGTCAGTATGGAACAATTCTAGGGCCGCATGGTATGATGAATGTGACCTGTCTTACATACCCTTGTATAACCACAAGTCTAAGAAAAACGGAGTGGTTAATGTATATAGTTCTTGTATCTTGCAAAGGAATGTTTTAGCAATTCATGTCAATAGAGAGCTTGAAGGGAAATGTATTTGTAGGCTTTTCCTTGAAGTCTCTGATATCTGGGGGGGGTTCAGAATAACTGCTAACTATTATGACTATTGCATGGGACGCTATGCAAGTCTCTGATATCTGGCCAGGAGATTAAGGAGACGGGGAGAGCTGAAGGACGACTAAAAGACAAAGCTTGCAGGGAATGCTGCACAAGTCTCTGACATACAGCCAAGTTGGACAAAGGAGAAGGACAAGAGGGAGGAAGACTATGAGCCTTCAGCACGAGAGACCCCCAGAGACCCCCAGAGGGACCACCGGAGACTGATACACATGCTCCAGTAGGAGGGTTTGGATTCTGGAAACTAATTATAATAACCCTGTTTTTTCTAGAAGTAGTAATGAATATGTATTAGCCTAGGAGCATAAAAATCAGCTGCTTGATGTAACTGGTGTGCGTCTTGGTGGAGCAGAGACTCCCGGCACACCCAGCGCTGTTTGCTTACCTCTATTCCTTTAATAAATTGTAAACTTTGATTATAGTCCTATTTTGAAGACTGAGCCATTTATACAGAAGATAGAGAAGGAATTAGCCCAATAATTGATCAACATGCTTAACACCAGAGCTAACTTTGTTTACTCTTTTAGACCTGAAGGATGCCTTCTTTTGCCTTCCTCTCCATGAAGCCAGACAGAAAATCTTTGCATTTGATTGGAAAAGCCCTAAGAGTGGGTGCCAAACACAGCTCACATGGAAGAGGTTACCTCAGGGCTTCAAGAACTCACCCACTTTGTTCAGAGAACAGCTTGCAAAGGACTTGGAGACCTGAGAAGCCCTACCAGGAGAAGGAAGGCTGTTGTAGCACGTAGATGACCTCCTAATAGCCATCCAGACAGAAGAAGCATGAGTGACCTGGACCGTAAGCTTCCTAAACTTTCTGGGACAGGATTGCAGGGTATCGAAGAAGAAGGCTCAGGTGGTAAAGCAGAAGGTGATCTACCTGGGTTATGACGTTAGTGCCGGACAACGGACCTTGGGGCAAGATCGTAAAGAAGCGATATGTCAAACCCTGAAACCCGAGACAATAAAAGAACTGTGAACCTTTTTGGGAATGGTGCATATTGTGGATCTATAATTACGGATCGTTTTTAAAACTGCTGTATGTGCTCATTGCAAATGGGAACAGGGACCTCCAATGGACAAAGGAGGCCATGCGAGCCTTTGACCAATTAAAGAAGGCTTTAATGTCAGCTCCAGCTCTGGGATTTCCAGATGTAAATAAACCATTCTTCCTCTTCTCCCATGAGAAACAGGGGATTGCCCTGGGAATACTAGCACAGGACCTGGGCCCATATTGAAGGGCAGTTGCTTATATTTCTAAGCAGCTGGATGCTGCCGCCAAGGGATGGCACACAAGTTCACCTTGGGACAGAAAATAACTGTGCTAGTGTCTCACACAGTGTCCACAGTGCTGGAAGTGAAAGGTGGTCACTGGCTTTCCCCACAAAGGGTCCTGAAATCAGCAGAAACCAAGGGGAGCCAGTACACCATGACTGCCTGGAGACCATTGAAGCTACCTACTCCAGCCGTCCAGATCTGAAGGACACTCCTTTTGATGATGTGGAAATATGGAAGCAGCTACGTCGTCAGCGGAAAGCGACGTGCTGTATATGCAGTTACCACTTGCAAAGACATAACAGAATCTGGAAAATAAACATCTATAGGGACTAAATAATGAGATTATTGGAAGCAGTTCAGCTTCCTGAAAAGGTAGCAATCATGTACATTAAGGCACACCAGAAGGTGAGCTCAGAATTGGAGGAAGGAAATGATCTGGCAGACAGAGAGGCAAAAGAAGCAGCAGAAGGTGAGGTAGCAACTGAGGGAGCCCTGATTGCAGACAGGCAAACTCCCCTTGAAGGTAAGCTTGTATATAACAAAAAGGATAGAAAATGAATCGAAAGACAAAAAGGAAAATATAACCAAGAGGGTTGGGCTATTACCAAAGAAGGGAAGGGGAAGCTAGTCATCCCCTCCAATTTATTGTGGTCACTGGTAAAGAAGCAACACTGTAAAACACATTATGGAATAGACGCTTTGTGTAACTATCTAATTGGAAAAATTATTGGCAGGAACTTATATGCTACCATCACTCAAATAACTTAACAGTGTGATCTTTGCCTCCAGACGAACCCCAAAAATACCCCCAAACCAAAACTGAGTCAAATTGGAAAAGGCCATGGGCCCGGACAACAGTGGCAAATTGACTTTTCTGAACTTCCAAGAAAAGGGGGGTGTCGATATTTACTGGTGTTAACAGATACCTTTTCAGGATGGCCAGACATTTTCCCCACTAGGACTGCCAAAGCCTGAGAGGTAACTAAGTCTTTTGTAGAAAAAACTTTGAAACCACAATGGGAAGGACTATACCAGGTGCTTTTTACTACCTTCACCACAATTAAGATCAAGGAACAAAGTGCCTGGATTCACCATTCTCAAGTGAAGAAAGCTCCAGAAGCCCTCTGGAAAGTAACGCTGGGTAACGGTGAATTGAAACTAAAGCTCGGTCGAGCAAAATGAGGACATTACGGTCAGGAGTATTTAGTAATATAATTTGCAGAAAAAATAGTTAGCAGAATTGTTTTATTTTTGTGGCTTATAGTTGTAATTGTGATTCAAGAATTGGAAGGTGCCTCTATGATAATAGAGAATGGTGAGTGGCCTTGGTCTGAAGCCATAACAACAGAGGATAAGAGTATTAATGGAAAGTTAGCAATTGTGGTTATATGGTGAACAAATGGTGACCATTTATATACATTAAAAGAATGGCAAAAATTAGAAGAATGAACACATCAAAGAACCATAGGGAATGAAATTAAAATAGGGTGCCAAATGATTAACAGCCCCTACAATCATCCTTATTGGCATTGGGAACTAGCCAATGGCAAGTCTCAAAGGTGTTACCGAGATGGGAAAAGGCTGAAGACCAAGACCACAAACTAATGATAGATGCACTTAGTATGGTTCAAGATAATGTATCCTTAGCTCTTAGTTGTATACAAGCACAGTCATGGATGCAGGCAATGGCTGCCTTGATCATTAGGGAAGGAAGTGAAGGCGTTTTCCCAGCTGAAGTCTGAAAGACTGTTTGGGACAACACCAATGATTTTGAGAAGTTCCAATCTTGGTGGACTCTGGTAAATTTTACCTATGATCCCATTGTTAACATGGCTACTGCCTTTGTGCTTACTATACGTAATGCTACAGTTTATGTTATCCACCCCATCATTGCACTAGGATTAAACCATGAGGAGACAGTGCTCTATCCTTTGGAGCATAGAACATGGGCACAGAAGGAGAATGGGAAATGGCAGTCTGTAAATCTGGAATCATGTGTTACCCGGGAACAACAAGGATTTTATCTGTGAAAGCAACACAATTGATGCTCAGGACGTATATCTTGACACTGAGCAAGGTGTTTTCCACTTTGAAATTCATCCAAATACTAGTCAAAAGACTGTTCTTGTATATATTGGTCAAGGCTGTGTGTGTTTAAGAACTGCTTGTGCTTTTGTAGAAGTCCTTGATGAAAGTACATGGCAAGGCATTGAGGGATACATTTAGAGATTGGGAAGAATTTTTGTATTAAGTAAAAGAATTTACTAGATTTTCCAGAAAAGGGGGGACTGAAACATGGGATTAGAAATTAGAGAGTGATTGATTAAGAATGAATAAGTGCTACATTTGCAATTGTGGGAATAAAAATGTTGTTTTTGCAGAGTTACATTGTTTAAAGGTAAGGAATGTGGTATTGAGATATGCTTGCAGTGATAAGAAAACTTAGCAGGCAACCTTGTAAAACGCAGACAACCAGACTCCTTGGAACAATTAGACGAAAATCATGGTGTTAAGTCAAGTCAGATAAGTGAAGAAACATTACCACTTCAAAAGTGGTAATTACCACTTTCAGTAAAAAAGTCAAAAGAAATTTGAAATTTAACAGGCCGGCAACTGAAGGTCATGCACTGTCTGTGAAGCATCAGATAGATTGTGAACCTGGGTTACCCACTCAGTGGGGAAACAGGGGAGGGTCCTGTCATCAAAAAGTATATAAACTGTGTTTTGGAACTAGTAGGTGAGTATGACTTTGGTGGGACTTCCCCCCCGCCCCGTGCTGCCCAGCGCTGAATAAACATACCTACTTTACAATCTTACTGATTGTGGAGTCAGTTTTCTGCGAGTCACTGTCACCACCAGCCTTCTGAAAATTCAGTAAATGAAAAATCTTCTAAATTTTCGCACAAAGAAAGGGACTGCTCAAACCATTGTGGCATAATGACCACATGGACACCAGGGTTCTTTTAGGTTCAGTAACTACTACTTCTTTATTGATGACATAGCTTCATTCTCTGTTACTGAGGGCCTAACTTCATCTCTTATCTAGGGCATAACTTCATTATCCGTGTTGCATCCCCATATTGAGGACAGGCTCCCTTCTTAAACTATTCACTCCACAGCAGTACTTTTCCACTAACCATTCATTGGTCAACAACTTTGCCCTGCAGCCCAAACACTCAGCAACTTCCATGCCTTAATGGCTGGAGAACAAGCAACCCCAGACTGCATGGAGTCTCGTGAATCACCCTTCTTTGTTCCCTCTAAACTCTTTACATTCCTGATGGCCTCATCATTAAAGAGTCCAAAAGAGTCCAATGTTATCACCACACTCCCACATGTTATGGCCACACTCCCACACACCATTACAGGCTAAACTTGTCATTGCTCCTCTGTTTGGAAAGCCCTTAAATTAAGAAAGGCTTGTAAAGCTTTCTTCAACAGAGAGGCGTGTGTTTGGTGATCTATCACTAGACTAGATCCACAGCTAACATCAAGTAATAGAAGACTGTAGGAATATCATGCTTCCTCCTCTACTCTCTCCCTGGAGTACTACAGGTTTAATGGCTTAATAAGCAGACATTTATTTCCTAGATATCATTTAGCACCAAAAGCAAATTCATAGTCCCACCTTTCTAAAGTTTCTCTTTGGAGATGTCAGCTTTGTGGGCATAGTGATTTCCAGGGATACTCTTTCAGCATTCTTGCATGAATACACATTTAATGTGCAAACTAATTCTAAACTTCCTCAGCATCAGAGATACTGAAAAGATTTGGCAAGTTGATTTGTAGCCTAAAGGCAGCATGTGATACATTTTTTTAGTGTTGCTGCTTAGCCCTGGCCTGACTTCGTAGAGTTGTAGAAAGGATCTCCCACTGAAAAGGGGTAAAAGTTGTGCTAGATTTGTTTTTTCATGGAACCATACTCCTCTCCTAGCCCCCTGCCACCGGGAGCTATAATGCTGCTATTTCAGAAAAAAAAAATAAAAAAATCTGTGTTATATATGGAGTGGTAATTCGTGTCGAGAAAATGGTTGATATTAATAAAGAAGGAGGAGATGTGGGAGTGTGGCCATGGGGGTCGCCAAGCCCCATCATTGATGATAACATCAGACTCTTAATGATGAGGCCATCAGGAATATAAAAGAGTTTAGAGGGAACAAAGAAGGGTGATTCAGGAGACCCCATGCAGTCTCAGGTTGCTTGTTCTCCAGCCATTAAGGCATGGAAGTTGCTGGGTGTTTGCTGTTGCCGGGCAAAGTTGTTTGACCAATGAAAAGTTGTTTTTGAAAAGGACTGCTGTGGGGTGAAGGGTATAAGAGGGGAGCCTGCCCTCAAGATAAAAAAGGCAACACGATGAAGTTATGTCATCAATAAAGAAGTAGAAAGAAGGAATGAAAAGGAACAGGCTAGAAGAACGGAGACCAGGATGGGAACAGGCACATTGATTGCCTCATGAAGATAGGTTCATCCAAACTCAGCAAACTGCTCAGAGAAGTTCGTATAGAAAGTCGCTGGAAATAGGCGTACCGGAGCTGGAAAGAAGCTCAAGCTGAGAGAAGCAGACCTGCGCACACAACTACCCCTTGCTGGTAAGCAGTTGCGCATAATGGGGAATCATACGTCCTTAGGAACAAAGACTGTCCTGGTAACCTTACAGCTTATTCTCCTTCTTAACAGTTGGACAGTTTATGAGCCTGAAATATGGAACCAAACTGAGGTCAAGGTGTGGGACCCTGCAACTAAAAATGGCAAGGTTGCAGTGGGATTGCTCGGCACCTGGCGAGCAGTCTCTGAGGCCTTAAAGAGCCATGTGGGACCACAGTCAGAAGCATGTGGTTTACCAGACAGTGAGGGAGCTGCAGGCTCCTTTACTGATCCTTCTGCTACACCATCGCCCCCCCCACTGCTACTGCCATCGCAGGCCTTTGCTGTTACGCCCCCTGCTGACCTGGACGTGCCTTTTGACCCAGGCCCTATTGGCCTTGAAAAGGAGATGGATATGTTTTTCTTCAATCTGGGAAGAACGGGATACATAAGTCCTGAAGGCCGAGTTGCCTAACAACTTAAAGCAAGACTTATTGTTCCCACAACTAGCCCTGGAATTCTCCGGTGTTTGTAATGAAGAAAAGGAATGGAAAATGGAGACTGTTAAGTCATGGAACTCAAAGGATTGTTTGTTACCTTTCCTGATTGTACATATGTATAGGCATACTCGGGTTTAGTATGTAAAAGCAATGTTAATGTTTGATGTTTGTGTGTGCTTTTTGGTGGAGCGTAGACTCCCCTCACACGCAGCGCTGTTTATTTGCCTTTTATGCTTTTTATATATATATTTTTTAATAAATATTACTAAATTCAGAATGTGTTGAGACTTGATTTATAACATCTGCATGTTTTGGGTGGGATTCTGCCACCCACTAGTGAAGAAATCTTAAATTTCTGATGGGAGAACTAAATTTCTCTGCTATCTTATTGTCTTCTCCTATGTCTGTTTAAAATGACTGGATGGTCTGTGCTTCTTGAATCATTTTCAGGATGTTTCTGAAGACCCCAATTGAGTTTTCAATACGTATGAAATCACACTTTTCTCTTGACAACTGTGGGTGAAGTTAAACTATGTTATCTTCAGCAATATCCTTCTGTGTCAAGGTATACTACTGACTGAAAGTACCATTTTCGCAGGAAACTCTTTTTTAAAATCGATTGAAGAAATTTTCTTCACCATAGCAGCACACCATGATGGGTTAGTCCAACAACACACTTTACCAACTACTTAAATCTGTCGGTGCTTTAAGAGAGCCAATAATATTCATGAACTGTTTCGATATGTTCTGATTTGAGTAGCCCAAGAAGCAGGCAATATTTCATCTCTTTTCTTATACCCTGAGCAGACAAGCTGCTGCTTTCCCTTTGCTTATTTAAATTGTGCTGGCCTTTAAAAATGTCCTCAGTGGGGGTACTGGGAGCCAGTGGTGGCAACCCCAGTCCAAAGGCAATGCTCAAAGCTTATGCCATCAACTTGCAAATCACAAAAACTAGTTAAAATTTCAGTTTCTTTTCTGGATCTCTCCTTTATTTGCATAGGCAACGTAAGTAGTTTTTTCTAAAATTGCAGCAAGGGATTTGTACTTGCTATTTTGTGCATGTGTAAGGAAGTTTAGGCAGATTCATTGCAATTCTTTAATTTTCTTTTAAAGAACCCCCTAGAGAGGTCAGATCTGTAATCAGAGGAGGACTAGCATAATGTACAATCAGAAAAGGTATCAAATGAAACATAAACATGGCAAAGTTTTCCAAATTCTGGCAAGTGTTTAACAAACAATACTTGAAATCTATTACTATTAATGTCCATGACTGGGGGAGCATAGTTGGAGTTGGTAATCCTGGTTGAAGTGCTCCCATACCTTCCATGACTTCATTATTTTTTCTCAGATCATATAACAGTCTCCATTTTCCATTCCTTTTCCTCATTACAAACACCGGAACAATATGTCTCACTTTAAGTTGTTAAGCAACTCAGCCTTCGGGCCTTACGTATCCTATTCTTCCCAGATCGAAGAGAAACATATCCGGTCTCCTTTTCAAGGCCAATAGGGCCTGGGTCAAAAGGCACGTCCAGGTCACCAGGGGGCGTAACAGCAAAGGCCTGCGATGGCAGTAGCAGTGGGGGGGGCGATGGTGTAGCAGAAGGATCAGTAAAGGAGCCTGCAGCTCCCTCACTGTCTGGTAAACCACATGCTTCTGACTGTGGTCCCACATGGCTCTTTAAGGCCTCAGAGACTGCTCGCCAGGTGCCGAGCAATCCCACTGCAACCTTGCCATTTTTAGTTGCAGGGTCCCACACCTTGACCTCAGTTTGGTTCCATATTTCAGGCTCATAAACTGTCCAACTGTTAAGAAGGAGAATAAGCTGTAAGGTTACCAGGACAGTCTTTGTTCCTAAGGACGTATGATTCCCCATTATGCGCAACTGCTTACCAGCGAGGGGCAGTTGTGTGCGCAGGTCCGCTTCTCTCAGCTTGAGCTTCTTTCCAGCTCTGGTGCGTCTATTTCCAGTGACTTTCTGTACAAGCTTCTTTGAGCGGTTTGCTGAGTTTGGACGAACCTATCTTCATGAGGCAATCAATGTGCCTGTTCCCCTCCTGGTCTCCGTTCTTCTAGCCTGTTCCTTTTCATTCCTTCTTTCTACTTCTTTTTGATGACATAACTTCATTATATCGTGTTGCTTTTTTATCTTGAGGGCAGGCTCCCCTCTTATACCCTTCACCCCACAGCAGTCCTTTTCAAAAACAACTTTTCATTGGTCAAACAACTTTGCCCGGCAACAGCAAACACCCAGCAACTTCCATGCCTTAATGGCTGGAGAACAAGCAACCTGAGACTGCATGGGGTCTCCTGAATCACCCTTCTTTGTTCCCTCTAAACTCTTTTACATCCCTGTTGGCCTCATCATTAAGAGTCTGATGTTATCATCAATGATGGGGCTTGGCGACCCCCATGACCACACTCCCACATCTCCCCCTTCTTTATTAATATCAACCATCTTCTTGGCACAAATTATTACTCAGTATATCACAGGCGTCATCAAAATGCAGGCAAGTAGCATAGTTATTCTGGTCTGAGTTACCCACTGGGACTGCCTACTGCTTTGCATTGACTGCAGGCAAGCCAGATGACTAGTTCAAACTGGGTGTCTAATTTTTGTATGGTTAAAGCCACGTGAGATGCACCCTGCCTCTAGTCTGTTAGATCTGCCTGTATCCAAGAGTCTTGAAGTTCCCAGGTCTCATGGGAACTCATGAACATCAATGAACTCATGGCCATGACCTGAGAAACCTGTTGTCCTGGGGGCTGGATTAGGAATTCTGCAGGAGCAGGTTCTGGTCTGAAAGGGAGGTGAGAACACAAAGGGCCTGAATATACCAGCACAGAGGCACGGTGCCCAGCTACTATCTCCAGGAATTCTGGGTTACCAAAGTCTTTTTTTCTAGCAGTTTTTCTTTTTCTTAGGAAAGATCAAAACACTTTTTTTTTTTTCTCAATGTTCCAAACACTTTTTCTAACGCTTGTTTTTCACAGAAGTTTGAAATGTTTCATTTTCATTCCAAGTCAGAACAAAGATATACTTCAATGACTGGAAATCCTGCTATGAAGCAGAATGATCATTTTCCATTTGGCTTTCTGAATGCTAACAGAAGCCATCAGGAAAATTCACTTTAGGCTTCAGGTATCTCTTGGCTACTCAGAAATCATTGCTAGTGTTGTAGGCTTGCTTGCTCAGACGTATGTGAAACATTTTCTATGCATCTTATCACAAGCTTTGTGAGTGTGGCAGTAATACAAGGACTCATTTCAAAGTCTAAACATTTCACCCAAGGAATAATTGTCAGTGGACATTTCCACAACCCATTACAGAGGATTTTCATGAAGGAAGCAACACATTTAAGGTAAATCTACAATAATGCCAAAGTGAATGTGCTCCATGATTGAAAATATGTCATAAGGAGAGTGCAAAATCTGCCACCATGAAAGAGATCAAGGGATCATCTAAACCAGAATCTTATTTTCAGTAATGACCAGTCATGGGTGCTCTGGAAAGCATGTAAAAAACATGACCTTTCTTTCCTCCTGTATTCTGACAATAAGAGTTTAACAGTTCCCAGAAGGCAGTGGGCACATCAGAAGAGGAGCAGAACTTACATGGAAGAAGAGCTAGGATATTTTTCATGTCCTGGATATCATGGCAGACACGGGATTTGGCTGTTGCACTGGCATTTACACACCTATATCACAGGACTGCTAATTCTCAAGACATTTATATGCAAAATTGCTTGTGCTTTTTGGGGTGAGGCCATCATGAACCACAGCCTGGATTCAGCTTTCCAGGACCTGAGAACATTTGAATTCCAGGCATTCTTTGTTTCATAGAATCATTGAATATCCCGAGTTGGAAGGGACCCATAAGGATCATGAAGTCCAACTCCTGGCACTGCACAGGTCTACCCAAAATTTTAGACCATGTGACTAAAGAAAGTTTGTCATTCTCTCTGCTCCCACAAACACAAAACAAATCTAGCTAATGCAAATATGATAATCTTTCCAGCAGCGGGTTTAAAGGGTGCACATATAATTAAGCCACTTTTCTATTTGGATTCGCAGTAGCTTCATTGACTCTTTGTTTATAAATTTATTGTTGTGTAAACATATATTTCAAAATGTGTGGTGTAAGATTTTGAGTCAAGCACTTTTTCTTGGTTCTCCATAAATTCATGTGGAATGAGATCTATCTTTCTTTCTCCCCTTTCCCCTCCACCCTCTCATATAATACAATCTGACCCAGTAGTTGCTGACATTGTTCCCAGCTACAGATTGCAAAGAGATGCTAAGCTGTGTGTTAATGGGGAGGGTTTTTTTGGCAGGCAGAGTTAGCAGAACTGGATTCATTAGAACTGTATTCAACAGCCTCCAAGCCTGCTCTGCTGCAGTACCTTATCTCCCTGCCATCCAGTGTTTCTCAGCCATGAGGTATCTTTCCTGGCTCAGTTGTCCCTTTCCTGCTCCAGTGCTGGTGCAGACTTCTCCATGTTCAGCAGTGAAGCTGCTCTCTTACAACTCTGCTCTGCAGGAGTCCCAGATCCTGCCTTCCCACCACTGGCTGCACCACGGCTGGCTCAGGCCTAGCTCAGTCCTGCCACATCTCAACCCAAACCCATGTCAAACTGCTCCTCTCCAGGCTAGCTCAGTGCTTCAGTGCATTGCTCACTGCAATGCCATGTCACTGAGCTCAGTATCACCTCCAGTATCTCTCATAGGAACAACTGGCATCACCCCTGGGACACTTCTATCCCAAACTGTCCCTTAGAAATGGTCCTTCTCTGCAGTTACATCCTTGAATCTTCTGCTCCCCTACCAGAGTCAGCAGTACATTACAAAGCTCTCAAAATTCTCACTTCTTTCACAGTTTGGCCCTGCTTTCCCCAGCTGCCACCCTAGTGCTTGGCTGTTAGGCCACCCGCCACTGCATGACTACCTGTCCTGCCCAGTTCCTTGACCTGTGCTTCAAGCCCCAGGAAAGCCAGTCCTGTTTCCATCCCAGATTAATTCTCTGCCTCTGAATAACATAACCCACCTCCTAGCACAGGCTTCTTGTGACCTGTCACAGTCTAGCTAGACCCTGGCAGCCCTTCACTGACTACCTGTCTCTGCTCCAGCAGCAAGAAACCTTCTCGCCAAATGCTTGCATTCCAGGTAGCACCAAAGGTCTTCCCTGAGCACCTCAGTACTATTTCACACCAGCACAATGCTTACGTGTGCCAAAGACACAGCTCATCTCATTAACAACATAGCATCTCACCACAAACCTTATTTTGTTTGTTTTTGGACATGCCTGGTTGTGACAGCACTAGCACTGATCCTTCATGTGTCTATGAACAACCAATAAACCAGCACAGGTCACTGGGATGTTTTGTGATGTTGTTCCATTGATGCTAAGAGCTAAGGGGAAGCTGTATAAGGGATAACACAAAGGGTCATGGCTGGGAGCCCTTCCCAATGCCTTCCCTTCTGGCATGCTCCCTCCTTCCTCCAAAACCCATTGCATCCCATCTCTGGTGGGTCTCAGCCCCCTCATTCTCCTCACCAACCAGTGAGTGCTGCTCAGCACAGCGTACTGCTAGCCCAACAGTTCACTACTGGCCCCCTCTTTGACTTTGCTATCGCACCTTTTTCATGATACAGACACTGACCCCCAGCTGGACCCAGTCCCAGCAGAGGTTCCCTCTTCCAGCCCCCAAAATGGATCTGGTCACCTTGCTCCTTCCTTCTGGTGGCCTTCACCAGCAAGACCACCATTTTAGAAAACACTTACTGTAGGAGAAGCTGACAGCTAACACATCCTTCCACATCTCCTCTGCCACGTGGCTAGCATTTCCTGCACTTTGCCCTTTCTACCCCTCTTGGCCCCTTACCTGAGGTTGGTGTTATGGGGGCAGCCGCCAGGCCGTTCATGTTCAGAGCCGCCATCTGCTGCATCTGGGCTGCGGCAAAGGCTGTCATGGGGTTCAGGTAGCCACCCTGCGCCACCGATGCCATGATCGCGGCCTGCTGCTGCATCAGCTGGAACAAAGAGAGCAGGGAAAAAATACCACGCGATCACCAGCAGAACAGCCTGGGGAACCAGCACCAGGATGGAGGCCACACACCGGGGTGTGAGGGATCCCTCTGGTTTGAGATGTCAGCTCACCACATCTGTGGTACCCCCCCAACCTTGGCCTTCCTTCTCACTACAGGAGGTAAATTGTATCATTGCATCTTGGGGTCTTTATGGCCCCCACATCCCCAGTGTGTTCCCCTGTGTGGAGGCCTCCTGTGAGCTGGACTCAACACTCTGACTGCCAGGCCCTTCCTTGATGAGAAAGGCAGAGAAAACACTTTATATGTTCCTGAGCAGAGAGGTTTCATAGCTTATGTTGCTTGTATCAAAGCTCTGGGAAAACACTGGTGGCTGCTGAGGGGAGACCAGTGCATGTGGAGCAGTGAGGAGAGAGGATCCCCTCTCCAGAGCAGTAAGCTGAGCTAGTTCTCTGGGGATAACTTGACCCATTTTCATCTGGTGGTGAGAAAAATCACTCTTTCTCATGCTGCTGGGATTTCCTTATTTATTTTTTTTTCCAGAATGTCATCAAAATGCTGCCTCTTCTAAAGCACCTACAAAAGGCAGAAACAAGGAACCTGGGCTATATTTTCAGGCATTTTGCAGTAAGAATTTTGGAAGAGAAGGGTGGAAAATGGGTAACTATGCCAGAAATGCTTCCTATATTAAAACCAGACTTTGCTATCATTAGTTTTCACTCTGAGCCTAATTCATGGACAGTGCAGTTCACGTGTACAGTATGGCTGCAGTAGGCCAGTAAAATGCTCCTGGTGTAAAGAAGACAGCTTAGATGAAGCTGCCTCTTGTCTCCCTTCCCTGGAGCTGTACAAAGAGCCAGACAAGGTACATCTGAGGTCCTGTGAGACAGTGTCCAACCCCCAGTAGTGACTGACGGTGGATGCTTAGAGAAAGGATGGGGAAGATAAGTCAGAATTATAGGACATGTTGTGAGGTTTTTTAAATAGATATATAGTAACCAAAAACCAAATCCTGATGCATTTCCTTGTTGGCTACTTTCTTGTTGTTGTTTTTTTGTTTTTGCTTTTGAGAGGTATTTTCAAATGGCCACTGAAAGAGGATGAGCAGGGACTGAAACCTCACTCTATTCATTCCCCAGCCTCTGGTAACATGATTTGATGATAACAGCAGAGAAGGAAACTATTTTTTTTATAAAGATTACAAGTGACTCATGTCTTTTCTGTCTTCAGGATGAGTTTTGATGCTCTCTGTAATTTTACTTTCTCTCCCATCAAGAAAACCCTCTGATGCTGTTGTTTAAGCACATGGGATATGTTTCTCAGACTTCAAAAGTCACGACAAAAAAGTCATGACAAAGTTGTGAGAAAGTCTGACAAAGTCATGACAAAATCTGTCCCTTACTGTTTAATATTGAAATATTAAATTGACTGTTCTTACATATACACACTGAAACAAATCCTTGAAATCACTTCTCTCACTCAAATGCTGAAAATTTCCTTGTCACCATCTGTGAAGAGACAAAATTAAAGGATGCTCCGCCACTGACCTGCTGTATAACCATGGACAAATTGCGTAAACTTGCCTTGGTTTCTCCAGCTATAAACTGAGGCACAGGATATCTGTCTCCCCATGCAGGGGTGCCTTCAGATCTACAGATTAGGAGTGCTGTAGTAGAGCTGAGTACTGTTATTTTTTGTAGCCTCATGCAGATTGGTGCCAAGGTGGTGGCTTCTCCTTTGACTGTTAATTACCCTCTTTTATTATACCCTGCACAAGACGCTTTCACATTTTAATTAGTGATATCCTGTTCTTTGTAATTACTGATGGAATGATTAGACAATCTTTTCTATTATAGCACAATGCTGATTCCCCTTTAAGGAGTACATTTGTTTCTAGGCATCATTTGAGTTTATTCTCCAAATGAGACACTGAGCAGGTGATTTTATTAAGTATGCCAATGAAAGTGAATGAAAAAAGGGGAATCCATCCATCTTTAACACTGGATTGACTCCAGCACTGGGTGTACTGACCCATATCTCATTTTCTGTGCCAGGTATTTTCACCTGGGGACAGCTGAGGATATAATTGGCTGGTTGCAGAAATGATGGCCAAGATCTGTGCCTATAGGATCCATTTAACATTGCTGATCCAAGTAGCATCTCTGAGATGGATGCAGTTGCAAGGGCTGGGGTCAGTCCCAGTCTGGCCTTTGCTGACTTTTCTCTGTGTTCCTCCACACTCTGTGTTTTCTCTGTGACCTACAGCTGGTCATGTTGTCGTGGTTCCACTCGAGTGAACTAATTATAATAACCCTGCCTTTTCTAGAAGTAGTAATGAATATGTATTAGCCTAGGAGCATAAAAACCAGCCACCTGATGTAACGTGTGTGTATGTTGGAGGAGCCCAGACTCCCCGCACACCCAGCACTGTTTACTTGCCTTTTATTAACCCCAGAAATAAATCTTATAAAGCGAAATTGACTTGGAATGTATAACAGAGCCCAAATGTGCAAATGGCCATGTCATGGTTCATTCCCTGCTACTCAGTTTTTCTGAAATACCAAGGAAATGACAATCAGAAATATGGTATTAGCCCTGCTACGAAGTACCATGACTTCAAAATAGCTTCCTTTTCTAGAACAGATCAGAACAACTGATATGCATAACTGGTAGCATTTACCAAGTATACTGTCCTATTTTGGTCATTTAAATAAAATAATGCTATGGAGAACACAGTCTATATAAAGCAAATTTTTCCCTGATTTTGTAGGGCTAGATTTAATATATATGTATATATATATATCCAAAATAAATTTACAGTACAAATTGAATAAACACTGGAAAGAGCGATTCTTCCCTTCAGCACTACCTCAAATCATTTAGCAGAAAAACCCTTTCAGCTCCCCAGGAGCTGGAGCAGGGAGGCAGAGGTGAGCAGCTAGGTTTCATGGTCAGCACCATAGAGTCACTGCCACCCCAAAATCCCAAGGTGACCACTTCTGATTATGACTGAGATCTGTGCAGTGCTGGATGTGTTGCAGTTACTGTCTGCAGTTTAGAAGCCAAAGCCATTTGCACCTTTTCAGAGGGAGGGGAGCTGGGATTTACTGAGGGGAAAGGACTTGCTCTAGGCCAGAGAGCAAATGCTACCATTGTCTATTCTGCCTCTGTCCCCATCTGTCTATTTTCACTCACTAAATCTATGCCTGTCCCCTGCTGCAGGATACAATCAGTGCCATGACTGGAATTTGGTCAGGAGACTGTGGCTAACACTCCCACCCTATTTTTTATGCAAACTTGATTTATGACTTTGATCTTATTTTAAATAATTTAAAAATTAAATAATTTATACAGTATCTGTCACTTTCCAAGGCTCCTTCCTTTGTTCTTGCTTTGCTCTTCTGCATTTTCCCATCTTCCCAACTCCAGAAAAGTCATACAAAGTCACCTGGCAGTATTGTGTCTGCCTATTGCAGGGATCATCTCTACCTGGCAGAGAGACCTGAACCTGATCTTGTCTTGCAGATCCTTGTTATTTTTAGCCTAAGGAAAGGCACTTATGCTAGAAGCATCCATTCCGGGACTATGTCAGGAGCCCAGCTCCCTGTCCAGTCATGAATGTCCCAAAGGCCCACCGTCTAGGTTAGGTGTGTAAGATAGATACCAAAAGTTAGACATCACAACAATGCTTTGAATAGCTGACGTGTTCTCCCAGGGTGCTTAAACAATACTGCTTTGGGGAGTCAGAACTGTGTGTGCGCATATATCTGCTTTTCCATTTTAGTATAAACTAGCATGCTTCCATAAACCTAAAAGCACTTCTTTCAGAAGCTGCTATATTATCCCATGATCATTCCAAAGTTACCCCCAATGATGCACAGGGCAGAAGGAGCTTGGCCAAATGGAGCAAAGAGCCATGTCCACTGTTCAGCTCCATCTGTGTGGCCTAGCAGAACAGGAAAGTTATTTATGCCTTTAAAAACCTTCTCTGGGGCCAGACAACTCTGACATGGGACAGAGAACTAGCGTGAGCTAAATTCAGGGCCTATTTTGCTCCCAAAACTCAAAGGTTAGTTGTGTTTGGATTTAACAGCAATGGCTTAGATGCCATGGGAACTGTCTTGCATAGGTACACACATGGACTGGTTACTACTACAAGCAACTATTGCACCTCTGGAGCTTGTCTGGGAGATGCCCTCACCTACCCCAGGATGACACAGCTCAGTTTGCTCCCATCATTCAACTAACGAAGAAATCATTTGTTCCTCTTTTGCTGTTGTACTTGTCTCTCTGCTCACGTGTGCTTTTGTGCTTTCTACATGCTATTCCTGTCCCTGTGAACATGCATAGAGGCAATTTTTATACTTACTGCCTGTGCATAGGCACCATAGGCTCCAAACTGGATGGCCATGGGGTTGAACATGCCCATTTGTCCTGCCATTTGCTGCATGCGTCTCATTGTACGCTCCTTGTCTGTATCTGCAAACTTCACCACCAGTCTTGAAGAGGCTCCCTACAGGACAGGACACAAAAGGAGACATGCAAGGGAATTAGCCAGGTACACATTGGCTCATGCAATCCATACAGCACACGCAGACTAGGTAGTGCTGGATCCAGATGACAGAGGTTTTTCCCACACAAACTCTCTGGCCTTTTGAATTGGACCTCTGCAAGAGGCTGAGGGCATAAGGAAAAAAAGGACATTAAGGAGGATGAGCATCTGAGGCCAGCAGCCCAGTTCCTAGTTTCCTCCAAAATTCAAACTTCCAGTCTGTCATAAATATACTCTCTGCAAAAGTTGTTGCCTTACTCTTTCAAACTGTAGAAAACCTTCTGGCCTGTTAGCTCTCAACAGAGGGCGAGGACCTGGGAGCAGCAAAATGTAGAAGCTTTTGCTGGAGTTATGCTGTGGGATTTGTGAATTGACGGAATGTGTTAGCTCTGTGCATGCCAGACCACTAAGATGGTCACATTCTTCCACACTGTGGTGTCTCGTAACCCCTATGTCTAGTGCGAAAACCCTGCCAAGCCTTGGAGGCAGGATTCAGTATGCGGGGTAGGGCAGAAGTCCCCTCACCAAGCAGCATCTAGGTAGCACTATTAAATCAGGGGAGCAAAAATAGGACCTGATCGATCTGAGTTCCCCATCCATGAACAGCAGGGAATAGAGAGGCTACTACAAAAGAGCCCAAATGGCCAAATGTTTTTTTTTTACATTTTTTCTGGGCGAGTTACACAATGCTTGGATTCTGTCTGCAGTCAACACTAATGCAGAACTACTGATGATCATGACAGCTGGCTGCAGGAGTCTGAAAAATGTAGAGCTTTTGGGAATGAAAGGAATCCCTCTCCTCCCTAAAATGAGATGAAAGGTCAGTGACTGTGATTCTTAAATTTCTGATAGGAGACATAGATGGGAAGAAATAGATCTGCTTAGGAAGGCATTCACTGAGATTGTTTTGGCTAGCTCCAAGGACTTCCTCACTTCATGGGTTGCTTGATTCCCTACAGTGCAGTCTCCCCAGGGGGACAGGGATGCAGCCCTGACAGCAGGCAGACTGTTGCCTTGGGAGTTGGGCTGCCACCATGCCTGGGGAGAAGGGCAGGTGAGCTGTGAGGAGACTGACAAAGAGCAGCTGAAATCATGATGTTCCCATGGTATGCTTCCCTTTTGACACACTGGTATTCACTGATGGAAATACAGTCAGCAATAGGGGAATGCCAATTCCGTGCCAGAGGAGCTGGGTTGTTGTGGGGTCCTCTGTGTTCCTGCAGAGGTGGGATTACGTGGGACTGCACACAGGGAGTGTAGTTAACACGCTTACACATACACCTATGTACCCACAACCAAAACAAAAACAGTCTCAGGGAAAGCAGAGTTGCTCCATGAGAAACTGGGAATAGTGTAGTAAACAACAACTACAGATGTACCATATATATAAATCCAGGCTTTGCATATTCAATAGCCTCTCCAGATACTCAGTTATGAATAAGGAGTTGAGGAATTAACTTGCTAAAAAAGAAAACAATCTAAGGCCACACAATGAGCATTGTTTGCCTGGGTTAGCAGCCTGCTCTGGAAGAAAGTGATTTTCATTGGCAAAGAATTTTTCTTTTTGACCTGTTATTCTTTCTCTAATAAATCTATAACCCAATTGAACAATGTGGTGAAGAAGAAGGGGTTGAAAGAAGTGCTTCAGGAAAACAAAGGCAGGGAGAGATGAATGCTCTATTCAAGGGTGGAGAGCAGTCTTCAGAAGTTATCATGAGAGCAAAACAGAACACAGGAGTGAAGGGGGGGAGGGGGGGGGGATAAAAAAAAAATCCAGTCAAGATTCCCCCACATTTCTGCTCAAGACTGGGCAATTTTTTATTTATTTATTTATTTATTTTAAATCACATGATATAGTTATTGATCCTTCCCCAAATCACACTCTTAATTGCAGCTCATTGACAAATGAATATTTTAATGCATACATTTCCTGCTAATTATCACCTGGACCAGTCCTTAATTAGATTTCAACACTCATTTAATTAACCCTGATCCAAGAGACTGTTTGGTAACCTGGATCTAATAATTTAAAGCTATTTGTAGCTGTATTGGAAGGAGACAGTGGTCCTCAGCAGATTAGGCTGTTCAGAGCTGTTGTGGTTTGCAGAGCAGAGGCTGCAGCATAGTGGGCACAATACAGCTTGGAGGATTTCCAGACTGAATAAGCTGAATGAGTATTCATCTCCGCAAATGTGTTTTGAAGATGTGACCTGTTCTAGACAGCAGGACAGAGAAGTGAAAATAAGTTTGTGTCTTTTTCCTTTGACTTTTCCTTTTATCTCTGTTTGCCCTGGAAGTGTTAGGGCTGGAGACCTGCCTTAGGAAATTGCCGATCCCTCACGTTTTTGAAAACCAATGTGAGAAAAATGGTCCTGTGTTCAAATCCTGGATGAGCCCCCAAATTGTGAGAAAAACCTTGTAGTGGGTCTGTCTGGGATGTTAACTTTCCCTGCAGCAGCCCATACAGTGCTGTGCTCTGCACTTGTAGCTAGAACAGCAATGGTATCACACCAGTGTTGTGTCTGCTGCTGAGCAGTGCTGGCACAGCATCAAGACTCTCTCTAACCCTCCTAGGGGGTGGGCAAAAAGTGAGAAGAGAAACATCACCAGGGCAGCTGACCTAAACCAACCAAAGGGATGTTCCATACCATGTGATGTCACACTCAGCAATAAAAGGTGGAAACAGGAAGAAGAAGGGGGGTGGGGGTGGGCTCTTGTTATGAAAACGTCGGTCCTCCTCCCGAACACTGGCTACGTGCATTGAGGCCCTGCTTCAAGGACGTGGTCAAGCATCGCTCATTTGTGGGAAGTAGAGAGTAATTTCTTTCCTCTGCACTTCCACATAGCCTTTTTTTTTTTTTTTTTTTCCTTTTTTTCCCCCTTTAGTTAAATCGTTTAGTTAATAATAATCTTTCCTTAATTATTATTTTTTTTCCTTTAATTAAATTATCCTTATCTCAACCCGTGAGTTGTTCTTTACTTCTTCCCCTCCTCATCTAAGGAGGGGGAGTGAGAGAGCAGTTGTGGTGTTTAGCTGCCTAGCATGGTAAAACCACAACAGACCTCAATAATTTTCTTCAGACAGGACCTTCTGTGAAGCTATTTTATTCGCAATCGCAATGGTGGGCATCCTGCCAATTAGGAGTGCACAGTAAAAGTTTATCATAGCCTTATATTCCCTATTACCAGACACCTGATTTCTCCCCCATTTCCTCATTGGCTGAGTACTACAGGTTCACAACCTACTCGACGCACTTCTATACCATATATGTACAATTTGATTTGACCAACTGTTAATTTCTCCTTTTCCTTTTTTTTTTTTCCTTCTTCTCTCATGACTAGAGGTCCCGTGATTTTTGTTTTTTACTAATTTCGTGCTGCTCATCCTGTTTTCCTTAGGTATCCTCCTTATTTTGTGACAGTAGGACCTTCCCCTTATCTGCTTAACATACTCCACACTGCTATGCTGCACAATCACTTTTGATTCTGCAAGGTTAGTGGAATTTTCCACTGCAAAAGCACCTTCTATTGCAAAAACACAACTTTGTTTCTCACCCCAAGCTTTTATTGTAGATGACATCATGAAAACATGGGTAAGCTCCATATGAAGTTCTTGCCCCTGGAGTTTTCTTCCCTCCTGATGTGAGTCACAGTGACTGCACAGAAGCCATTTGACCCAATAGGATCCAAGACTGCTTCTTATGAGATGTTTTTCTGGGTTGCCTGTCATAGCAGGACTTCAGGCCTCTTTGACCACCACTATCATATACACAGGGCAGAAAGGTGTTGAAGAATGGCTCAAAGAGCAAGGGCACAGGTCCCTAGAGGAATTGTACAAGCAAGGCAAAGAAAATACAGAGTTTATAGCCATGGAGTAGGCCGGATTAGAAGCATTTTTGTGAAAATATGCAAGGAGCAGTCTGTCCTTGAGAGAGAGATAAACAGGTGGATCTGAGGCCCGGGAAGATAAGGAAGTAGCTTATGCACTGTAACCGCAAGTAGGAGAAACAGTATTTTTTGCAACACTTCTAGGCTTAGCCAATAGGATAGTGACCAGTAGGCATAATTATCGCTGTGTGTATAAATATACGGATATCTGCGCAATAAAGTTGAAGCTTGTATTACTGTTGGGAATTGGCATAATTGTTCATTCTAAGCTTGCTTTAAGCAACCAGGGGTATGCCTTAGAAATCTCAGGGCCTGCTGTAGCTGAGCAAACCAAGCTGCCAGAGTAACTGTGAGAAGCTCCCACTGCAATGACTCCCACATCACCCAATTAAGGAACTCAGATAATATTGTTATCAGCAGCTGGCCTCAAGGACTAGGTCTACGTGGCCGTTAAGCACAAAGGGGGTTGTTTTCCTAACTTCTAATCAAAAGGGGGGTTCTTTTCTTGCAGGTGGTGTTATTTTCTTAACGGTTTGTCTGAGTGCTTTTGACCAATAATCTTGTGTGAAACACTGTCCACCCCTGTAAAATTCACTATAAAAGTTGGGCTATTCGGGCAATAAAATGGTGAAGCATGATCTGACTCTGCTGGTGTCTGTCGTGCTTTCATCCGTGCTTCGCAACAAATGGCGCCCGAACAGGCTGAGACCTGAACTGGACCTGAACAGGACATCGCAGCGGGAGACCTGAACAGGGCCTGAACAGGACATCGCAGCGGGACAGACATCGCACCGGAGCAGGACATCGCAGCACCGGAGCAGACATCGCAGCCGAGCACGGACATCGCAGCGGCGCCGGGGCGAACATCGCAGCGCAGCGGGACACCAGCGCAGCGGGACACCAGCGGCGCCGGCACATCCGAACGCAGGTAGAGCAGGAGACCAGCGGCGTTGGGACCAGCGGCGCCGGGCGCCGGGACATCGGCGCGGCGCCAGGACCAGTGCCGCCGGGGACCAGCGGCGCCGCGACATCACAGCGCCGAGACTGAGACATCGGAGCGGCGCGGGACATCGGAGTGGACATCGGAGCGGACATCGCACCGGCGCTGCACCTGACCAGACACCGAGCCGCAAACACTGTACAAAGGACTCACGGTAAGACACGGGGAAAGGAAACCGTGGGGAGCGTGGGAAAAGATCCGCGGGGAAGCGCGGGAAACGGAACCGCGCAGGGACGCGGGAAAAGGAGCCGCGGAAAACGCGGGACATTGAAATAATCGCGGTGCGATGCGGGACATCCGAGATGGAGTTGCTATGGGAGACCAGAGGCGTCAGTGGACAACGGTAGTCGACTCTCACCGTGTGGCGAGTCGGCACAGGGCAGAGGGACGGACATCAGGACCCTGCAGCCTGTCTGACGTAACCATGGAGGCAGCAGCGGCTGTGCAGCTTCTCTCTAGCATTCCTTTTCTAAGAGGTTTACCTTGCAATGCAAAAAAGACTATTCGTCCCCAGATCGGTGTTATAACTATGTTTCTGGATAACATTCCGTGGGGTTGCCACATTCTACAGACTATTAATGACGAATTAGCTCTATTGCGGGGCAGGAGTGCAGAGACGCAGATTACACTGCCAAATGACCACCGGCAGGCTGTTTCACAAACAGCTTCTAAGGTTGCAGCCGGCACTGCCTGCAGCCGTATAGCAGACGTTACACTCTCTTTCCTAACTAGTAATCATGTGTCTCATCCATTTGTGGTGAATGGTCAGTGGCAAAAAGAAAAGGGGGAGAGTAAGGGGCGACAAAGACAGAAACGGAACCAGGAGGATGCCACTGACACTAACAGCACGGGTAATAGGAGTAGTATAAGTGACACAGGTGTGGGGCGGTGGCGGGCGCTGCCGCGCTGCGGGGCACTCTGCCTGCTGCTCGCCCTTGCCGGCCTGTGCACTGCTGCCGACAGTGTTAGAGCAAAATGTGAAGACTGCTCAGATGGCAGTGATGAGAGTGCTTGTGTGAAGAAGACGTGTGCTGAATCTGACTTTGTGTGCAACAGTGGTCAGTGTGCGCCAAACAGACGGCAGTGTGATGGGGATCTGGACTGTGAAGATGGGTCTGACGAAAGTGCTGAGCTGTGTCATATGAGAGCATGCCGGGTAAATGAAATCAGCTGTGGTCCTCAGTCAACCCAGTGTATCCCAGTGTCCTGGAAATGTGATGGTGAAAAAGACTGTGACAGAGATCCTGATTGCAAGGATGGAAGTGATGAAATTAACTGCCTTTCTCAGACCTGCAGGCCAGACCAGTTCAGATGTGAAGATGGGAACTGTGTCCATGGGAGTAGGCAGTGCAGTGGTGTGAGAGACTGTCTGGATGGCACTGATGAAGCAAACTGTAACAATGTTATTCAGTGCTCTGGACCTGGCAAATTCAAGTGCAGAAGTGGAGAATGCATAGATATCAATAAAGTGTGTAACCAGCAGAGAGACTGCAAGGACTGGGGTGATGAGCCCCTGAAGGAATGCATCATAAATGAATGTGACTGTCCAGCTGGGTTTGAGTTTGTAGACAAGAGAAACTGTGGAGACATTGATGAATGCCAAAACCCTGGTATCTGTAGTCAAATGTGTATCAACCTGAAAGGTGGCTACAAATGTGAATGTAGCCATGGCTATCAGATGGATCCTGCTACAGGAACCTGGAAAGGGCCATACGGGTACAGAAATACAAATAACACCTGTGATTACAATGACACTGCTAAGCAGGGTTTAGGGGTTTATGGCACGGAGACAAGGGGTAACAACTACAGTGTTTGGAACAATTGTACAGCTTTGGCCTTACCTCCTGATGTTTCTCTGATTTGTGGGGATAGGGCCTGGCAAGGTATCCCTGCAAATGCTATCAGATGTCCATGTTACTTAGATAAACTCATTGTATTTGCTCCTAGCTTGTTACAGTTGCGTGAGATCACCAGACATAAATGGGCATTGCTTGCATCGGACTGCAATGATAATGTTGAATTGTGTGGGGTTGCAGCTAGAGCGGCATTGGCAATTTTAGTGCCTGGAGTGGCATCTGCAGCCGCACGTAACAACTGCTTGGCTGTGGGGATCAGCTGTGGTGTGGACGCTCCTAGGTGCACCCTGAGCGTTTTGTTCGGAGGGGACTCCACTCTCAGCCGCTCACCGCAGGAGCAGACAAAGATCTCCTGAAACTGCAGACAAACAGTATGTTTTCAGCTGCTGGAGGGATACTAACTGGAGTGTTAATAATTGTGTGTGTTATTCTTAAATGTCCAGGTATTTTGTGTTGAAAGTATTTGTGTAAGGGTAAGGTTTTAAAACAAAGTGTTGCAAGTCATTTCACGAGGAACACAATGAGAGACAATACTTGTTTGTTTGCTTATCATTCTAAATTATGTTCTTGTGGTATGATTGAGAGTGAGATGTGCCAGAGGCCTCTGGGTGTGCGATTGTGCTCTGTATGTGTGATTGTACTGTGTGAATGAGAGCGCGCTTTTGCCATAGTGCAGGTTATTGCCATAGTGCAGGTTTGCCACAGTGCAGGTTATTGCCTTAGTGCAGGTTTGCCACAGTGCAGGTTATTGCCTTAGTGCAGGTTATTGCCATAGTGCAGGATTCCGGAATATGGCCCTAGTACAGGTTATCGTTGCCATAGTGCAGGATTCCGGAATATAGCCATAGTTCAGGTTATTGTTGCCATAGTGCAGGATTCCGGAATATAACCATAGTACAGGTTATTGTTGCCATAGTGCAGGATTCTGGAATATAGCCTTAGTACAGGTTATTGTTGCCACAGTGCAGGATCCCGGGATATAACCATAGGGCAGGCTAAAAGCATAGGAAATTGGTGCCGGCAAAAATCAGAAGAAATGGATTTATTACAGCGCTGTTAGAAAAACGGGGAGTCAATTGTAAGCAACTAGCAGGGCTAGTTGTGATCGGTTGAGCAAAATCAAGTTTCACTAGTACGGAGTCATTGTTTGAAGTAGCCACTTGGAGAAATTTAAGGGAATGTACTGTTTAGACCTTTTCAACTCACAAATTCATTACTTTCCTGAAAGAGCACATGAGAAAGAGTCAATATGGTATCAATCCTTTCAATCAATGGTTCACTGATTTGTTTGAAACAATGCATAGATGGTTACTGGGATTAGTCAAAGGGGGATTAAGGATTCTGTTCATTGTGGTGTCAATCATCATTACACGTAGTATTGTGATAAATGTGGTTAAAGGGTTACTTGCAAAATGTTATAGGGATTTTGAAGTGGTGCCGGGAACAGGTACCCAGTGGATCACTGCAAAGTGGACTGAAGCAGTTTTAGAATCTGCACACGCTGAAGACGACCATGAAGAGGTTCCTGATAATCATTCTGACAATGACGTGGGCTGTGACACCTCAAGGACTGTCAAGAACAGCCTTTGATCACCATCAAGGTTTAAGTGTGTTACTATTAGATTGTGTTACCATTAAGTGCTTACAGTAATTGTAGTGTTATTAGGATTAAGTTATATAGTTGTGTTATGTTATGTGTTTGACATCTGCTGTAAAACCAAGTACTGCTTGTACAAAAAGAAAACGGGGGAATTGTTGGGAATTGGCATAATTGTTCGATCTAAGCTTGCTTTAAGCAACCAAGGGTAGGCCTTAGAAATCTCAGGGCCTGCTGTAGCTGAGCAAACCAAGCTGCCAGAGTAACTGTGAGAAGCTCCCACTGCAATGACTCCCACATCACCCAATTAAGGAACTCAGATAATATTGTTATCAGCAGCTGGCCTCAAGGACTAGGTCTACGTGGCCGTTAAGCACAAAGGGGGTTGTTTTCCTAACTTCTAATCAAAAGGGGGGTTCTTTTCTTGCAGGTGGTGTTATTTTCTTAACGGTTTGTCTGAGTGCTTTTGACCAATAATCTTGTGTGAAACACTGTCCACCCCTGTAAAATTCACTATAAAAGTTGGGCTATTCGGGCAATAAAATGGTGAAGCATGATCTGACTCTGCTGGTGTCTGTCGTGCTTTCGTCCGTGCTTCGCAACATATTACCACTCATATTGAGTTGATCACTTGCTTCCCTGTGCTGAAATCGGAGGGTCTCGCACCCACAGTGGTGCCCGAACAGGGACAATATGGAACCGAGAAGCGCGGTGAGGACAAGCACCGATTAGCAGCAAATCGGAGGGCAGAAGATTGTCTAGACCGACCAAAAGGGGTCTGCACAGTCTGGAGGGCTACCAACGTGGTTAGACACGGAGCTGCACAAATCGCGGATAGACGTGGAAAAAAGGTCGGCACTATGGATAAGGAGGTAGCCCTCAACTTATTGCAACGCTTTTTAGAAAAGCGAGGGGTAGAAGTAATTAAGCATATTCCAGGGCTTATAGCCTTTGGGGTAGCAAAGGGGTTTTTTTGTAATCCTGAATCATACTTTGATGTGGAAGAATGGAGAAATTATGGGGACTGCTTGTGGGATTTAGCTATAGATGATGATAAAATGGTTAAGAAATTAATGAAACCGTGGCTGGAAACTATTAATAGTTTAAAAAGATACAAGTTAGAACAGCAAGTTGCAGCTGTGGCTACCCAGCAATTAGGAGGTCAGCCCCAAGAATCAGAGGGGCTGTTCTCGGTGGGGGGCGATTACTCGCCTATACCACCATCTGGGAGACGGATAACTGTTAAGCCACAGCACCCATCGCTGGGGCCCCCCCCCTAGTAAAAGTGCGTCACCACCCCCCCCTCCTAGTAAAAGCCCGGATGCAGATCAGGAGGCATGGCCTACAGCGCCACCCCTTCCGACCACGGTCGAAACTGGGATACAAGTCTCAGGAGCAGAAGACGTGGTCTCTGACAGTGAGGAGGAGGTGGTGGGGCAACTCATTTTAAAACCGAAAGAGGATACACCCAAGGAGAGCCTTAAGCCTCACACTAAGCCACTGCCAAAGCCCTCCCCACAGGGGATAGAAAGGGTTAATTAGCAAGCGATAGCCAGAGAGGGGCAGACGCTCAGGACTTTGAACTGCTGAGCCCGCTTGCTGATCAGGCTTTCCCAGTAACCTATGGAGAGGGGGCTGTGGGTCTGCAGGGAGCTCACACCCCGCTTGGTTGGAAACTACTATCCCAGCTGAGAGCCACAGTAAACGAGAGTGGGTTGCATAGTGAGCTGACCAAGCAGCTGCTTAATTATATTTGGGGCAGCAGTATTTTATGTCCCGAGGACATCAAAACTACTGTAAGAATGATTATGACACAATCTGGCCAGCTGCTATGGCAGGCTCATTGGCAACACATATGTGATATTAGTGCTCACACGCCCCGACCACCGGGAGATCCTTTAGAATACGTAACTACTGAGCAATTAATGGGGTTTGGGAGATTTGCATCGGTGGATATACAGGTACAGTTAGGGCCGGAGATATGCCTAGAGAGCATGAGGGCAGCCCGTGCAATACTCCAACCCCACTCTACCGGCCCACCACGATACGGCACCACCGCCCATGATCCCAACACCTGCCCCGCTGGCGTGGTTCTGCTCGAGCAGGCAGCCAAGCTCCACCACAGCCACTCTCTCATTCCCCCTCCTCAAAGAGGAATGGGGAGAAAATAAGATGAAAAGGGCTCAGACGTTGAAATAAGGACAAGAAGATCACGCAGTAATTATTGTAATGGGCAAAACAGACTCGGCATAGGGAGATAGTAAGATGTATTGCTTATTACTAACAAGCTAGAGAAGTGAGAAACAAAGGAAAGAAACCAAAAGCACCTTCCCCCCCCCCATCCACCATCTTCCACCTCCTCCCCCCGAGTGGCGCAGGGGAATGGGGGTTATGGTCAGTCTATTGTGCTTCTTCTCTGCCGCTCCTTCTCGGTTACTCTCGTCCCCTGTGCTGTGGGATCCCACCCATGGGATACAGTCCTTGATGAACTGATCCGACGTGGGCTTCCCACAGGCAGCAGCTCTTCCAGAACTGCTCCAGATATGGGTCCATACCACGGGGTCCATCCCTCAGGAGAAAACTGCTCCAACCTGGGTCCCCCACGGGCAGCAGCTCCTGCCAGGTCACCTGCTCCTGCGTGGTCTCCTCTCCACGGGCTACAGGTCCGGCCCAGAATCTGCTCCGGCAGGGGTCTTCCACAGGCAGCAGCCTCCGTCGGTGCAGGTCCACCTGCTCCACCGTGGTCTCCTCCACGGGCTGCAGCGTGGAACCCTGTTCCACCGTGGTACTCCATTGGCTGCAGGGGGACAGCCTGCTTCACCATGGTCCTCACCACAGGCCGCAGGGGACTTCTGCTCCAGCGCCTGGAGCACCACTCCGCCTACTTCTTCACTGACCTTGGCGCCTGCAAGGCTGTTCCTCACCCCTCTCACTGTCCCAGCTGCTATGCATCACAGCGTTTTTTTCCCTGTCTTAAATATGCTCTCACAGAGGCGCAAAACAACATCGCTTATTGGCTCGGCTCTGGTCAGCAGCAGGGCCCTTACCAAACATGGGGCTGCTTCTAGATCCTTCTCACAGAAACCACCCCTATATCCCCCTGCTACCAAAACCTTGCCACGTAAACCCACTACACCCGCCTGCGATGCAGCCCGCCTACAGTCAGCCTCCACCAGATCACAACAACTACAACTGCGACCTCTTCAGAATGCTATTACAGTATTTATGGATGCTGGCCGTAGATCCCGACGAGCAGCGATAACATGGCAAGAAAATGGAGAATGGAAGCATAAGATTCTCCCAGCCACATCGGGAGATACTCTACAAACATTGGAACTATCGGCCGTTGTGTGGGCCTTCATGGAATGGATGACAATTTGTGGAGACCAAGCATGGCAGGGGATACCAGCAAATGCATACGGAGGTCCCTTCTACCGTGGTCGATTGGGATTATTTGCACCTTGCCACCAGGACTGGCTGAATATCTCCAAGACGATGTCCAGTAGAGCAAAAAGAGACACTCACGGTCTAACACCTGACTGTAAAGATGATGTTGAATTATGGTCAGCAACTGTGCAAATATTTGCCTCCTTCTTCACTCCAGGGGTGGCAGCCACGCGGGCGCTGACACAAATAGAAAGGTTGACATGCTGGACAGTGAAACAGTTCAACGCAACTACCGACATCTACTCTCTCAAATGATGGATGATATGGACAGTCTACGACACTCAGTGTTGCAGAATCGGGCAGCCATTGACTTTTTGCTGCTGGCCCAAGGATACAGTTGCGAGGACTTTGAAGGAATGTGCTGTTTTAATTTTTCAGATCATAGTGAGTCGATCCATAAAAGGTTGGATTGGTTAAAAGAACATGTGAATAGAATACGAGTGAATGTTAACCCGTTTGATACCTGGTTGAAATCCCTGTTTGGTGACCTTTCCCCTTGGCTTGTATCCCTTATTAAGGAGGGTTTGAGATTGCTGCTTATTATACTGCTGATAATCATTGTTGTCAAAATAGCTTATCATTATATTATGAAAAGGGTAACAAAAATGACGAATAGGGTCTTGCTTGTACAAAAAGAAAAAGGGGGAATTGTTGAAGAATGGCTCAAAGAGCAAGGGCACAGGTCCCTAGAGGAATTGTACAAGCAAGGCAAAGAAAATACAGAGTTTATAGCCATGGAGTAGGCTGGATTAGAAGCATTTTTGTGAAAATATGCAAGGAGCAGTCTGTCCTTGAGAGAGAGATAAACAGGTGGATCTGAGGCCCGGGAAGATAAGGAAGTAGCTTATGCACTGTAACCGCAAGTAGGAGAAACAGTATTTTTTGCAACACTTCTAGGCTTAGCCAATAGGATAGTGACCAGTAGGCATAATTATCGCTGTGTGTATAAATATACGGATATCTGCACAATAAAGTTGAAGCTTGTATTACCACTCATATTGAGTTGATCACTTGCTTCCCCGTGCCAAAATCGGAGGGTCTCGCACCTGCAGAAAGGCCATTGGCAAACAGAATCAAGTTAGAACACACACTACAATAAGGAATAGAAAAGGCAGCTTTTTTTTTTCTTTTTTTTTTTTTTTTTTTCAGAGCATGGTGCAATGAGATGCACACACAAGCAGTTAAAGATATGTAGCCAATAGAGATGCTGCTCAGCTCTTGAATATGACCACTGCCTTTGGGATAGATGCTTTCTATATGTGGTTCCTCGTGTGCAGCCCTTCCACATGGCCTGAAGGAAATCAGGCAGTGAACTTTATCAGGCCACCCAGTGCAGGATTTTTAGCAAATGAGCCAAACAGCATTCATCTAAAACAGCCACAAGGCTCTTTTCTACTCCAGTGACTCCCAGTAATCCACTAGATAACATTAGAAATACCACAGAATGCGTCCAATTTTCAGTGGTGTATGAACTACAGAGCCCTTCATCTGGAATATTTATTGCTTCTGTGAGCAGTTAAACCATGGTGTAAATCTCTTGTTGTCTGCTGACAAAGGCAATAGGTCCTGTCTGCTTGGTCATTTATTAGTAATACATAAGCCTCACCCTTGCTCTCCCTGGTTGTTGGACTGGATGTTACATTTCCCCAACCCCCAAAAGAGCTACAGTAGGTAAATCAATAGTATTTGAAATATACCTTGAGATCTGTGTTAATTCTGCATTTTACTGAGGAAAAGATGTTTATTTCTCTGCCTTGCAGATCCACAGTCAAAAGAGACTACTATGAAAGTGAACCTTCCTGCTGGTGCCTCTACAATAGGCTACTTAGAATTGGCATTTATCTCCTTTCCCATCAAATCAACCTTCTTTTTCAAGTGCTTTGATATCTACTGATGAAAAGAATAATATAAGGGCTAAGTATTATTATGCTTTCCCCATTCTCTCTTGGACCAGCAAGTCTACTTAGTATGACTATCTTGCTTCCCATCCCCCTCCCATGCACAGTAATGAATTGCTCCCCTTAGTCAGCAGTCAGATGTTCTCCAGGATGGTGGGGTGAGGAAAAAGATTGGAGAAAAATCACTCTGCACCACACTCACTTTGTAATCCCTAATCAGAGTCCTCTGTGGGAAAAACTAATTTCCCAGCCTGTCATGACATGTGAAATAAAGTGATTCTTGAAAAGAGGAGCTTGATGGGTCACTTGTGAAATTTCATATTCAACTAAAAATAAAATATCCATCCATTGATATTTAATTTAAAAGCTAAGGAAAACAAATATTTTGCCTGGATGTTGGGACTGGTTTCCATTAGTTATGCCCTTCCAAATGGAGGGTATGCACAAATTAAGTTTAATGTTTCCAACAGACCTGCACAACATCAGGGAAATCTGCTTCTCCTTAGAACAATATTCATAGACAAAATTTTGTGAAGATGTTTCCTTGCAGAATATATTCTTGTTTTTCCTTTCTTTGTCAGCCCTGTAAGTCTTCTCTGACTAGTATGTTACCTACCTCTAGAAACAGTTAGACATATTTTTCTTGCAAAACTGATGAATTTGGGCCCAATTAATCACAGCCATTAAGATTAATTAAGCTTAAAGAGAAACATAATAATTGGATGTAAGCATATATTTAAGTACTGCAGAGATGTCTGTCTCATACAGGTGGACTTTTATCTCATGGTTAGCTCAAATGGAGCCAGTTAAAATTTTGGACTAAAAATATTTTAAAATGACTTGTCATATTAAAGCTCTAGTGAATAAAGCTCTTGAGTATAAGAGCACTGAATATACAGATCCCATTAAGTACCTTCCAAAATGCAGCCACGCATACCAGGTATTAAATGAATAGACACTGCTGGATACTTCCCATTTGGGCAGACTACCTTCTTAAGTTTCACCATGTGAACAGGGTTGCTCATGTTGGACATTTTGCCATAGCACTCTTCATGACTGCAAAGCAGAGTTGGGAGGATGCTGATCTTCATCAAGCCATTCAAGGTGGTATTTCCACAAAAGGATCCCTGATGTTAGGCCTCGAAAGCCAAAGGGGGATTTCTTTGCTTCAGGCTCCATCAGATCAGGGTATTTGGTATTATGTCTCCTAAGTTTGAAAACAAAACTAGATCGGGGGTGGTGGTGGTGTGAATTTGTGTAGCTCTTCTGAAAAAGAGGTCTGCTGAATAAGCCAGCAGGGGGCTTGAACCCAAACCTGGGATTTTAGACAAGTGAGAAAGAAACTACCGTCCAATTAAAACTGTAGAGCAGAGGGAATTTTAGCTACGTAGAGATGTAGCTAATTTTAGCTACGTAGAGATGGCCAGAAGACCAGGACTAACATCCCTCTCCTCTTGTGAGACATGCTGTACTCAGGGCTCCAATTTCACATCTCATCTGAAAGATGAGTAGGACAGCAGTCACTAGGAGCAATTTCAACTGTACAGTCCTGAGAGCTGGTTTAGACAAACTTGAAACAAGAGTGGAGAAAGGAGGCATTCATGCAGGGCTGGGGTGATAGACCCTTTGATAATGCTGCTCCCTCAGTAGAGGGGATTCTTCATGCAATGTCTAAACAGAGAGACTTGCTGCAGGTACTTCCCTTCACAGGTCTCCAGAACTGTAATTTATTTGGAGTGGAATCTTGATTTTGGTTTTACTTGCCCATACACTACTTAGCAGGTGTCTCGCTGAGCTAAAGTTATTGCTTTCCACAGGGCAACAGAATCATTGACTTCTGGTGACACCATAGCCAATTCTAATTAAAAAGAATTTGTTATATAACCCAGGTATTAGTATGACCCTCAGATCAAAGTCAGGTATCCAAACAACCTAAACTTCAAAGCTGAATTCCTCAAGCAGGTCTGCATTTTTCAGCTCAGTCTAAGTCCTCGCAGATTCATTCACCTTCCTTAACGCATTATGAAATGGTAAGTGTTCTTACACCAGTAGGCTAGAAATTCTTTCCTGCTATTTAGAAATATGAAAGCAATAAATAATTCCTTTTTGTCTATTTGAAGAAAACCTACAAAACAGAATAAAAAAAAAAAGTAGGTTTCTCTTTCCAATTAAGAGTAACAAGGTTTAGAAGATAATGTATTTTTAGTTTTGTATTTATTAAAAATGTACCTACCCTGGAAATATTCTAGAATGCACAAATCTCTAGAAATCTCTTTCTCTCTCTCCTCCCCTCTCTCTCTCCCCCTCCCTCCTTTGTGGGAAAACATTTAGAATAGATTACAAATTTTCAGGCTGTTAAAGCTAAATAAAATTAATTACATTCTTAATTCCTCTTCACCTTATCTGCTTCTGTGCAACAAACAAACAAACAAACAACACATAGGTAACATTAGTTTTACCCCTTTCAGGGATTAATTCACTAGAACAAGAAATTCTGAAGTGCCATTCTGAGGTGGGTGAGATAGCCAAAGAGATTCAACAGTAGTATAATATTTAACCCTGTGTACTTTATGGGTAGCATAAAGGCTGCTGCAATTTTGGTATGAGTGATGAATCGCTAAGGAGAGTTTATTCTGCATGGGTGAAAATACAAGGCCATATCTTAGACGTGTTGTGCAGAATGCCTCTTCAACATTTGGCTGTTGCCCAAATGTGAAGACACAGAGAGAAAGAGAAAACCAAGCTGAAGATGATACTTAGGTAGGAGCATGACTGACAGGTAGGATGATAATGTTGTCCACAGCAACTGAGAATGGAGGTGGAAGAGAGAAGATTCAGGGTTCGGGAAGAAAAGACAGTGTCAAAAGCCTTACTGAAGTGAAGTTAGACAACATCCACAGCCTTTCCAACATCCACCCAGCATGCCACTTTATCATAGAAGGAGATCAGGCTCGTAAAGCAGGACCTGCCGTACATAAACCCATGCTGACTGGGCCTGATCGGCTGGTTGCCCTGCAAGTGCCGCATGATGACACTCAAGGCAATCTGCTCCATGAGCTTCCCTGGCACTGAGGTCAAACTGACAGGCCTATAGTTCCCTGGGTCTACCCGCTGGCCCTTCTTGTAGATGAGCATTATGTTTGCTAGCCACCAGTTGTAGTGGGTTTACGTGGCAAGGTTTTGGTAGCAGGGGGACATAGGGGTGGTTTCTGTGAGAAGGATCTAGAAGCAGCCCCATGCTTGGTAAGGGCCCTGCTGCTGAGCAGAGCTGAGCCAATAAGCGATGTTGTTTTGCGCCTCTGTGAGAGCATATTTAAGACAGGGAAAAAAACGCTGTGATGCGTAGCAGCTGGGACAGTGAAAGGGGTGAGGAACAGTCTTGCAGGCGCCAAGGTCAGTGAAGAAGTAGGCGGAGTGGTGCTCCAGGCGCTGGAGCAGAAGTCCCCTGCGGCCTGTGGTGAGGACCATGGTGAAGCAGGATGTCCCCCTGCAGCCCATGGAGTACCACGGTGGAACAGGGTTCCACGCTGCAGCCCGTGGAGGAGACCACGGTGGAGTAGGTGGCCCTGCACCGATGGAGGCTGCCACCTGTGGAAGACCCCTGTTGGAGCAGATTCCGGGCCAGACCTGTAGCCCATGGGGAGGAGCCCACGCAGGAGCAGGTGACCTGGCAGGAGCTGCTGCCTGTGGGAGATCAAGGTTGGAGCAGTTTTCTCCTGAGGGATGGACCCCGTGGTACGGACCTATATCTGGAGCAGTTCTGGAAGAGCTGCTGCCTGTGGGAAGCCCATGCTGGATCAGTTCATCAAGGACTGCATCCCGTGGGAGGGACCCCACAGCACAGGGGACGAGAGTAACCGAGAAGGAGCTGCAGAGAAGAAGCGCAATAGACTGACCATAACCCCCGTTCCCCTGCACTGCTCGGGGGGAGGAGGTGGAAGATGGTGGATGGGGGGGGGGGGAAGGTGCTTTTGGTTTCTTTCCTTTGTTTCTCACTTCTCTAGCTTGTTAGTAATTGTTGAGGGATTTTTGAAACAGCAAGGAGGCCGTGACTTACTGCAGCTGAGCAAACCAAGCTACCAGGACGACTATGAGAAGTTCCCATGACAGCTTTCCCACACTGCCCGATTGAGAAATTCAGAAAAATATTTTTGCCAGCAGCTGGCTTCAAGGACAGGATCTATGTGACTGCTAATCACAAGGGGGTTGTTTTTTTGCAGGTGGGGTTGTTTTCTTGCATCTGTTTGTCTGAGTGCTTTAGACCAATAATCGTGTGTGAGTCACTATCCGCCCCTGTTAAGTTTGCTATAAAAGTCAGGCTATTCGGGTAATAAAGTGAGAGCATGATCTGACCATACTAGCGTCTGTCGTGTTGCAGGAAGAACGGCCGAAAACAAGTAATAAGCAATAAATCTTACTGTCTCCCTATGCCGAGTCTGTTTTGCCCGTCACAATAATTACTGCGTGATCTCCTTGTCCTTATCTCAACCCTTGAGCCCTTTTCATCATATTTTCTCCCTGTTCCTCTTTGAGGAGGGGGAGTGAGAGAGTGGCTGTGGTGGAGCTCGGCTGCCCACTCGAGTGGAACCAGCACACCAGTCGACTAAGACCTCCCCTGATAGCCAGGAATGTTGATAAATGATGGAAAGTGGCTTGGCCATCTCCTCCGTCAGTTCTCTCAGTATCCTTGGGTGGATCCCATCTGGCCCCATCGACTTGTGCACATCCAAGTGCCGTACCAGGTCACCAACCAGCTCTTCGTGGATAGTGAGGGCCACATCCTGCTCCCCATCCCCTTCCACCAGCTCAGGGTACTGGGCATCCAGAGAACAACCGGTGTTGCCGCTAAAGACTGAGGCAAAGAAGGCACCTCCACCTTTTCCTCATCTCTTGTAACTAAGTTTCCCCCCCGCATCCAGTAAAGGATGGAGATTCTCCTTAGTCCTCCTTTTTGTGTTGATGTATTTGTAAAAACATTTTTTGTTGTCTTTAATGGCAGTAGCCAGATTGAGCTCCAGATGAGCTTTGGCCTTTCTAATTTTGTCCCTGCACAGCCTCGCAACATCCTTATAGTACACCTTTACTCCTGCTCCATCCACTAACCGTCCCAGTCCCCTGAAGTCCCGTTTGATAGTCTTCAGCGACAGCGGAGGGGGTCCACCCCCATTTGGGGTGTCTCACCCCAGTACCTGTCCTTGAGGCCCTGCACGGAGTTGCTCCACCAGTCTATCTCCCGCTCACACTCCCTGATAGCCTTCAACTTCTCCACCTCCTCCTTGAGTTCTGCCACCAGGTGGACCAGGTCATCCACCTGCTCACACCTCACACACACAGTCTCTCTGTCTCCCGCAGATGGCAGCAAAAGGCAGACACTCCCTGCATCCAGAGACCCAAACTGCTGCGTTTTTGCGCGGGCAGTCAGTCTGGGTGTGTACAGACTTCCTAGAGAAAGCACTGTGTCTTGTGTACACCATTGCAGCTGAGCTAGCGGTAGACCGCCTTTAGAGGAGGTGTTCATATGGGCGGGGGGGGGAACGCTCTGCCCTCCCTGCCCGAACTGCCAAGCCACTCCTTTCTGATGCGCCACGCCCTGTTGGCCCACCCTGGTCGCTTGCACTCCCTAGGGGCAGCTTTTGAACAGCCATGGAGGGGGCATTGCTGGCTCCGCCTACGCCTCGTCAGCCTCCCTCGCGAGGGCTGCTGGGTCCTGGCAGCTCCCTCAAGTGGGATCGATGCCGGAAAAAAAGCCCTGCCTGTCCTGATCCCCCGCTCCGCTGCAGAACGCATCTGCCCCGGAGCTGATCACCTCGGCAAGTCATCAGATGCCACCTTTTAATAACCTCACTGGTAAACATACCATTTTCTAATCTGACCTGTCTGAGCTTGAGTTCTTAAAAGCAGTCTTGATGATTCGCTGCTACCAGAAACCTCTTCCCCTGTGACAAACTTCCCATTTTCAACCCTACACAGACCTAGAGCCAATCCACCCAGGCCATTTTAAAATTATTTGGATAAACTTATGAATTGAGATCAGAGGTTCTTATTGAAAGGGAGATTTTGAATACTGAGATTCCCTGTATCCTTTACAAGTCTTCAGCATGCTTCCTAGCCTTTCCTTATTTACACTGTGAATAATTAGTAATAATAATATATTATTATAATAAACCAAAACATATTGGACCAGATTGCCTTTCTGTGCTGATAATGGAATGTCTTATATTCCTCCAGGTCTGCATGGTGGTGTACAAGTATAACTTTGCATAGAAAACACATTTCCATTTTATTTTCCACTTCCCTGAACTATCAGCTTGGAAGCGTATTACTAGACATTAGTCCAAGCACTACCTCAAACATTTCCTGGAAGATTCAGTAGCGTTTGACTGTCTTTCAAAAGCTGGATGTAAGGGACCACATTTATGCCCAGGTAGGCACTTTAGCAGCAGAAAGGCAGTGAGAGTGCACGTCATGGTGTGATGCATCTCTAGCTTCTAGTGCTATCATGTGAGCATGCTGCTTTCTGCTCAGTTTTGGCAAAAATTTCCTTCATGTAGAAGCAGGGACTCTTTGGAGAGGGAAAACAAAAGCCCCTAGACACAAGTTTGTACATGATTCATCCCTCTGAAACTTAAGTCCTTAAGCTCATGGTGAATTTGACCCAATGTTTTTTGCATCTGTGAACCATGTCTTTTTTTCAGTGCATCAAAACTGCTGGTGATGGAACACATCACTCCTTGGAGTTCTGTGAAGGTGTGATGAACTGATAGTGTCATCCTGGCCTTCCCTCTGATGAGTTAAACACACCCAAGGTCCCACATGCTTAAGCCATCCTTCCCAGAAGACAAGTAGCAAAGCATAGATAAATCATTCCTCCTCCTCCATCAGGCCACAGTACAGCAAAGTCTGGACAAATCCTCACGTGCCATGTTACAGAGCTACTCACTGGCATTGTCTGGCTGCCATGCAAGGTATTGATAGCTGCTTGGGCCTCCGCGTGTGAAGAGTATTTCACAAATGCACACCCTAGAAGAGGAAAAAGAATATTAGAAAGGTTGCAGAGGTACCAACAACAGTCTATCTAGCTAAGTGTCCTGTTCTCAGAACTGGCAATAAAGAAGCTAGTGGAGAAAGTATAGCAAACCAGTTATTCCTTCTCAAAGCCCAGCCATTAAACACAGCTGCATCACAAAACACTATACTGTCTGCAGCAGGCACTGTCAGACCCAAACTTAGTGAGTACTTTTTGAATCTACTTATCTTTTGACCTCCATAGCGTCTCGTGAATATATGTTTTATAATTTATTGTGTGAAACAATTTTCCTTCTATTTGTATTAGACATAATGCTGAATGCTCCTCCCTCTGGTGTTATGGGAAACAGTGAGGAGCTGTGTGAAAGTCAACAGAAAGCTGCACATGCTTGTTATAAGCAACCACAGGCCAGATATAGAGAGGCATTCTGCTTGCTCCAAACACATAATGTCTCTGTCTTGTATCACTGCTTGGTAGCGTTCCATTACACAGACTGCTCAGTGCTTGTCCAGGCTCCAAACAGCTTTGGTCTGACAAAACATGAAATATCTTCTAATAAAAAAGTAGAGATGGGAGAGATCTACATGTGATGACTGCCATCTTGCTACCACTGAAATCTGAATCAGTCTTCTACAGCAAATATTATATCACAATTTGCAGAGCCAGTGCCTCTATGGGTGCTTTCCCACAGACATCAGAGAAATGCAGGCAGTGCTCCTCTGGCCTGCACTGCCATGTGAGGAATTTCACACTGCCCGAACTCCTACTTAAGGTTTTAGGTCACAGAGGTGCATTTATGAAAATGTGCTAAAGTACAGAAATGATCGACACTTCGAAGGATCACATGCACCACTAGAGAGGGGAAAAGTATTGATAAAATTCTTAGCTACAAGCAAACGGACTCAGAGAGAAGAAGAAATTCCATATGCTAAGGTGGTTTTTAGAACAAACTGGAAGAAATCTAAGAAGTTCTGCCTTCTATCCCCTTCTATTACTACTAAAGATTTTTGAGCTTTTGCTCAATTTGCAAATACCTAGTTGTTCCACTTGTGATATATGGAGTAATAATTCCACTAGTGACTGGCCTCCAACTGGATTTGACTCCATTCACCACAACTCTTTGGGCCTGGCTATCCAGCCAGTTTTTAACCCAATGAAGCGTACGCCAGTCCAAGTCAAGAGCAGCCAGTTTCTTGAGGAGAATGCTGTGGGAGACCGTGTCAAAAGCCTTGCTGAAGTCAAGGTAGACCACATCCAAAGCCTTTCCCTCATCCACCCAGCGCGTCACTTTGTCATAGAAGGAGATCAGGTTCGTCAAGCAGGACCTGCCTTTCATAAACCCATGCTGACTGGGCCAATCAGCTGGTTGCCCTGCAAGTGCCACGTGATGACACTCAAAGTAATCTGCTCCATGAGCTTCCCAGGCACTGAGGTCAAACTGACAGGCCTATAGTTCCCCAGGTCTGCCCTCCAGCCCTTCTTGTAGATGGGCGTCACATTTGCTAGCCGCCAGTCAACTGGGACCTCCCCCGATAGTCAGGACTGTTGATAAATAATGGAAAGCGGCTTGCCCATCTCCTCTGTGAGTTCTCTCAGTATCCTCAGGTGGATCCCATCTGGCCCCATCAACTTGCGTATATCCAAGTGCTATAGCAAGTCGCCAACCATTTCCTCGTGGATAGTGAGGGGCACATTCTGCTCCCCATCCCCTTCCACCAGCTCAGGGTACTGGGCATCCAGAGAACAACTGGTCTTGCCGCTAAAGACTGAAGCAAAGAAGGCATTAAGCACCTCCACCTTTTCCTCATCTCTTGTAACTAAGTTTCCCCCCGCATCCAGTAAAGGATGGAGATTCTCCTTAGTCCTCCATTTTGCGTTGATGTATTTGTAAAAACATTTTTTGTTATCTTTAATGGCAGTAGCCAGATTGAGCTCCAGATGAGCTTTGGCCTTTCTAATTTTGTCCCTGCACTGCCTCGCAACATCCTTATAGTCCTCCTGAGTGGCCTACCCTCTTTTGCAAAGAGTATAAACCCTCTTTTTTCTCCTAAGCTCAAGCCACAAATCTCTGTTCAGCCAGGCCAGTCTTCCTCCACGCCGGCTCATCTTTGGGTACGTGGGGACAGACAGCTCCTGCGCCATTAAGATTTCCCTCTTGAAGAGCGCCCAGCCTTCCTGGACTCCTCTGCCCTTCAGAACCGCCTCCCAAGGGACTCTGCCAACCAGCATCCTGAACAGTTCAAAGTCGGCCCTCCGGAAGTCCAATACAGCAGTTTTACTGGTCCCTTCCTGGTTTCTCCAAGAATGGATAACTCTACCATTTCATGGTCACTCTGCCCAAGACAGTATCCAACCACAACATCTCCCAGCAGCCCTTTTCTGTTTGTGAAGAGAAGGTCTAGCGTAGGCTCACTAACCAGCTGCGTCAGGAAGCTATCTTCCACGCTCTCCAGAAACCTCCTAGACTGCTTTCTCTGGGCTGTGTTGTGCTTCCAGGATATGTCAGGGAAGTTGAAGTCCCCCACAAGAACAAGCGCTGACGATTTCACAACTTCTGTCAGCTGCCTGTAGAACTCCTCATCCGTCTCCTCATCCTGGTTCGGCAGTCTGTAACAGACCCCCAGCAGGATGCTTGCCTTGTTGGCCTTCCCACCAATCCTAACCCATAGGGACTCAACCTTGTCATTCCCAGCCTCGAGTTCCACAACATCGAAAGATTCTCTAATATAGAGAGCCACATCACCACCCCTTCTGTGCTGCCTGTCCCTTCTGAAGAGCCTATAGCCAGACATTGTAGCACTCCAGTCATGAGACTGGTCCCACCATGTTTCTGTGATGGCAACCAAGTCATAGCCTGCCTGCCGCATGATGGCTTCCAGCTCCTTTAGTTTGTTGCCCATGCTGCATGTATTGGTGTAGATGCACTTCAGTTGGGCCATTGCCTTCTCTCCCAGCCTTGCCATTGTTCCCCCGGCACAGCTCTAACAAGCCTTGTTTCAGCCCCGTCCCCCATCTTACCTAGTTTAAAGCCCTCTCAATGAGCCCTGCCAGCTCCCGGCCTAGGATCTGTTTTCCCCTTAGAGATAGGGACTGGTCTGCGGCCATCAGGCTGGGTGCCGAGTAAAGCGCCCCATGGTCAAAAAAAAAACCAACAAAATCTGTGTTGGCACCAGTCTCCGAGCCACGTGTTTATCAGGTGGGCTTTCCGTATCCTCTCTGTACCACTCCCTGCCACCATAGGGATGGACAAAAACACCACCTGTACTCCTGCTCCATCCACTAAGTGTCCCAGTCCGCTAAAGTCCCGTTTGATAGTCTTCAGGCTTCTCTCTTCAGTGTCATCACTGCCAGCCTGGACTATTAAAAGAGGATAATAGAGGGGCGAACCAGGTTGGGAAGCTTTCTGGCAATGTCCCTGACCCTTGCCCCAGGGAGGCAGCAGACTTCCCTACAGGTAGGGTCAGACCAACAAGTAGGGCCCTCTGTTCCCCTGAGAAGGGAGTCGCCCACAACAATCACCCTTCTTTCTTAATTGGTGGAGGCAGTCCTGAGGCGTGGAGTTGACTACCTCATCGACTTCCCCACGCACCCAGCACTGTTTACTTGCCTTTTATAAATATTACTAAATTCAGCTCGAGTTGAGACTTCATTTATAACACCCTGAAGGGGCACAGGTCACTGCACAAGGGATGCCAGCCCTAACAATGGGACAGCTGTCCTTTATTCCCTTTGTAGCATCTTTAGAAGGTCAGCATGCCCTCACAGATCCATACAGTGCATGATGCAAATTGCAGTGCTAAAACACTTGCAAACTAGAAAAACGAGAAACAAAAGTCTCTATAATCATCGCTACAGGCTGGCAGAAGTAGAATCAAAGGAAACAATAGTAGCCCCTTCTAAAAAGAACACATGCATATGAAAGTAGCTTGTAGTCAGGAGCCCCTCACTTTGCATTCCTCCTTACCGTTATGTTCAAACTGTATTTCAGGGAAAGCATAGCAGCTGTTGCTAATAGTTGAATATAATTTATAAGGAGCTGAGAGGAGACAACTGTGAGAAAATGATATAGATAAACTTCAGCTGGAAACAATAGGGATCAATTATGACATAATTGCAGTCCAGCATTCCCAGGCTCCCGAGATATTGTACCTTCCTCTTCGTTAATCAGAGATAATCCAGAATTAGGGTGTTTAATTATTTGCAGATTCTTTTCTACTTTCTGCCTCTAAAAAGAAGATGCTGATTAGCAAATATACAAAAGATTTTCAGCTTCAGTCACCCATTGTATTTAGAGCAGGATTTTTGGCTTCCATGTTGCTGTCATGTTGAGGGTTTCACTCTATTCAGGTGAAATTCACCCCTGTGCTGAGCAACCTGATGGATGAATGGAGCTGGATAAAGATGGGAATGAAGGGAACAGGAGGAATTTATCTTGTTTAATACCTGAGATGCTAATGAGATCCCTCCATTGCTTCTGATATGTTTTCAAGTAGAAAAACAGGTGAAAACTCAGCTTTCACCTGTATATGGTGGCAAGGCAGTAGTAGCAGAGACCCTAATGTTTTGATCCCTTTATTTGTGCATTCAGTGGGATGGCTTCTGAACACAACACCAAATGTGTACATAATCTTCTTTCTGCCCCTTATCACCAGAATTGAGGTGACCTCCAGGATCTCATGAGCTGAGGACATGAATCATACCACTCTTCAAAACAACAGTGCCCTGTGACAGAAACAGCTCTGGAGTTTTAAGGGATTTTGACACATAGAGAGATATATAACCTATGCCGAACAGAGAGATACATGTGCTCGTATGTTTTTTCTTTCTTTCTTTCCTTATTTCAGGATTACAGAGCTGGAAGGGCTGCTCTGACTGTCTTGTCAGCTCTTCTGCAGGAATGGAGGAGACTGCAGAGTCAGAGCCCAAGGTTATGACTGCAGAGGGTGATAGACTCCTCTTGAGGGACTTCTGGTGTTGTGGGAAATCTTTACTTTCTGAGTTACTAAAGTAGACAACTGTGGAATTAAAAACAAACTAAACAGAACCAAGAGGCTGTCCAGGCAGCTGCAATCCTGTGGGTCCTGCTGGATTACTAAACTGGATCCCATTTCATGGTGACTTCCTCACCTGAGTACTCCTACGCTCCTGGATGCACACAGGTGAGCCTTACCCAGAGAGATACAGGCAGGCTCATTCCTGTCCCATTGTAGTGGGTTTACGTGGCAAGGTTTTGGTAGCAGGGGGACATAGGGGTGGTTTCTGTGAGAAGGATCTAGAAGCAGCCCCATGCTTGGTAAGGGCCCCACTGCTGAGCAGAGCTGAGCCAATAAGTGATGTTGTTTTGCGCCTCTGTAAGAGCATATTTAAGACAGGGAAAAAAACGCTGCGCCACACAGCAGCTGGGACAGTGAGAGGAGTGAGTAATAGCCTTGCAGGCGCCAAGGTCAGTGAAGAAGTAGGCGGAGTGGTGCTCCAGGTGCCGGAGCAGAAGCCCCCTGCGGCCTGTGGTGAGGACCATGGTGAAGCAGGCTGTCCCCCTGCAGCCCATGGAGTACCACGGTGGAGCAGGGTTCCACTCTGCAGCCTGTGGAGGAGACCACGGTGGAGCAGGTGGACCTGCACCGACGGAGGCTGCCGCCTGTGGAAGACCCCTGCCGGAGCAGATTCCGGGCTGGACCTGTAGCCCATGGGGAGGAGCCCATGCAGGAGCAGGTGACCTGGCAGGAGCTGCTGCCCGTGGGGGAGATCAAGGTTGGTGCAGTTTTCTCCTGAGGGATGGACCCCGTGGTATGGACCCATATCTGGAGCAGTTCTGGAAGAGCTGCTGCCTGTGGGAAGCCCACGCTGGATCAGTTCATCAAGGACTGCATCCCGTGGGTGGGATCCCACAGCACAGGGGACGAGAGTGACCTAGAAGGTGCGGCAGAGAAGTGCTGTAGACTGACCATAACCCCCATTCCCCTGCTCTGCTCAGGGGGAGGAGGTGGAAGATGGTGTATTGGGGGGGGAAGGTGCTTTTGGTTTCTTTCCTTTGTTTCTCACTTCTCTAGCTTGTTAGTTATAAGCAATACATCTTACTATCTCCCTATGCCGAATCTGTTTTGCCCGTTACAATAATTACTGCATGATCTTCTTGTCCTTATCTCAACCTTTGAGCCCTTTTCATCTTATTTTCTCCCCATTCCTCTTTGAGGAGGGTGAATGAGAGAGCGGCTGTGGTGGAGCTTGGCTGCCCACTTGAGTGGAACCACAACACCCATCTCTCCCAGGACAGACAGACTCTGCACTTCCCTTAAGGCAGAAAAATGTCCTGGTCCCAGCTCTCCTGCCACCTGGTTGCATGCTCTAGTAACTATTATGCTTGACTCTAGGTGACTCGTGCAGGAGATGGAGCTTGCATGGAGGACATGGCTCCGGACATCCTCCCATGGCTTCAGGAAAGGCTCAGATGCCTTTCTGACTATGACTGGCCTGTTGTGTTATTCACTGGGAAGCTGGGACCTACCTCCTCCAAGCATTGCTTTCATTGAGGTGTCTTCAAAGCTTGCTCATCACAGGGACGCCTGGTGAGGCTTCATGTAATGGCTTTGCTAGGACTGAAGTCTATGCACTTAGTTAATCTTCCTAAAACTCAATTTAGGTGGATTTTATGCCTTATGGGTTTTACCCAAAATAAGTATCTCATAAGCAGTATGTGTCATGTTGATTTCTAGCAGATGGAAAACATTACAGACTGGGAGTTGGTGGGAGTTGTGGCTCACCTGACTGTGTCTTAAGATAAGAGCACTACCCTTAAGTTTGGATTGAATGCTCTGTGTGTGTGTGTATATATCTGTGCGTGTGGAAATTGGGAGCTTCACATTCTCAGTAAATAGCACCTGCAAATGGAAGCTGGTAATATTAACTCTGTCAAGGCTCAGTATTGATCCTGAACATCTCAGTGAAATGCAAGCCTAAGACTGAAGCCTGCTAGCACTAATAATTAAACTGGTTAGCAATATGGAGCTGCCACTCAGATTCAGACTTATAATGAAATTGTTTAAGAAAAAAAAAAAGAGAGAGCAAGAATGAATACAAGTTTTGGGGTTGGATCTCCTTTGGAATCTGTTTCTTACAGATCTCAGACATTATTGCCTTCATTATTACTCTGTTTAGCTCCTCTGTCATAGATTTTGTTCTGTACAATTCCAAGTGGAGGCAGACAGACTTTTTTTTGCTTTTCCCCAATTTACTGATTTGTTCAGTGATGGGAGTGCCAAACTGCCTGCCATTTATGATAGCTGAAACTCTTTTTGGTGAATCAAACCTTTGGGTGTCATGAAACTAAAGTAGCCATAAAATCAAAAGAAGTTACCCACAGTTTATTTTCAGCTATTTGTATCAGGAAGGCTGGGCTTTCCTGACATACATCAAAATACTGCCCTATAATGCCAGAGTGAAATCTTTTTTGGCTAACAGTGATTTTACAGAATAGCAGTATCTTTTTTTCAGTGTATAACCATGATTTGGGTTTTTCACCTCCCTGTTGCAAAAATATGCTGGTTGATGTTGTCACATGTCAAAATATCCAGTGAGATATGAACTGCATCAGCAAGACCAGTCTCTTCCCTGGTACTGCACATTCTAGCACAGTTTATGATGTATTATATGCAGATCAATATTTAATGGACACATTATACTGTCAAGAGAAGAGGGCTTCCTATTCAAATTGAAGTTACTTTGTCTAGAAAGTGACAGGGGAAAAAAAAAAAAGACCCTTATGTTTAACAGAGAAGCCTGGACTCTAGAAAAGGTTTCCTTGTGCTATCCAGGTAACGAGAGATGCCAAAAAGTGGCAGAAGGAGGTAAGACACCTAGTTTTGCAATTAAGCATTGAGATGTTTCAAGCAGCAAATACCTACTGAGTGTAATATTTACATCAGATCCTGTATGCTTGAAATAGTGGTCACTGGTTGGTGTGTAACTATGCAAGAACCAACTAAAGAAGAGGAGGACCTGGGGCTGGTGGGTGATAAATAAGCAGAGACAATGGCGGAGCTGGTGAGTAAGGATGTAAAACAGAAAATACAGCTTTGTTTAAGGAAAGAATGAGCCATGAGCCTGTTCAATAGGGGAAGAAACTCCCAACTTTCCTAAGGCTGGTGAGGAGAGCAGATCTTGAGCAAATATAAAGGTTTTGCATTCAGAGTGGAGGCTGTCCTGTAAAGAAACAGCAATAGGCAGCAGTTTGCATGTGGTCAGACACAGCTTGTTGTGGAGGAGGATGTTTTTAGGTGCAATCAACTCTTTGTTCTCATGAACAAGCAGACAGCAATCAGCAAAGAAATGACCTCCCTTGGCAAATGTGACCCTTCCTAATATAAGAGATGCCAACCTGGCAGCCACCTAGTGACTTTGTTATGACAGGAAATTATATATACACCAAGACTGGGTCTAGCTCGAAGATAAAGCCATGGTGTGCCATAAGCCATTGTCTTACCTTTGCTGTTGCCATCAGGTCCCCGAAGAATTGTGCACTCCTCGATGTTGCCAAATGCCTCGAATAGCCTGCGCATGTCATCTTCTGACTGCTGCTTATTGAGCATGCCCACAAAGAGTTTTCTGTCTTCTGGAACAAAATAAGGAGGTGCTTACCATATTTCTGGAGGGATGTGAAAGCCAAGATAGCTCAGTATCACATGCAGAAGAAACAGTGATTTCGTTGAGGTGACATATTTCAGAAGCTGATAGTCATTTCAGGTGCCTTGCTCAAAACACCTTAATAACATCTGAATTTCAGTGAGTACTTGAAAATAATTTGACAATTTCAAAGAAGAAAAAAAACCTCCCAAATGCCAGAAATATCTAAAATGTTTTAATTGCGTCTCAAAATCTAGGCACCAAAGTCTTCCAAATCAGCTTTTTCTGATCAATTTTTGCAGTCAGCTTGCAGTAACTGAAATGACAACATTGCTCAGACTGCCATCTAAGTGAAATGTGAATAAAGATAGCATACATAAATAAAGTCCAACTGAAAAACAACATAAATTAGTAAGTAGCCCTCGCAATACTAAATAAGTCACAGGAAAAAAAATGTTTAACATAAGCTGTTTTGAATCAGGATATAACTGAAGCCACAGCCAGTAAATTGAGATTTGTCATTCATACCCACTCACAGACACGTACCTACAAGTTTGGATGCATTTATATATATATATATATATATATATATATATATAAAAGTTAATTTTAAATAAACCCAAAGTTTTGGAAACATATATTGTCTCTTGAAACAAAGTTAACTTATACGAATGCTAATATCTGAGTTTGCTCAAGAAGATGCTGTTTCATGTTAAAGCAGGATGGGGTCTGCTGACAGATAATTGTATTTTGAAAGATGAAGATTATTTATACTTGGACTTATACCAAGTATGGAGAGCTTCAGTCCAGAACAAAACATCTTGAGAAAATGTTTGTGAAAACAGACCAAACCAAGGGCTACTGAGTTGTTAGAAAGATCTCAGGGGGCTCAGAGGGATGCCTATAAATCAGGTTTATATTTAGAGACTACTACCATTACACCATAAAAGAAAAAAAAAAAAGAGAAATTTACATAGTTTACATCTTGTATTTAAACAGGTCATTTGCACACCATTCATTAATGTCTTATTTATCATTCATTAAACACTATGTAAATGAGTGAATCATGATTTTTTTTAGAGCAGTTTACAGAGCGGATGTAACCAATTTGAATAAATAAATGTAAATAAACACTTTGAATTTTTTATTTATTTTTAATGCACATATTAATCGAAAGATGAACAAAACATTGGTTTGCAACAAATATGTTTTGGCTGACTAACTGGGTGATTTATGTCACTTATGTTCACTGAGAAATCATTGGTGTAGACAATCTGTTCTGCTTCAACCAGTGTTTGATCAAAATTCCCCTCTCCGAGATGCACCTGCAAATTGGCAAATTACTCTAGCCTTGGACGAGGATAATTTTTCACGCAGTTGATATCTACTGAGGATATTAGGAGCTTTCAGTCCTGCAGTGGAGTTATCCACATAAACCAAGAGTGCACTGCCCACAGAAAACAAGGAGTTATGTTGCTTTCAGTTAGGCTGCTGAAATGGTAGGAAAAATAGTTTGAGGAGGATACGTGTGCTTTTCTGATAGAAGAGAAAAACCAGGAATAACCTTCTGATAGACATGTTAAAAGCAAGAAATATGCCCACTTTATATTGGCATTGTTTAGGCAAAGGGACTCTTTGAGGTCTTTGCTGGCAACACAAAGTTGAGGCTTTAATGATAATGCACAAAGCCCTAACTAGTCCTGTGTGTGTTGTCCCCACCTCAAGAGAAGCTGCTTTGGACATCGCAAAGGTTCATTTTCAGGGTGATTTTTGTTCCTGGCTTCATCCAGGAGTTAAAATGGCATTGGCAATTAGGCTCAGTGAATGGATTGTGAACCCCAAGGAACTGTATCAGGGGAACCTGTATAATCACAGGATATTTTTCCTCAAAACGTACTTGTCAGTGCTTTGCCCACTATTTTTAGAAAGGATTTGAGTAATTTCAATCCAATAATGGCAAAGAATGAACTCAGTAGTTAAAATGCTCCCTACAGATCACATCCCTGTGGGCCTGAGGGACCTCCTTGGTTTTCCTTCACCTGTGGTGGACCAATGACATTTCTCAGTGTCCTGGTTTCAGTTAGAACAGAATTAATTTTCTTCCTAGTAGCTGGTGGAATGCTGTGTTTTGGCTTAGGATGAGAAGAGTGCTGATAACACCCCGATGTTTTAATTGTTGCAGAGCAGTGCTTATACTAAGCCAAGGACATCTCAGCCTTTCGCTCTGTCCTGCCAACAGGCAGGCTGGGGGTGCGGTAAGAGCTGGGAGGGGACAGACCCAGGACAGGTGACCCAAACTAGCCAAAGGGGTATTCCATACCATCTGACGTCATGCTAAACAATATATAGGGGTGGCTAGCCGGGGGGAGGGGGCCGGACTGCTCGGGGTTAGGCAGGGCATCGGTCAGCGGGTGGTGAGCAATTGCATTGTGCATCACTTGTTTGTACATATTATTATTACTTTCCTATTATCACCATTGTATTATTATTATTGTTATTGTTATTATTATTTTTGTTATGATTATTTTCCTGTCTTATTAAACTGTCTTTATCTCAACTCACGGGCTTCACTTTCTATTTCTCTCCCCCATCCCAGAGAGGGAGGGGGGAGGGTGAGCGAACGGCTGCGTGGTATTTAGCTGCCGGCCGGGTTAAACCACGACACTCAGTCAAGTAACCAAATGATGAAGAGCCAGGTGGGAATTCAACTTTAGAAACATCTCTTCTGCATGACCTAACTCCTGTTTTCATGGAACACTTTGTAGGTGCCAGCAGAAATCACTTTACTTGATGGCTAAACTGATGTGCAAAAGGGACTCTCAGAGGTGAGGTATAAAGTGTCAACTGAAGCTGAATGTGTGCTGTTGGGTGTCTTTTAGGCTAGGGAAAGACAAAGCCTTGGAGAAAGCTGAGTCCAAACTCCAAGGGTTGTCCACATACCCGAGGGAAACCCACCTGCAAAGTGAGAACAGCTGTCCTGGAAGATGGGAGCAGATGGGTGGGAGTGAGCTGGGAACACCACTGGCAAAGGGCTTTGACGAGGGAGTTTGTGTCTAGTAAATACTTCCAGCACAGAGGAAGTGTCTGTTATATTGTACGTTATACAGTTTCCCCTGTTTGAAACAAGCTGCATCAGCAGAAGCACTTCTATAGCTCTGTAACTGTATATTCACCAGGCTTTATGATAATATAGAATCATAGAATATCCTGAGTTGGAAGGGACCCTTAAGGATCATCAAGTCCAACTCTTGACACCGCACAGGTCTACCCAAAAGTTCAGACCATGTGCCTAAGTTCACAGTCCAATCTCTTCTTAAATTCAGACAGGCTCGGTGCAGTGACCACTTCCCTGGGGAGCCTGTTCCAGTGTGCAACCACCCTCTCTGTGAAGAACCCCCTCCTGATGTCAAGCCTAAATTTCCCCTGCCTCAGCTTAACCCCGTTCCCGCGGGTCCTGTCACTAGTGTTAATGGAGAAATATAAATGTATCATTTAAAAAAAATCGCATCCCTCATCTGTCAGCAAAACTCTGTAGTGTGTAACTGGCCTGAAACTGCCTTGTCTGGTTTAGTTTATGCAAAGCTTAAACCAGGTGTGTTAGGAAACGGTTAATTTTATATTTTATTTTATTTCAGCCCCCTTTTCTGCATCTCTGCAGGACACCAGGAGGGGTGACATGACGCCTGTCCCCGGAGCTGGCTGGCAGGAGATGCAGTGCTTTGTGAGCTGCCCACAAGGTGGCCATCAGACCACCAGGAACAGGCTCTGCCGAGGGCGTGGACCACCTTCCTCAGTGGCTGCTGGCCCAGCTGCTCCAAGGCAGGTGGCCCAAAGCGGCATCCCGAGACCAGCCAGGGCTCAGCACCGCCTGGACACCACCTCCAGCCCCACCTTCAGATCAGCGCTCTCTCTCCCTCCCGAAAAACCATGCCTTGGGCCGTCAGGGGAATCATTTGTCATACCTGCCATTTCAAAATCTACATGATCACACATTCAGCTTATAAAAAATGAGTCAGTTTAACACACTTTTTTTCTCAGAGAAGTTCTTCTAACAAAGTGCTGTGTTTACCTTTCACGTCCCAGCCCTTCCAGGGAGCTCAGCATCGTGTTTTAACAGCATCCCTTGCATGCCCAGTGAGGGAACAAAAATGTTGTTTTTGTACCAGAATTGTTAACATAAGCACAGGAAGTACCAGACATGCTGCTTCTTGGGAATGCCCAATGTATGGGGGGGGGGGGGGAAGCGGGAGAAAGACAAGTACTAAATTGATATTCAACAGAAAAGCGTTTACTGGATGTATGTGACCATGTAAGAAAGAGTTTTTTTCTAGAGATGTTACATTGTTTAGAGGGAAGAAATGTGGTATTGAGATATGCTTGCAATGATAACAAAGCTTAACAGACAACCTTGTAAAATGCAGACAACCAGACTCCTTAGGACAATTAGGTGAAATTCATGGTATCAAGTCAAACCAGGTAAGGGAAGAAGCATTACCACCTCAAAGAGTAAAAAATGTCAAAAGAAATTTGAAAAATAACAGGCTGGCAACTGAAAGCCATGTATTATCTGTGAAGCATTGAATAGATTGTGAACCTGGACTACCCAGTCAATGGGGAAACAGGGGAGGGTCACGGTCATCGAGAAAGAAAGTATATAAACTGTACTATGTGACTAGTATCACAGAATCACAGAATTTCTAGGTTGGAAGAGACCTCAAGATCATCGAGTTCAACCTCTGACCTAACGCTAACAGTCCCCACTAAACCATATCACTAAGCTCTACATCTAAACATCTTTTAAAGACCTCCAGGGATGGTGACTCCACCACTTCCCTGGGCAGCCTGTTCCAATGTCTAACAACCCTTTTGGTAAAGAAGTTCTTCCTAACATCCAGCCTAAAACTCCCCTGGCGCAACTTAAGCCCATTACCCCTCATCCTGTCACCAGGCACGTGGGAGAATAGACCAACCCCCACCTCACTACAGCCTCCTTTAAGGTATCTGTAAAGAGCGATAAGGTCACCCCTGAGCCTCCTCTTCTCCAGGCTGAACAAGCCCAGCTCTCTCAGCCGCTCCTCGTAGGACTTGTTCTCCAGGCCCCTCACCAGCTTCGTCGCCCTTCTCTGGACCCGCTCAAGCACCTCGATGTCCTTCTTGTAGCGAGGGGCCCAAAACTGAACACAGTACTCGAGGTGCGGCCTCACCAGAGCCGTGTACAGGGGGACGATCACCTCCCTAGCCCTGCTGGCCACACTGTTTCTTATACAAGCCAGGATGCTGTTGGCCTTCTTGGCCACCTGAGCACACTGCTGGCTCATATTCAGCCGACTATCAACCATCACTCCCAGGTCCTTCTCTGCCTGGCAGCTTTCCAACCACTCATCTCCCAGCCTGTAGCTCTGCTTGGGGTTATTGCGCCCCAGGTGCAGGACCCAGCACTTGGCCTTGTTGAACTTCATGCAGTTGACCTCAGCCCATTGGTGCAGCCTATCCATATCCTCCTGCAGAGCCTTCCTACCCTCAAGCAGATCGACACACGCGCATAGCTTGGTGTCATCTGCAAACTTACTGAGGGTGCACTCGATGCCCTTGTCCAGATCATCGATAAAGATATTAAAGAGGACCGGCCCCAGCACCGAGCCCTGGGGAACGCCACTAGTGACTGGCCTCCAACTGGATTTGACTCCATTTACCACAACTCTTTGGGCCCGGCTATCCAGCCAGTTTCTAACCCAACGAAGTGTGCGCCAGTCCAAGTCAAGAGCAGCCAGTTTCTTGAGGAGAATGCTGTGGGAAACGGTGTCAAAAGCCTTGCTGAAGTCAAGGTAGACCACATCCACCCAGCGCGTCACTTTGTCATAGAAGGAGATCAGGCTCGTCAAGCAGGATCTGCCTTTCATAAACCCATGCTGACTGGGCCTGATCGCCTGCTTGCCCTGCAAGTGCAGCGTGATGACTCTCAAGAGGATCTGCTCCATGAGCTTCCCTGGTACTGAGGTCAAACTGACAGGCCTGTAGTTTCCCGGGTCTGCCCTCCGGCCCTTCTTGTAGATGGGTGTAGTAGGCACACTCCTGCTTGTGGGATGCCCGCCATTGCAATCGCGAATAAAAATGCTACTTCACTGAGATCCTCACCTGAGCCTATGTTATTGGCTACAGAGCGTTTCTCACGCCAGCATGGGAAGAGAGAGGGAGGGGGCCAGCAGCTGGGCCCATTCAGCACATTCCCAATCTTGGCTAATGAGTTTATCCCCTAATGCGCTTGTGTGAGCCTCTCATACCTTGCATGGCCCGTGTGCTGCTCTGCCAGGTCCCAGACAAAAAACTGACTGCCGTTCACCACGGCAACTACTTCTGCTTTGTACATGTGTCCAAGCAAGACTGTGGGGCTGCCAGCATGAAAAGCAGAGAGTATGTGCTGGTGTCAGCGGCAATGAGCATGTGTGCACCTGCTGGTGCTCCCTGCCGGACCTGTGCAGTGTCCTTGGATGGGAACAGGCCGTCACTCAGGCCACTTCTACATGCTGCAAAAAACAGAGGTTTGGGCTGCATACAAGCTCACAGCAGTCCCCAGATCAAGCCGTCCTACAGCTCTGTAGGGTGTAGGGTCCACCCCTACCATCCCGATGAGTACCATGCTTCTTCCTCTTTCAGCACAGGACATCCCATACGGATGTGTCTCAGGACACTTGCATCTCATGCCCAAATTTTACGTGTCAGTGAAGAAACCTCTCTAGCCTCGCTGTAGGGGCAGCCCTTACCAGCAGCAGTCACATTGCCCTGCAGCATGGGGGCTCAGTGGGGTGTTCATGTAAGCCTCTTCTCTCTACAGTTTTGTTTTCTTTCATTAGTGTTAACCCCATCATCAGTCTTTCCCAACAACCTGAGTCCATCATGCATACTTGGCCCAGGGAAAAAAACATAGATGGTTATTCCTCTTTGCTAATCTTTCCCAGAAGAGCCAGAGACCCTCACCATGAGTGACCTGAGGCACCCCCATAATGTTGGGAACTAAATTCATCTCAAGTCTGCCCCAGTTAGCCATAAACAAACCACAGCGACTAGAGGAGCCAGCACTCCCTGTTCCTCCCAGGAAGAGAGGTAGGGAGAGAAAGGCCTCAGCAATCACAAGATTTCAGAGGTGTGCCCTTGGTGACATTTCCGATATTCCCCCAAAACTAGCCTACACATCTTCCTGACCGCTCTGCCAGCCACAGAGGCTTGTTCAAATCAGGACAAACTGGCTGCAAGGTGCAGCAGTGAAGAAATGTAACGTCAGATAAATATACGCTCTCTATAAATCTCCCCAGCTGTGTTTATACAAAGCCTCGGCACTTTCTCCAGTGCAAATAGGGGTTAAATTATTCCCTGTTCTATTTGTATTTAAATGTTATGTTTTTATGATAAGCATAAGGCGGAGGTGTCAGACAGGCCCAGGCAAAGGAAATGACACGCATGAAAGGTGAAATAATAGAGCACTGCAAACCAAGTGCCAAGAGGAGATGAGAAGGGGGAACACGGGAGCGAGGGGGAGAAGGGGGAGGATGGGCACTAATTAAAGAGACAGAAGGGACAATGAGATGCAAGATTGTTGAGGGATTTTTGAAACAGCAAGGAGCCATGACAGCTGAGCAAACCAAGCTACCAGGACGACTATGAGAAGTTCCCATGACAGTGTTCCCATACCACCCGATTGAGGAATTTAGAAAAATATTGTTGCCAGCAGCTGGCTTCAAGAATGGGAACTACGTGACTGCTAATAACAAGAGGGGTTGTTTTCTTGCAGGTGGGGTTGTTTTCTTGCAGTTGTTTGTCTGAGTGCTTTTGACCAATAATCTTGTGTGAGATACTATCCTCCTCTGTTAAGTTTGCTATAAAAGTCAGGCTATTCGGGTAATAAAGTGAGAGCATGATCTGACCATACTAGTGTCTGTCGTGTTTTCGGCCGTTCTTCTTGCAACACAAGATGTTTGACCCTCTGTGGAGCAAAAGGACAAGAACAAGAATCACAGCAATTGTGGAAGGACTGAGGGAAAATTAGGGTCACTCTCAGAGAGACATGACACAGGTTTGTGTTTATCCAGATAGCTCTTGATAATGTATGTGTGCGTGTGGGGGTACATTTAGATAAGAGTATATAAATACATTTGTATTCTTGTATTCCTCATGCAAAACAAAGAGGTCGAATCCTTGTATCAGGAAAGCATAAGCCGGCTTTGCCATCTAGAACATCACATCCAAGACCTTGGAAATAAAGAGGGACAGATCCACCACCTTTGTGGCCTGGGCTAATAAGGAGGGCAAACCAGAAGGTCACTACGGTCCCTTCCAACCATCAAACTTCTCATTCTAAAACCTACGAGCATCCCTATTTTATCATGAGTTCATTGCTACAGCATCACAGATAGATGGTGCGTGTGCTTCTCCATGCAAGAGCAAACCTCACATTTGTGTATTTCTGTATGGGAACACGTCTTCTGTGGGAACATGGTTTTCACCAGAGAAGATCTTTAATGTTACTCAATGCCTTCGGCTTTCTAAGCATCATGACCAGGTTAACGTATGGCTTTGTTTCAGAAAGAAGATGCTAATTAATTCCATTATTTATATAGCTAATAATTATTTGCCCCTGATGCCGTTTCCCTCCTCCCCAAACATTGCTTGCACACACAGTGAGGGACCAGCTGCAGAGCCTCAGCCCAGGCACTGGGAAGGCCTTTAGGCTCATCTCCTTGGCACCGCGAATGAACAAATGAGCGGCCCAGAGATGTTTGCCATGCAGGTGTGGGTAAGAAGAAAATGCCACTACACAGGACTGAGGGGCACATCGACCACAAAGGAAAAAAGAAACAGAGTGGATCTTCCTTGCCTGTTTTCCTGATCAGTCCATTGGTGGAAAGGGAGAGGCAATGGCACTTAGGGTGTCCATCAGGGAGGGATGGACCAGACAGCCATACACTAGGGTCAGGAACATGCCAAATCCATGGAAGAGCTATAAACATGGGGTATTTCAGACAATCATGGTATCCAAAGAAGGAACTACAGAGCAGAGGGGTGAGCTGTGAGCCCCTGAACATCATGAAAGTTTGGGTTGAGATCCAGCTCTGAACTCCAAGCTGCAGGCTCAACCCAGTGCTCAGCCAGAGTGCCCTGCCGCTCAGCTCATCCTGTGCTAATCAGATGGATCGATAGGCTAAAAGCAGGGCATTTCCTGGGGCCTGGGCTGCACGCTCCTACTGCCATTTTCACAGCAGTCCTACAGCTCCGTGATGATGATTACATCCCTTTCCACAGGGGAAACAATTACAAAATCTGTTGTAGCTAGTTGTAAATTAGCTAATTATCTTCTCCGTTGTACCTTGCTGGAAAATACATGAATCTTGTAAAACAGAGGTGTTTCAAAAATTAGGATGGGGGAAAAACAACACCAAAACCCAAAAACCCAACCCACATTGGAAACAGCAAAAACCTACTTCTACCTAACTCTGAACAATAGCAACCGAATCCTCCTTCCACCTGCACAGGCACCTATTTCCCCCCTTTTCACTCCCCGTCCACATATCCAACAATACCCATAAGGGACTGTTGTGGTTTAACCTGGCCGGCAGTTAAACACCACACAGCTGTTCACTCACCCTCCCCCCTCCCTCTCTGGGATGGGGGAGAGAAATAGGAAAGTGAAGCCTGTGAGTTGAGATAAAGACAGTTTATTAAGACAGGAAAATTATAATAACAATAATAATAATGATGATAAGAGTACTACTACTAATAATGTGTACAAAACAAGTGATGCACAATGCAATTGCTCACCACCCGCTGACTGATGCCAAGCCTAACCCCGAGCAGTCCAGCCCTCCTCCCCCCTGGCTAGCCACCCCTATATATTGTTTAGTATGACGTCAGATGGTATGGAATACCCGTTTGGCTAGTTTGGGTCAGCTGCTCTGGGTCTGTCCCCTCCCAGCTCTTGCTGCACCCCCAGCCTGCCCATTGGCAGGACAGAGCGAGAAGCTGAAACGTCCTTGGCTTGGTGTAAGCACTGTATTGCAACAATTAAAACATCAGCATGTTATCAGCACTCTTCTCATCCTAAGACAAAACATAGCATTCTACCAGCTACTAGGAAGAAAATTAACCCTGTCCTAACTGAAATCAGGACAGGGGCTAATTCTGCTACAGGCTTTAAAATGTTTGCCATGTTCACCCATTCCTTGCAGCTGGGTGTTGTGGGGCATCCCTAATCATATCTTAGCAGGAGTGATTTCTTTGTGCTGATCTCTTCCCCTCCTCCCTCCCCTTTTCGGTTTTACTTAACAGATTCTTTATATCCCATGTGTTAGCAGATATGATTGCACAGCTGCCGATCTCCGACTGCTGGAGACAGAGACTTTGAGACACCTGGGCTAGAGAGAACAACAGCTAATCTGAATAGCTGTGTGATGGGGACAAGCGCAAATGAATATAAGCCCAGGTGTGGGAGTATAATTCTCCTGCACAAAGAAGGAAGGTTTGTCCCAGAGGTGCATTACTCTCCACTGTTAAATATGAAAAATTTAGTTTGAAGGATTTCTCTTGTTTAATTGCTTGCCTGCACTCTGGGCCTTGACTTGGATGTGGATACTGCACACAAAGTGGAAGAACAGCTGTACAAGAGATGGTGTGTCTGACTCAGAGCACTGCCTCTGACCATGGCCAACTGCAGATGTCTAGGAAAGAGTAAACAAGGTAAACAATTTTGTTAATCTCCCCAGATATCCTCCAGACTTCAGCGCTCTGCAGTTTAGGGACTTCCAGAGCCTAAAGTGGTATTTTTGTATACAACAGCCCTGAAAATTTCTTTCTTCAATGTAACTATTCATTGGGATTTGAACCCATGAGGACTATGAGCATCCAGCACATCCTGCAGCAAGATGTTCTGCAGCATAATCATGCATTGTGTTATAAACCGCTTCCTTTTGTTTATGTTGAGCATGCTGCTAACTGGTTTCCACTGATGGGCCCTGCATCTTGTTTTGGGAGAGAGTGGAAATCACTCCTGATTCAGTTATGGAAGACTGGACCCAAGAGGATATGCAAGAGTTTGGCCAAAGTTCTCATCTGTACATTTCCGACTGGTATTTGGAACTCCTGGGTCCCATCTCAAGCTGTGATATGGATATTATGGAAAGCAAAATCACTTTTCCCTTAATGTGATTTGTAATTCTTGACTTTAGCAAGACAGAAAACAATGTAGTTACTGTTAAAAAAGACTAACAATACGTCTCTGCCAAGGACAAGGGCCTCAGTGGAAACATGGGATATCATATGGGGAATCATACGTCCTTAGGAACAAAGACTGTCCTGGTAACCTTACAGCTTATTCTCCTTATTAACAATCGGACAGTTTATGAGCCTGAAATATGGGACCAAACTGAGGTCAAGGTGTGGGACTCTGCAACTAAAAACGACAAGGTTGCAGTGGGATTGCTCGACACCTGGCGAGCAGTCTCTGAGGCCTTAAAGAGCCATGTGGGACCACAGTCAGACACATGTGGTTTGCCAGGCAGTGAGGGAGCTGCGGGCTGGTTCACTGATCCTTCTGCTATGCCATGGGCCCCTCTGCTGCTACAGCCATCAAAGGCTTTTGCTGTTACGCCCCCTGCTGACCTGGACATGCCTTTTGACCCAGGCCTATTGGCCTTGAAAAAGAGATGGTTATGCTTTTCTTCGATCCGGGAAGAACGGGAAACATAAGGCCTGAAGACCGAGTTGCTTGACAACTTAAAGCAAGACATATTGTTCAAAGGGAATGGAAAACGGAGACTTGTATGTAATCAAGAAAAGGAGTGGAAAATGGAGACTGATGAGTCGTGGAACTTAAAGGATTGTTTGTTACCTTTCCTGATTGCACATATGTATAGGCGTACTTGTGTTTATTATGTAAAGCAATGTTCTGTATATTTAGAATGTTTGATGTTCGTGTGCATGTGTTGGTGGAGCGTAGACTCCCCGCATGTTGCAGGAAGCACAGCCGAAAGCACGACAGACACTAGTATGGTCAGATCATGCTCCATTTTATTGCCCGAATAGCCTAACTTTTATAGTGAACTGTCGTGGTTTAACCCGGCCGGCAGCTAAACACCACGCAACCGTTTGCTCACCCTCCCCCCTCCTTCTCTGGGACGGGGGAGAGAAATAGAAAGTGAAGCCAGTGAGATGAGATAAAGACAGTTTAATAAGACAGGAAAATAATAATAACAAAATAATAATAACAATAATAATAATAATGATACAATGGTGATAATAGGAAAGTAATAATAATATGTACAAACAAGTGATGCACAATGCAATTGCTCACCACCCGCCCTCCGATGCCCCGCCTAACCCCGAGCAGTCCGGCCCCCTCCCCCCGGCTAGCCACCCCTATATATTGTTTAGCATGACGTCAGATGGTATGGAATACCCCTTTGGCTAGTTTGGGTCACCTGTCCTGGGTCTGTCCCCTCCCAGCTCTTACTGCACCCCCAGCCTGCCTGTTGGCAGGACAGAGCGAAAGGCTGAGATGTCCTTGGCTTAGTATAAGCACTGCTCTGCAACAATTAAAACATCGGGGTGTTATCAGCACTCTTCTCATCCTAAGCCAACACACAGCATTCCACCAGCTACTAGGAAGAAAATTAATTCTGTTCTAACTGAAACCAGGACATCTATCCACCCCTTATTCCATACCATTTGTGTCATGCTCAGGTTACACTCTTTTCTATACATTCTAATTAGTCACCTATAGTAGTCATGGTAGTGATAACATACAGTATTATATAGTAATTAACATGGTACAATTCAGTTCATGGGCTATTCTCACCCAGTATTAAATCTCCTTGAGGTACACACCGGACCTCTCCGTTCTTTTGCATCACCCACCAAGTGTATCCATGTCCCTGAGCAAAAACAATTCCATGAATAGGTTTGCCTTTTCCTGAGGCAGGAGTAGCCCAGACTGTTTTACCCAGCATATTTCTTACATGCACTACAGGAACTTTATCCCCATCTACAGTACGTAACAGGTTTGATTGGGCAGGTCCAGCTCGGTTGGCAGATCCCCTAGTATTGACTAACCAGGTGGCCTTTGCCAAATGCGTATCCCAATTTTTGAATGTCCCAGCGCCCATTGCTTTCAATGTAGTCTTTAACAGTCCGTTGTATCGTTCAACTTTCCCAGAGGCTGGTGCATGATAGGGGATGTGATACACCCAATCAATACCATGTTCTTTGGCCCAGGTGTCTATAAGGTTGTTTCGGAAATGAGTTCCATTGTCTGACTCTATTCTTTCTGGGGTACCATGTCGCCATAGGACTTGCTTTTCAAGGCCCAGGATAGTGTTCCGGGCGGTGGCATGAGGCACAGGATATGTTTCCAGCCATCCGGTGGTTGCTTCCACCATTGTAAGTACGTGGCGCTTGCCATTGCGAGTTTGAGGGAGTGTGATGTAATCAATCTGCCAGGCCTCTCCATATTTATATTTCAGCCATCGTCCTCCATACCAAAGAGGCTTTGACCGTTTGGCTTGCTTGATTGCAGCACATGTTTCACAGTCATGAATAACCTGTGCTATAGCGTCCATGGTCAGGTCCACCCCTCGATCACAAGCCCATCTGTATGTTGCATCTCTACCTTGATGGCCTGAGGTGTCATGGGCCCATCGGGCTATAAATAATTCACCTTTATGCTGCCAATCCAGATCCACCTGAGCTACTTCAATCTTAGCAGCCTGATCCACCTGCTGGTTGTTTTGATGTTCTTCAGTAGCCCGATTCTTGGGCACATGAGCATCTACATGACGTACTTTCACAGCCAGGTTCTCTACCCGAGCAGCAATATCTTGCCACAATGCAGCAGCCCAGATGGGTTTGCTCCTACGCTGCCAGTTGTTTTGCTTCCATTGCTGTAACCATCCCCACAGGGCATTTGCTACCATCCATGAATCGGTGTAGAGATAGAGAACTGGCCATTTTTCTCGTTCAGCAATGTCTAAAGCCAGCTGAATGGCTTTCACTTCTGCAAACTGACTCGATTCACCTTCTCCCTCAGCAGCTTCTGCAACTCGTCGCGTAGGACTCCATACAGCAGCCTTCCATCTCCAATGCTTCCCCACAATACGACAGGACCCATCAGTGAACAGAGCATATTTCTTCTCATTCTCTGGTAACTGGTTGTACAGTGGGGCTTCTTCAGCACGACCCACCTCCTCCTCTGATGATATCCCAAAGTATTTGCCTTCTGGCCAGTCCATAATCACTTCCAATATTCCTGGGCGACTGGGGTTTCCTATTCGAGCCCGCTGAGTAATCAGTGCAACCCACTTGCTCCATGTAGCATCAGTTGCATGATGTGTAGAGGAGACCCTTCCCTTGAACATCCAGCCTAGTACCCGTAATCGGGGTGCTAGGAGGAGCTGCGCTTCAGTACCAACCACCTCCGAAGCAGATCGAACTCCTTCATATGCTGCCAATATCTCCTTTTCAGTTGGAGTATAGCGGGCCTCAGATCCTCTGTATCCCCGACTCCAAAATCCCAGGGGCCGACCTCGAGTTTCCCCAGGTTCTTTCTGCCAGAGGCTCCAGGTGGGGCCGTTCTCCCCGGCTGTAGTGTAGAGCACATTCTTTACATCTGGTCCTGTTCGAACTGGCCCAAGGGCTACTGCATGGACTATTTCCTGCTTGATTTGTTCAAAGGCTTGTCGTTGTTCAGGGCCCCATTCAAACTCATTCTTCTTACGGGTTACTTGGTAGAGCGGGTTTACAATCAGACTGTAATTTGGGATGTGCATTCTCCAAAACCCCACAACACCTAGGAAAGTCTGTGTTTCTTTTTTGTTAGTTGGTGGAGACATAGCTGTTATTTTGTTGATCACATCCATTGGGATTTGACGACGTCCATCTTGCCATTTTATTCCTAAAAACTGGATCTCTCGTGCAGGTCCTTTGACTTTATTTTGTTTTATGGCAAAACCGGCTTTCAGAAGGATTTGGACTATTTTCTTCCCTTTCTCAAAAACTTCCTCTGCTGTGTCACCCCACACAATAATGTCATCGATGTACTGCAGGTGTTCAGGAGATTCCCCCTGCTCTAGCGCAGACTGGATCAGTCCATGGCAAATGGTAGGGCTGTGTTTCCACCCCTGGGGCAGTCGATTCCAAGTATATTGGACTCCCCTCCAAGTGAAAGCAAATTGTGGCCTGCACTCTGCTGCTAGAGGGATGGAGAAAAATGCATTAGCGATATCAATTGTGGCGTACCACTTGGCTGCCTTCGATTCAAGTTCGTACTGAAGTTCCAGGCCACGATAGTCCACTGTTAGTCTCCACTCGCCATTAGACTTTTGCACTGGCCATATGGGACTATTGAAAGGTGAATGAGTCTTGCTGATCACTCCTTGGCTCTCCAATTGACGAATTAGCTTATGGATGGGAATCAGGGAGTTTCGGTTAGTGCGATATTGCCGCCGGTGCACAGTTGTGATAGCGATTGGCACTTGCTGTTCTTCGACCCTCAGCAACCCCACAACAGAGGGGTCCTCTGAGAGACCAGGCAAGGTAGATAATTGATTAATGCCCTCTGTCTCTAAGGCAGCTATACCAAAAGCCCACCGGAACCCTTTTGGGTCCTTGCAATATCCTCTTCTGAGATAGTCTATGCCAAGGATACATGGAGCATCCGGGCCAGTCACAATGCGGTGCTTTTCCCACTCATTCCCAGTCAGACTCACTTCAGCCTCCAATACAGTCAACTGCTGAGATCCCCCTGTCACTCCACAAATACAGATGGGCTCTGGTCCTTTATAGCTTGATGGCATTATAGTACATTGTGCACCGGTGTCTACTAAAGCCTTATACTTCTGTGCGTCTGATGTGCCAGGCCATCGAATCCACACAGTCCAATAAACTCGATTATCCCTTTCCTCCCCCTGGCTGGAGGCAGGGCCCCCCTAATCCTGGTCAGAATCTTCTTCATTTCTGTGTTTGAAGGACTGTCTGCTGGAAGTTGGAGCAGCAAACTTTTCAGAGAATCCCTTTTTCTTGATTGTTTTCTTTTGCAACTCATGTACCCGTGCCTCTAGGGTCGCGGTAGATTTTCCATCCCATTTTCTCATGTCCTCTCCATGGTCTCGTAAGTAAAACCACAGGGTGGCACGGGGTGAGTACCCACCATATCGTCTTCCTTGTGTGGATGAACGCCTACCCCTGATAGCTGAGACACTGCTTTGTACAGGTGCGGAGGAGAATAATCTCTCTTCAAGTTGGTGAACCTTTTCAGAAAGTTTCTCCACAGCTGAGACGCAGGCCTGTAAGGAAGAGGAGAGACTTTCTTCGTACTGCCGGAGTTGTTTAGCCACTTCATCCACTGTGGGTTCCTCATCCTCTTTCCAGGCCATTATTGCCAATGAGCTGGCATATGATGATGGTGCACTCCGTACAAACTTCCGCCACATGGGTCGTGTACACCTGACTTCATCTGGATCTTTGGATGTTTGTCTGAGGTCTGGATCCTCATAAATCACTTCCCGTACGGCTAATTCCCTTAGGTACTGGATTCCCTTTCCCATAGTGGTCCACTTGCCTGGTAGACATACGACTTCTTCCTTGAAGGGATACCTTTCCCTCACAGCTGAGAGGAGACGCCTCCAGAGGCTGTGAGATTGTGCTCCATCTGCAATTGCTTTGGCAATGCCTGCGTCTCTAGCAAGGGATCCCAGTCGCTTGGCTTCCCTGCCGTCTAATTCCACACAATTGGCTCCAGTGTCCCAGCATCGGAGCAGCCAGGTGACAAGCTGCTCACCTATACAGCGACCAAAATCTTTTCGCACATCTCGTAACTCACGCTCGTTTAGGCTTCGGGTAGTTACTGTTGATTTTTCGGCATCCTCATCTTCCTCCTCCTGAACCCTTGATGGCCCAGCGTCATCGTCGTCTCCGTCATCTCTATACCTAGATTTGGCAGAAGACTCTCTGCGTTCTAAACGACCTGAATCTCTATACCATTTTTTCACCTTCTCTACAAGGGCAGCTTGCACTGCTACTGCTTGTTTCTCTGACCTTGTTAGAGGGTCTGCCACAGGGGTTGGAATACCCTCTGCAGGGTCAACTTGCACTGCTACAGCTCTTTTCTCTGACCCAGCCACAGGAGCTGGAGCGGCTGCAGGAGCTGGAGTAGCTGCAGGAACCGGAGCTGGAGCGGCTGCAGGAGCTGGGACTGGAGCGGCTGCAGGAGCTGGAACTGGAGCGGCTGCAGAGTCCACCGTAGGGGTCACAGTGGCCGTTGGATCTGTCACCAGGCTTGGAGTGGCCGCAGGGTCTGTCACTAAGTTGATTGCAGTATCAATGGCAGCTCGATAGGCATGAGCCAGGCCCCAGCATGTTACAATGATTTGTGTTACTTTGGAACTGCCAGAATCATGACACCTTTTTCTCAAGCATTCTGCCAGTTTTTGAGGATTTTGCAGTTGTTCAGGGGTGAATTTCCAAAACACTGGGGGTGCCAACTGCTCTAGATGCCTGCCCATATCCTCCCATACTCCCTGCCACCCACAACTATACTGCCTCCGGGCAGATCTCCGGATGAGCTTCCTAAGTAGTTGTTTAACTTTAAGCAGAATCTGAAGCGCATTCAGGAGGCAGAACAACAAGACTATGCTGGTCTGAGTATCCCAAGGATATTCAATATCTTGGAGAGCTATTGTAGCAAGCTCGGAGGGTAAGAGGGTGGTGAAGGAGGAAGGGAGAGTGATCCAGGAGGATACAGGGGTGGTGAAGGAGAAAAGGAGAGTAATCAAGTAAGAAAAAATATCTTCCCCTTTCCCCTCCACAGATTGACTCCCTAATGGAAAAAAACAATAGGTATAATTGCTAATAGTTTCCAAAATACAGTTTCCAAAGTACAGAGTCGATGATGTTACTGAGTACAAATACCAAGTTAGAGTCATGACCAGATATCTCATCGTCTCATAAGCCATTGCTACAACACTCAGTACCATAATGATCTGAAACCAGGGCCCGGAGAGGATAAACAACATGACAGAGAGCAAATACGGAAAATAACGTACTATAATACTCAATTTGGAAAACAGGCGCAGCAGAGTTGAGATTAAAGCAATCAGCATTATGACAAGTGACTATTAAGCAGGTCTAATACTTACACCAATTTTAGTTTAACACACTCTGGTCAGATCTGCCGTTATCTCAACCTTTTGAGCCCCACATTGGGCGCCAAAAAGACTGTCGTGGTTTAACCCAGCCGGCAGCTAAACATCACGCAGCCGTTCGCTCACCCTCCCCCCTCCCTCTCTGGGACGGGGGAAAGAAATAGAAAGTGAAGCCCGTGAGTTGAGATAAAGACAGTTTAATAAGACAGGAAAATAATAATAACAAAATAATAATAATAATAATAATAATAATGTTACAATGGTGATAATAGGAAAGTAATAATAATATGTACAAACAAGTGATGCACAATGCAATTGCTCACTACCCGCTGACCGATGCCCCGCCTAACCCCGAGCAGTCCGGCCCCCTCCCCCCGGCTAGCCACCCCTATATATTGTTTAGCATGACGTCAGATGGTATGGAATACCCCTTTGGCTAGTTTGGGTCACCTGTCCTGGGTCTGTCCCCTCCCAGCTCTTACTGCACCCCCAGCCTGCCTGTTGGCAGGACAGAGCGAAAGGCTGAGATGTCCTTGGCTTAGTATAAGCACTGCTCTGCAACAATTAAAACATCGGGGTGTTATCAGCACTCTTCTCATCAGACCAAATTTTCCTGTATCCGAGTCACGGCACCAAATTGTTATAAAAGCTAGAAGTCATTTGTACTTATCAAAACAGAATTTATTCAAGCAAGCAGGCAAGCAGACAAAACAGCGCTGGGCGGCCAGGAAGTCTCTTGCTCCACCAACAGCGTGCCTTACCCCTGCCAGGGTCCCCTTTTATTGTCTAGTGGTCCCGGGTTGAGTGGCACATCCTGTTTTTTTCTGCGGTTGCGCAACCAGTTGCTAGGGGGTCGTCACGGGCTCTCTGGTGGTCATGGGGATGAAGGTCATAGTCTTCCTCTGCCTTGCAGATTGATCGTCCTTTCATTATTTGGGCATTTCAGTTACTGCAATTGTTATCTTGCAGCAGGTAATTATCACAATTGTCTGCTCAACAGGATGTGGTGGTTGGAGATAATCAAGTTACAGAGGTTAAACAGCTTATCCTGTTACCCCCACCGGTTTGATAGACAAATTCTTTATACAGTCTTTATTACAATAGGGACTGGAGCCAAGTTCAGATCTGGATTGCACAGTCTTTTTCTCCAGACCCCCAAAAAAGCATTGCTAGCCAAAAAGAATTATTAGTGATCGTGAAGGTGGAGGTAGAAAGAGCCTACAGATACTGGTTATATCTTCCCACATGGACAGTGAAGCTCCAGTAGCTGGAAAATGGCATTTTTGAGACTTAGATTTTGTCCTTGTTATATATGGAGTGGTAATTCATGTTGAGAAAATGGTTGATATTAATAAAGAAGGGGGAGATGTGGGAGTGTGGCCATGGGGGTTGGAAAGCCCCATGGTTGATGATAACATCAGACTCTTAACGACCAGGCCATCAGGAATATAAAAGAGTTTAGAGGGAACAAAGAAGGGTGATTCAGGAGACTCCATGCAGTCTCAGGGTTTCTTGTTCTCCAGCCGTTAAGGCATGGAAGTTGCTGGGTGTTTGCTGTTGTTGTTATAGGCAAAGTTGTTTGACCAATGAAAAGTTGTTTTGAAAAGGACTGCTGTGGAGAGAAGGGTATAAGAGGGGAGCCTGCCTTCAAGATAAAAAAAGGCAACACGATGTGATGAAGTTATGTCATCAATAAAGAAGCAGGAAAAAGAAGTGAAGAGGAACAGGCTAGAAGAACGGAGACCAGGATGGGAACAGGCACACTGATTGCCTCTTGGAGATGGGTTCGGCCAAACTCAGCAAACTGGTCAGAGAAGCTAGTACTGAAAGACGCTGGAAATGGGCGCACTGGAGCTGGAGAGAAGCTCGAGCTGAGAGAAGCGGACCTGTGCACACAGCTGCCCCTCGCGGGTAAGCAGTTGCACATTATGGGGAATCATACGTCCTTAGGAACAAAGACTGTCCTGGTAACCTTACAGCTTATTCTCCTTATTAACAATCGGACAGTTTATGAGCCTGAAATATGGGACCAAACTGAGGTCAAGGTGTGGGACTCTGCAACTAAAAACGACAAGGTTGCAGTGGGATTGCTCGACACCTGGCGAGCAGTCTCTGAGGCCTTAAAGAGCCATGTGGGACCACAGTCAGACACATGTGGTTTGCCAGGCAGTGAGGGAGCTGCGGGCTGGTTCACTGATCCTTCTGCTATGCCATGGGCCCCTCTGCTGCTACAGCCATCGAAGGCTTTTGCTGTTACGCCCCCTGCTGACCTGGACATGCCTTTTGACCCAGGCCTATTGGCCTTGAAAAAGAGATGGTTATGCTTTTCTTCGATCCGGGAAGAACGGGAAACATAAGGCCTGAAGACCGAGTTGCTTGACAACTTAAAGCAAGACATATTGTTCAAAGGGAATGGAAAACGGAGACTTGTATGTAATCAAGAAAAGGAGTGGAAAATGGAGACTGATGAGTCGTGGAACTTAAAGGATTGTTTGTTACCTTTCCTGATTGCACATATGTATAGGCGTACTTGTGTTTATTATGTAAAGCAATGTTCTGTATATTTAGAATGTTTGATGTTCGTGTGCATGTGTTGGTGGAGCGTAGACTCCCCGCATGTTGCAGGAAGCACAGCCGAAAGCACGACAGACACTAGTATGGTCAGATCATGCTCCATTTTATTGCCCGAATAGCCTAACTTTTATAGTGAACTTAAAAGGGGTGGATAGTGCCTCAGTGGAATCATGGGATATAATAAACACCCAGGGAAAAAGGCAGCCTCAGTTTCCCCATCTGTAAAAGAATAGATGGGTGTTTCCACCACGCCTAGTTTGGCATTGCTGAAGTTCTTCAGTGTTTGCCAAGAGCCACAAATGCAAACAGTTCTGGCAATAACACTGAATGTCATCTGGCCAGCTGGTGGTCAGATCTCTGGCTGAACCCTCTGGTGGTCTCTATCAGATTAAGGTGGCTGAAGCTTCCCCCAGCTCCACGGTGAGGGTAAATCCAGGCAAGGTTCATTTCTGAATGGAAAGCTCTGCTTCTGCAAATAACACCAAGCATGCATCTTGGAGGGGTCTTCTGGGGAGAGATTTTTAAGCCCTTCAGTGGTATGACCCCTGAACACATTGTCACAGTAATTTAGGTGAATGTGTCCAAGAGAACACAGATGATAACTGTTGGCCTCATGAGTAACTGGAAAGAAATTTAACATTTTGCCAGCTGGTGAACCTATAGTCTAAGATTATGTTTTCAAATTAAACATGTCAGGGCTTATTCTCTGTTTTGAAGGCCCTCAACCATACTGCTGGCTTATCCTCCTGAGCACAGAGACCTGCTTGACAGAGTACTGGAAGAACTTGTTGGGCCTCGCCAGCTGCTGAACCACATCCAGAAGTTGTCTGGGAGAGCAGGGACATAAATAATGGAGCTGGGACAAAAAATGGAAGGAGATGGAGAAGAAAGTTCAGACTAGGAGGACGATCACTCTCTGGGCTTTGCTGGCCTGTGCTCCTGTTGCAGTACCCACTACCTACCTGCAGAGAAGTGAAATCCAAGTGTACACCTACAGGCTTGTAGCTCAGAGAAAAGCACACTCAGGCTTCCTCTGTGTAGATACAGGACAGGTTATGGACAAAACCAGGGCAACAGGCCAAGTAAACCCTTCCATTAAGAGATAGCCTAAGCAATTCTTCTAACAGCAGAACCTCCTTGCACAGCTGAGAATATTATAACCCCAAGACAAATATCAACAGTACTGGCTTGCTGAACAGTGCCATCACAACTGTCCATTGCCAAGAGATGCTACTCCCTGTACAGATCTTAAATGACAGGTTTTATGGCGTTTGATACGGAGCTGGGAAAGCAACTTGCAACAACCCACTTTATTAGTAGCCTTTACTTAGGAAATCTGGTGGTGAGAAAAGTCTTAGAGCTGGTGTCATGAAAAGCACAAGGACTCTGCCTGATTTGTGTCTAGCAGATCATAATTGTTACAAGTTTATTCATTATCTGAAACACTCAACTGGAGTATTTCTGAGAATGATTCATGAGGCAGTGTTTTTTTGGGAAAAGACTCAGGATTCAAAATTTGATCTTTTTAAATTTGATGTATAGACCAGGAACCCAGCTTCTCTTCTCTGTCTCTCCACAATAGAAAGAATAACTGAACTCAAATCAACCTTCCAATCATGGAAAACAACAACAACACACATCTTTCCCTAAATATTAGCAGCCTGTGCTTATAGTTGCATTTTCCTGGGAATAGCCCTGGCCATGAGCTGGTCCACTGAGATATTCATGGAAGAAAAGCACCTAGGGAGGCCCAGCACAGAAGTGTGGAGGCATGTAGCTATGCTGTATCTAAGTTTTGCAGGATTTCCCATGACTATCTGGGTTTCCAGCTCCTGCAGATCTACAGATGTCCCCTCACCCAGCTTGATGGATTTCCTGAAGAAGGAGGTGAAGGAGAAGACTGTCTTGTACTACCAAATGATACCTCAAACAAACACTGAATTACATCACGCTTTTACACTCATCTTTCAGAGACAGCTCAGATCTGAATAGAATCATAGAATCATAGAATATCCTGAGTTGGAAGGGACCCTTAAGGATCATCAAGTCCAACTCTTGACACCGCACAGGTCTACCCAAAAGTTCAGACCATGTGCCTAAGTTCACAGTCCAATCTTTTCTTAAATTCAGACAGGCTCGGTGCAGTGACCACTTCCCTGGGGAGCCTGTTCCAGTGTGCAACCACCCTCTCTGTGAAGAACCCCCTCCTGACGTCCAGCCTAAATTTCCCCTGCCTCAGCTTAACCCCGTTCCCGCGGGTCCTGTCACTGGTGTTAATGGAGAAAAGGTCTCCTGCCTCTTGACAACCCCTTGCGAGGAAGTTGTAGACTGTGATGAGGTCCCCCCTCAGCCTCCTCTTCTCCAGGCTGAACAGGCCCGGTGACCTCAGCCGTTCCTCGTACGTCTTCCCCTCAAGGCCTTTCACCATCTTCGTAGCCCTCCTCTGGACACTCTCCAACAGTTTCATGTCCTTTTTATACTGTGGTGCCCAGAACTGCACACAGTACTCGAGGTGAGGCCGTACCAGCGCAGAGTAGAGCGGGAAATACAGCTCCTGCAGCCTTTGGTTCTGGGGAATTTAACACATCTTAATTCCTACTGTTATAAATAAGGTGGCAACTCAATCTGAATTTTGTAATATTTATAAAACAACTATTTCTAAAAGGTATAAAAGGCAAGTAAACAGTGCTGGATGTGCGGGGAGTCTACGCTCCACCAACACGCACACACGAACATCAAACATTCTAAATATACAGAACATTGCTTTACATAATAAACACAAGTACGCCTATACATATGTGCAATCAGGAAAGGTAACAAACAATCCTTTAAGTTCCACGACTCATCAGTCTCCATTTTCCACTCCTTTTCTTGATTACATACAAGTCTCCGTTTTCCATTCCCTTTGAACAATATGTCTTGCTTTAAGTTGTCAAGCAACTCGGTCTTCAGGCCTTATGTTTCCCGTTCTTCCCGGATCGAAGAAAAGCATAACCATCTCTTTTTCAAGGCCAATAGGCCTGGGTCAAAAGGCATGTCCAGGTCAGCAGGGGGCGTAACAGCAAAAGCCTTCGATGGCTGTAGCAGCAGAGGGGCCCATGGCATAGCAGAAGGATCAGTGAACCAGCCCGCAGCTCCCTCACTGCCTGGCAAACCACATGTGTCTGACTGTGGTCCCACATGGCTCTTTAAGGCCTCAGAGACTGCTCGCCAGGTGTCGAGCAATCCCACTGCAACCTTGTCGTTTTTAGTTGCAGAGTCCCACACCTTGACCTCAGTTTGGTCCCATATTTCAGGCTCATAAACTGTCCGATTGTTAATAAGGAGAATAAGCTGTAAGGTTACCAGGACAGTCTTTGTTCCTAAGGACGTATGATTCCCCATAATGCGCAACTGCTTACCCGCGAAGGGCAGTTGTGTGCACAGGTCCACTTCTCTCAGCTCGAGCTTCTCTCCAGCTCCAGTGCGCCTGTTTCCAGCGACTTTCAGTACGAGCTTCTCTGACCAGTTTGCTGAGTTTGGCCGAACCCATCTCCAAGAGGCAATCAGTGTGCCTGTTCCCATCCTGGTCTCCGTTCTTCTAGCCTGTTCCTCTTCACTTCTTTTTCCTGCTTCTTTATTGATGTAACTTCATCCTGTTGCCTTTTTTTATCTTGAGGGCAGGCTCCCCTCTTATACCCTTCTCTCCACAGTAGTTCTTTTCAAAACAACTTTTCATTGGTCAGACAACTTTGAATGTAACAACAACAGCAAACACCCAGCAACATCCATGCCTTAACGGCTGGAGAACAAGAGAACCATCTGGAGAACAAGAAACCCTGAGACTGCATGGAGTCTCCTGAATCACCCTTCTTTGTTCCCTCTAAACTCTTTTATATTCCTGATGGCCTGGTCGTTAAGAGTCTAATGTTATCATCAACCATGGGGCTTTCCAACCCCCATGGCCACACTCCCACATCTCCCCCTTCTTTATTAATATCAACCATTTTCTCGACACGAATTACCACTCCATATATAACACCACATGTAAGGTCCGCTTTTCACTCTGTGACAACACCAGGGCGAGACTGAGCCTGAAGGGCTGTTTGGTTTTCACACTCATTCAGACCGAAGCTTAGAAGCTTCTTGACAAAGTCCGCAGGTTCACTGGTGTCAAGGCCGGTTTGTCAGGAAAATAAGTTTCAGTTCTTAAACTCATCCCACTTGTGGACTGTCAGGGCTTTGAAACCTTTTCCAGAAGCCCAGAAGGCCACGACATTAATCCATGATAGCACTCAAGCCTTGAGCACTGAGGGTTGTTGGAACAGCAAAGACATGAGAGAAAAGGGGGTGGGAAGGACATATTTTCTCTTGCAGGAGCTGTGACATTTCAGATCAAATTAAACTTCAGTTTTTAAAGAATTCAGTGGAGGTAATTGAAACACTTCCTCACAATTGCCTGAACCTAAGTGTTATCTCTCTTTTCTCCTGTATATCATCTATTTTCCCCCGAGCCTGAGACAGCCCTGCATGGCCACAGCCTCCTTAATATTAAAGACGGTGATTAAATGGGATTCGCCAAAAGACAAAGGGCTGAAAAGCTGCCAATTGTTAATCCCTCTTTCACTGTGCTTAAAAATTCCATTTCCTTCATTTGAAGAAAAGTGGGGGGGGAGGAGGGAGAGAGATAGAAAAGAGAATTATACGCCTATGTCTAATTTAAATTCTGGCATTGCAGGTCCTGTTCTCTTCTCATTCTCTTGACATCTGAATATATTCCTTTATTACCATTATTACAGCTTTCTGATTGCATTAAAATTTATCCACACACTTCTCTCCACATTCCACTTTTCTTTTGCCACTTTTTTTGCTAATTCCCTTTTTCTCTCCTCTGTTCCCTCCCCACTTTCAAATTATACAAAATGTCATTAAAGATCTCCACAAAAATGCCTCAGCTCCTTTCTCTTTTGCTTTTTATAAACTTGCTGGCTTCTTTCCTCTCCATCCTTTCAAACAAACAAAGAAAATGAAGAAGGAGAGGCAAAAGAATATAATAATAATAAAGGAATCCAAGCAGCATGTCTTATAGGTCTCAATAACACCTCTCCTACATCATTCAGCTCCGGGCCTAATGCTCACTTCAGTTATGAAGCCATATTTCACATGGAAGTTTTGTGTATTATTTGTTTGATGCTTGTATCTGGAATCCACAGCTAAAATCAGAGTGTAGTGTGCCAGGCTGTGTACGTAAGCATGGAAAGAGACAGTCCTGCCTGCGACTATAAGCAGAAAAATTGGAAGGTTTGAAATAGAAATTTAATTTCACCCTACTTTACTGAGCAAGAGCTGAAACCCTGTCAGGATTTGCCTATGGATGTGAGCAGCAGAGTTGGGCATGGGGTGCACGTTGGGTGCAAGACCTGAATTTAAATGGGATCCACCCATTGAACCCTTCAGACATCCCATACACTGCAAGGAGGCCTTGAAAGTGATGTTTTATCCCCAAAGGACAGACCCACACCACCTAAAAATATCCAGTGTATCTTTCCTTAAGCCTGTCCTGCTTTATCTAGGTGGAATTTTATCTAGGCTCCTTTCCTATAACAAATACCATCTGACTTACAGGTATTTAAACTATAGACTTGTGGCATGACACAATGCCATTATGATCAGGTGGGGGTGACTGATCCCCCTGTGCCTGTGACCTTCCTAGCCCAGCTGGGAGGAAGAAGCTGCGGTTGTGAAACTTTCATTCATTCTCTCTAGCTCTTCCTAGGATGCTGAAGTGGGTTTTGTTTCTTTGTTTGTTTTTATTATTTTTTGCTGTAACCTTCGATTACACTGATATAATGAAATGACTGAAACTGAAATCTTCTTTCTATAGGAAATACTTATGTCTCAAAAAATGTGCTTCAACTTTGAACTGGAGAGGCCAAAGTTCTTGTGAAATGGAAATTCTTCAGTTGTGAAATGCTACAGGGTTTTGTGTCAGAGGAATACAAAGTCTTTGTCTTAATAACATCAAAACATAAAATATATAAAGCAGAATGGTTATAGTTTTCAGCCAGAAAAAAGAATGTATATTTTCACACACAGTATTGTTATATATGGAATGGTAATTCGTGTCGAGAAAATGGTTGATATTAATAAAGAAGGGGGAGATTTGGGAGTGTGGCCATGGGGGTTGGAAAGCCCCATGGTTGAGATAACATTAGACTCTTAACGACCAGGCCATCAGGAATATAAAAGAGTTTAGAGGGAACAAAGAAGGGTGATTCAGGAGACTCTATGCAGTCTCAGGGTTTCTTGTTCTCCAGATGGTTCTCTTGTTCTCCAGCCGTTAAGGCATGGATGTTGCTGGGTGTTTGCTGTTGTTGTTACATTCAAAGTTGTCTGACCAATGAAAAGTTGTTTTGAAAAGAACTGCTGTGGAGAGAAGGGTATAAGAGGGGAGCCTGCCTTCAAGATAAAAAAAGGCAACAGGATGAAGATACATCAATAAAGAAGCAGGAAAAAGAAGTGAAGAGGAACAGGCTGGCAGAATGGAGACCAGGATGGGAACAGGCACTTTGATTGCCTCATGAAGATAGGTTCGGCCAAACTCAGCAAACTGGTCAGAGAAGCTCGTACTGAAAGTCACTGGAAACAGGCGCACTGGAGCTGGAGAGAAGCTCGAGCTGAGAGAAGCGGACCTGCGCACACAGCTGCCCCTCGCGGGTAAGCAGTTGCGCATTATGGGGAATCATACGTCCTTAGGAACAAAGACTGTCCTGGTAACCTTACAGCTTATTCTCCTTATTAACAATCGGACAGTTTATGATCCTGAAATATGGGACCAAACTGAGGTCAAGGTGTGGGACTCTGCAACTAAAAACGACAAGGTTGCAGTGGGATTGCTCGACACCTGGCGAGCAATCTCTGAGGCCTTAAAGAGCCATGTGGGACCACAGTCAGACACATGTGGTTTGCCAGGCAGTGAGGGAGCTGCGGGCTGGTTCACTGATCCTTCTGCTATGCCATGGGCCCCTCTGCTGCTACAGCCATCAAAGGCTTTTGCTGTTACGCCCCCTGCTGACCTGGACGTGCCTTTTGACCCAGGCCTATTGGCCTTGAAAAGGAGATTGATATGCTTTTCTTCGATCCGGGAAGAATGGGATACATAAGGCCTGAAGACCGAGTTGCTTGACAACTTAAAGCGAGACATATTGTTCCAAAGGAATGGAAAATGGAGACAGTTAAGTCATGGAACTTAAAGTATTGTTTGTTACCTTTTCTGATCGTGAATATGTATAGGAGTACTCAATTTTAGTAAGTTATGGAACTTAAAGGATTGTTTGTTACCTTTCCTGATCGTACGTATGTATAGGCATACTCGGGTTTAGTATGTAAAGCAATGTTCTGTATATTTAGAATGTTTGATGTTCGTGTGTGCGTGTTGGTGGAGCGTAGACTCCCCGCACATCCAGCACTGTTTACTTGCCTTTTATACCTTTTAGAAATAGTTGTTTTATAAATATTACAAAATTCAGATTGAGTTGCGACCTCATTTATAACAGTAGGAATTAAGATGTGTTAAATTCCCCAGAACCAAAGGCTGCAGGAGCTGTATTCACATCTGAGCTGTCTCTGAAAGATGAGTGTAAAAGCGTGATGTAATTCAGTGTTTGTTTGAGGTATCATTTGGTAGTACAAGACAGTCTTCTCCTTCACCTCCTTCTTCAGGAAATCCATCAAGCTGGGTGAGGGGACATCTGTAGATCTGCAGGAGCTGGAAACCCAGATAGTCATGGGAAATCCTGCAAAACTTAGATACAGCATAGCTACATGCCTCCACACTTCTGTGCTGGGCCTCCCTAGGTGCTTTTCTTCCATGAATATCTCAGTGGACCAGCTCATGGCCAGGGCTATTCCCAGGAAAATGCAACTATAAGCACAGGCTGCTAATATTTAGGGAAAGATGTGTGTTGTTGTTGTTTTCCATGATTGGAAGGTTGATTTGAGTTCAGTTATTCTTTCTATTGTGGAGAGACAGAGAAGAGAAGCTGGGTTCCTGGTCTATACATCAAATTTAAAAAGATCAAATTTTGAATCCTGAGTCTTTTCCCAAAAAAACACTGCCTCATGAATCATTCTCAGAAATACTCCAGTTGAGTGTTTCAGATAATGAATAAACTTGTAACAATTATGATCTGCTAGACACAAATCAGGCAGAGTCCTTGTGCTTTTCATGACACCAGCTCTAAGACTTTTCTCACCACCAGATTTCCTAAGTAAAGGCTACTAATAAAGTGGGTTGTTGCAAGTTGCTTTCCCAGCTCCGTATCAAACGCCATAAAACCTGTCATTTAAGATCTGTACAGGGAGTAGCATCTCTTGGCAATGGACAGTTGTGATGGCACTGTTCAGCAAGCCAGTACTGTTGATATTTGTCTTGGGGTTATAATATTCTCAGCTGTGCAAGGAGGTTCTGCTGTTAGAAGAATTGCTTAGGCTATCTCTTAATGGAAGGGTTTACTTGGCCTGTTGCCCTGGTTTTGTCCATAACCTGTCCTGTATCTACACAGAGGAAGCCTGAGTGTGCTTTTCTCTGAGCTACAAGCCTGTAGGTGTACACTTGGATTTCACTTCTCTGCAGGTAGGTAGTGGGTACTGCAACAGGAGCACAGGCCAGCAAAGCCCAGAGAGTGATCGTCCTCCTAGTCTGAACTTTCTTCTCCATCTCCTTCCATTTTTTGTCCCAGCTCCATTATTTATGTCCCTGCTCTCCCAGACAACTTCTGGATGTGGTTCAGCAGCTGGCGAGGCCCAACAAGTTCTTCCAGTACTCTGTCAAGCAGGTCTCTGTGCTCAGGAGGATAAGCCAGCAGTATGGTTGAGGGCCTTCAAAACAGAGAATAAGCCCTGACATGTTTAATTTGAAAACATAATCTTAGACTATAGGTTCACCAGCTGGCAAAATGTTAAATTTCTTTCCAGTTACTCATGAGGCCAACAGTTATCATCTGTGTTCTCTTGGACACATTCACCTAAATTACTGTGACAATGTGTTCAGGGGTCATACCACTGAAGGGCTTAAAAATCTCTCCCCAGAAGACCCCTCCAAGATGCATGCTTGGTGTTATTTGCAGAAGCAGAGCTTTCCATTCAGAAATGAACCTTGCCTGGATTTACCCTCACCGTGGAGCTGGGGGAAGCTTCAGCCACCTTAATCTGATAGAGACCACCAGAGGGTTCAGCCAGAGATCTGACCACCAGCTGGCCAGATGACATTCAGTGTTATTGCCAGAACTGTTTGCATTTGTGGCTCTTGGCAAACACTGAAGAACTTCAGCAATGCCAAACTAGGCGTGGTGGAAACACCCATCTATTCTTTTACAGATGGGGAAACTGAGGCTGCCTTTTTCCCTGGGTGTTTATTATATCCCATGATTCCACTGAGGCACTATCCACCCCTTTTAAGTTCACTATAAAAGTTAGGCTATTCGGGCAATAAAATGGAGCATGATCTGACCATACTAGTGTCTGTCGTGCTTTCGGCTGTGCTTCCTGCAACATGCGGGGAGTCTATGCTCCACCAACACATGCACACGAACATCAAACATTCTAAATATACAGAACATTGCTTTACATAATAAACACAAGTACGCCTATACATATGTGCAATCAGGAAAGGTAACAAACAATCCTTTAAGTTCCACGACTCATCAGTCTCCATTTTCCACTCCTTTTCTTGATTACATACAAGTCTCCGTTTTCCATTCCCTTTGAACAATATGTCTTGCTTTAAGTTGTCAAGCAACTCGGTCTTCAGGCCTTATGTTTCCCGTTCTTCCCGGATCGAAGAAAAGCATAACCATCTCTTTTTCAAGGCCAATAGGCCTGGGTCAAAAGGCATGTCCAGGTCAGCAGGGGGCGTAACAGCAAAAGCCTTCGATGGCTGTAGCAGCAGAGGGGCCCATGGCATAGCAGAAGGATCAGTGAACCAGCCCGCAGCTCCCTCACTGCCTGGCAAACCACATGTGTCTGACTGTGGTCCCACATGGCTCTTTAAGGCCTCAGAGACTGCTCGCCAGGTGTCGAGCAATCCCACTGCAACCTTGTCGTTTTTAGTTGCAGAGTCCCACACCTTGACCTCAGTTTGGTCCCATATTTCAGGCTCATAAACTGTCCGATTGTTAATAAGGAGAATAAGCTGTAAGGTTACCAGGACAGTCTTTGTTCCTAAGGACGTATGATTCCCCATAATGCGCAACTGCTTACCCGCGAGGGGCAGCTGTGTGCACAGGTCCGCTTCTCTCAGCTCGAGCTTCTCTCCAGCTCCAGTGCGCCCATTTCCAGCGTCTTTCAGTACTAGCTTCTCTGACCAGTTTGCTGAGTTTGGCCGAACCCATCTCCAAGAGGCAATCAGTGTGCCTGTTCCCATCCTGGTCTCCGTTCTTCTAGCCTGTTCCTCTTCACTTCTTTTTCCTGCTTCTTTATTGATGACATAACTTCATCACATCGTGTTGCCTTTTTTTATCTTGAAGGCAGGCTCCCCTCTTATACCCTTCTCTCCACAGCAGTCCTTTTCAAAACAACTTTTCATTGGTCAAACAACTTTGCCTATAACAACAACAGCAAACACCCAGCAACTTCCATGCCTTAACGGCTGGAGAACAAGAAACCCTGAGACTGCATGGAGTCTCCTGAATCACCCTTCTTTGTTCCCTCTAAACTCTTTTATATTCCTGATGGCCTGGTCGTTAAGAGTCTGATGTTATCATCAACCATGGGGCTTTCCAACCCCCATGGCCACACTCCCACATCTCCCCCTTCTTTATTAATATCAACCATTTTCTCAACATGAATTACCACTCCATATATAACAAGGACAAAATCTAAGTCTCAAAAATGCCATTTTCCAGCTACTGGAGCTTCACTGTCCATGTGGGAAGATATAACCAGTATCTGTAGGCTCTTTCTACCTCCACCTTCACGATCACTAATAATTCTTTTTGGCTAGCAATGCTTTTTTGGGGGTCTGGAGAAAAAGACTGTGCAATCCAGATCTGAACTTGGCTCCAGTCCCTATTGTAATAAAGACTGTATAAAGAATTTGTCTATCAAACCGGTGGGGGTAACAGGATAAGCTGTTTAACCTCTGTAACTTGATTATCTCCAACCACCACATCCTGTTGAGCAGACAATTGTGATAATTACCTGCTGCAAGATAACAATTGCAGTAACTGAAATGCCCAAATAATGAAAGGACGATCAATCTGCAAGGCAGAGGAAGACTATGACCTTCATCCCCATGACCACCAGAGAGCCCGTGACGACCCCCTAGCAACTGGTTGCGCAACCGCAGAAAAAAACAGGATGTGCCACTCAACCCGGGACCACTAGACAATAAAAGGGGACCCTGGCAGGGGTAAGGCACGCTGTTGGTGGAGCAAGAGACTTCCTGGCCGCCCAGCGCTGTTTTGTCTGCTTGCCTGCTTGCTTGAATAAATTCTGTTTTGATAAGTACAAATGACTTCTAGCTTTTATAACAATTTGGTGCCGTGACTCGGATACAGGAAAATTTGGTCTGATGAGAAGAGTGCTGATAACACCCCGATGTTTTAATTGTTGCAGAGCAGTGCTTATACTAAGCCAAGGACATCTCAGCCTTTCGCTCTGTCCTGCCAACAGGCAGGCTGGGGGTGCAGTAAGAGCTGGGAGGGGACAGACCCAGGACAGGTGACCCAAACTAGCCAAAGGGGTATTCCATACCATCTGACGTCATGCTAAACAATATATAGGGGTGGCTAGCCGGGGGGAGGGGGCCGGACTGCTCGGGGTTAGGCGGGGCATCGGTCAGCGGGTAGTGAGCAATTGCATTGTGCATCACTTGTTTGTACATATTATTATTACTTTCCTATTATCACCATTGTAACATTATTATTATTATTATTATTATTATTTTGTTATTATTATTTTCCTGTCTTATTAAACTGTCTTTATCTCAACTCACGGGCTTCACTTTCTATTTCTTTCCCCCGTCCCAGAGAGGGAGGGGGGAGGGTGAGCGAACGGCTGCGTGATGTTTAGCTGCCGGCTGGGTTAAACCACGACAGTCTTTTTGGCGCCCAATGTGGGGCTCAAAAGGTTGAGATAACGGCAGATCTGACCAGAGTGTGTTAAACTAAAATTGGTGTAAGTATTAGACCTGCTTAATAGTCACTTGTCATAATGCTGATTGCTTTAATCTCAACTCTGCTGCGCCTGTTTTCCAAATTGAGTATTATAGTACGTTATTTTCCGTATTTGCTCTCTGTCATGTTGTTTATCCTCTCCGGGCCCTGGTTTCAGATCATTATGGTACTGAGTGTTGTAGCAATGGCTTATGAGACGATGAGATATCTGGTCATGACTCTAACTTGGTATTTGTACTCAGTAACATCATCGACTCTGTACTTTGGAAACTGTATTTTGGAAACTATTAGCAATTATACCTATTGTTTTTTTCCATTAGGGAGTCAATCTGTGGAGGGGAAAGGGGAAGATATTTTTTCTTACTTGATTACTCTCCTTTTCTCCTTCACCACCCCTGTATCCTCCTGGATCACTCTCCCTTCCTCCTTCACCACCCTCTTACCCTCCGAGCTTGCTACAATAGCTCTCCAAGATATTGAATATCCTTGGGATACTCAGACCAGCATAGTCTTGTTGTTCTGCCTCCTGAATGCGCTTCAGATTCTGCTTAAAGTTAAACAACTACTTAGGAAGCTCATCCGGAGATCTGCCCGGAGGCAGTATAGTTGTGGGTGGCAGGGAGTATGGGAGGATATGGGCAGGCATCTAGAGCAGTTGGCACCCCCAGTGTTTTGGAAATTCACCCCTGAACAACTGCAAAATCCTCAAAAACTGGCAGAATGCTTGAGAAAAAGGTGTCATGATTCTGGCAGTTCCAAAGTAACACAAATCATTGTAACATGCTGGGGCCTGGCTCATGCCTATCGAGCTGCCATTGATACTGCAATCAACTTAGTGACAGACCCTGCGGCCACTCCAAGCCTGGTGACAGATCCAACGGCCACTGTGACCCCTACGGTGGACTCTGCAGCCGCTCCAGTTCCAGCTCCTGCAGCCGCTCCAGTCCCAGCTCCTGCAGCCGCTCCAGCTCCGGTTCCTGCAGCTACTCCAGCTCCTGCAGCTGCTCCAGCTCCTGTGGCTGGGTCAGAGAAAAGAGCTGTAGCAGTGCAAGTTGACCCTGCAGAGGGTATTCCAACCCCTGTGGCAGACCCTCTAACAAGGTCAGAGAAACAAGCAGTAGCAGTGCAAGCTGCCCTTGTAGAGAAGGTGAAAAAATGGTATAGAGATTCAGGTCGTTTAGAACGCAGAGAGTCTTCTGCCAAATCTAGGTATAGAGATGACGGAGACGACGATGACGCTGGGCCATCAAGGGTTCAGGAGGAGGAAGATGAGGATGCCGAAAAATCAACAGTAACTACCCGAAGCCTAAACGAGCGTGAGTTACGAGATGTGCGAAAAGATTTTGGTCGCTGTATAGGTGAGCAGCTTGTCACCTGGCTGCTCCGATGCTGGGACACTGGAGCCAATTGTGTGGAATTAGACGGCAGGGAAGCCAAGCGACTGGGATCCCTTGCTAGAGACGCAGGCATTGCCAAAGCAATTGCAGATGGAGCACAATCTCACAGCCTCTGGAGGCGTCTCCTCTCAGCTGTGAGGGAAAGGTATCCCTTCAAGGAAGAAGTCGTATGTCTACCAGGCAAGTGGACCACTATGGGAAAGGGAATCCAGTACCTAAGGGAATTAGCCGTACGGGAAGTGATTTATGAGGATCCAGACCTCAGACAAACATCCAAAGATCCAGATGAAGTCAGGTGTACACGACCCATGTGGCGGAAGTTTGTACGGAGTGCACCATCATCATATGCCAGCTCATTGGCAATAATGGCCTGGAAAGAGGATGAGGAACCCACAGTGGATGAAGTGGCTAAACAACTCCGGCAGTACGAAGAAAGTCTCTCCTCTTCCTTACAGGCCTGCGTCTCAGCTGTGGAGAAACTTTCTGAAAAGGTTCACCAACTTGAAGAGAGATTATTCTCCTCCGCACCTGTACAAAGCAGTGTCTCAGCTATCAGGGGTAGGCGTTCATCCACACAAGGAAGACGATATGGTGGGTACTCACCCCGTGCCACCCTGTGGTTTTACTTACGAGACCATGGAGAGGACATGAGAAAATGGGATGGAAAATCTACCGCGACCCTAGAGGCACGGGTACATGAGTTGCAAAAGAAAACAATCAAGAAAAAGGGATTCTCTGAAAAGTTTGCTGCTCCAACTTCCAGCAGACAGTCCTTCAAACACAGAAATGAAGAAGATTCTGACCAGGATTAGGGGGGCCCTGCCTCCAGCCAGGGGGAGGAAAGGGATAATCGAGTTTATTGGACTGTGTGGATTCGATGGCCTGGCACGTCAGACGCACAGAAGTATAAGGCTTTAGTAGACACCGGTGCACAATGTACTATAATGCCATCAAGCTATAAAGGACCAGAGCCCATCTGTATTTGTGGAGTGACAGGGGGATCTCAGCAGTTGACTGTATTGGAGGCTGAAGTGAGTCTGACTGGGAATGAGTGGGAAAAGCACCGCATTGTGACTGGCCCGGATGCTCCATGTATCCTTGGCATAGACTATCTCAGAAGAGGATATTGCAAGGACCCAAAAGGGTTCCGGTGGGCTTTTGGTATAGCTGCCTTAGAGACAGAGGGCATTAATCAATTATCTACCTTGCCTGGTCTCTCAGAGGACCCCTCTGTTGTGGGGTTGCTGAGGGTCGAAGAACAGCAAGTGCCAATCGCTATCACAACTGTGCACCGGCGGCAATATCGCACTAACCGAAACTCCCTGATTCCCATCCATAAGCTAATTCGTCAATTGGAGAGCCAAGGAGTGATCAGCAAGACTCATTCACCTTTCAATAGTCCCATATGGCCAGTGCAAAAGTCTAATGGCGAGTGGAGACTAACAGTGGACTATCGTGGCCTGGAACTTCAGTACGAACTTGAATCGAAGGCAGCCAAGTGGTACGCCACAATTGATATCGCTAATGCATTTTTCTCCATCCCTCTAGCAGCAGAGTGCAGGCCACAATTTGCTTTCACTTGGAGGGGAGTCCAATATACTTGGAATCGACTGCCCCAGGGGTGGAAACACAGCCCTACCATTTGCCATGGACTGATCCAGTCTGCGCTAGAGCAGGGGGAATCTCCTGAACACCTGCAGTACATCGATGACATTATTGTGTGGGGTGACACAGCAGAGGAAGTTTTTGAGAAAGGGAAGAAAATAGTCCAAATCCTTCTGAAAGCCGGTTTTGCCATAAAACAAAATAAAGTCAAAGGACCTGCACGAGAGATCCAGTTTTTAGGAATAAAATGGCAAGATGGACGTCGTCAAATCCCAATGGATGTGATCAACAAAATAACAGCTATGTCTCCACCAACTAACAAAAAAGAAACACAGACTTTCCTAGGTGTTGTGGGGTTTTGGAGAATGCACATCCCAAATTACAGTCTGATTGTAAACCCGCTCTACCAAGTAACCCGTAAGAAGAATGAGTTTGAATGGGGCCCTGAACAACGACAAGCCTTTGAACAAATCAAGCAGGAAATAGTCCATGCAGTAGCCCTTGGGCCAGTTCGAACAGGACCAGATGTAAAGAATGTGCTCTACACTACAGCCGGGGAGAACGGCCCCACCTGGAGCCTCTGGCAGAAAGAACCTGGGGAAACTCGAGGTCGGCCCCTGGGATTTTGGAGTCGGGGATACAGAGGATCTGAGGCCCGCTATACTCCAACTGAAAAGGAGATATTGGCAGCATATGAAGGAGTTCGATCTGCTTCGGAGGTGGTTGGTACTGAAGCGCAGCTCCTCCTAGCACCCCGATTACGGGTACTAGGCTGGATGTTCAAGGGAAGGGTCTCCTCTACACATCATGCAACTGATGCTACATGGAGCAAGTGGGTTGCACTGATTACTCAGCGGGCTCGAATAGGAAACCCCAGTCGCCCAGGAATATTGGAAGTGATTATGGACTGGCCAGAAGGCAAATACTTTGGGATATCATCAGAGGAGGAGGTGGGTCGTGCTGAAGAAGCCCCACTGTACAACCAGTTACCAGAGAATGAGAAGAAATATGCTCTGTTCACTGATGGGTCCTGTCGTATTGTGGGGAAGCATTGGAGATGGAAGGCTGCTGTATGGAGTCCTACGCGACGAGTTGCAGAAGCTGCTGAGGGAGAAGGTGAATCGAGTCAGTTTGCAGAAGTGAAAGCCATTCAGCTGGCTTTAGACATTGCTGAACGAGAAAAATGGCCAGTTCTCTATCTCTACACCGATTCATGGATGGTAGCAAATGCCCTGTGGGGATGGTTACAGCAATGGAAGCAAAACAACTGGCAGCGTAGGAGCAAACCCATCTGGGCTGCTGCATTGTGGCAAGATATTGCTGCTCGGGTAGAGAACCTGGCTGTGAAAGTACGTCATGTAGATGCTCATGTGCCCAAGAATCGGGCTACTGAAGAACATCAAAACAACCAGCAGGTGGATCAGGCTGCTAAGATTGAAGTAGCTCAGGTGGATCTGGATTGGCAGCATAAAGGTGAATTATTTATAGCCCGATGGGCCCATGACACCTCAGGCCATCAAGGTAGAGATGCAACATACAGATGGGCTTGTGATCGAGGGGTGGACCTGACCATGGACGCTATAGCACAGGTTATTCATGACTGTGAAACATGTGCTGCAATCAAGCAAGCCAAACGGTCAAAGCCTCTTTGGTATGGAGGACGATGGCTGAAATATAAATATGGAGAGGCCTGGCAGATTGATTACATCACACTCCCTCAAACTCGCAATGGCAAGCGCCACGTACTTACAATGGTGGAAGCAACCACCGGATGGCTGGAAACATATCCTGTGCCTCATGCCACCGCCCGGAACACTATCCTGGGCCTTGAAAAGCAAGTCCTATGGCGACATGGTACCCCAGAAAGAATAGAGTCAGACAATGGAACTCATTTCCGAAACAACCTTATAGACACCTGGGCCAAAGAACATGGTATTGATTGGGTGTATCACATCCCCTATCATGCACCAGCCTCTGGGAAAGTTGAACGATACAACGGACTGTTAAAGACTACATTGAAAGCAATGGGCGCTGGGACATTCAAAAATTGGGATACGCATTTGGCAAAGGCCACCTGGTTAGTCAATACTAGGGGATCTGCCAACCGAGCTGGACCTGCCCAATCAAACCTGTTACGTACTGTAGATGGGGATAAAGTTCCTGTAGTGCATGTAAGAAATATGCTGGGTAAAACAGTCTGGGCTACTCCTGCCTCAGGAAAAGGCAAACCTATTCATGGAATTGTTTTTGCTCAGGGACATGGATACACTTGGTGGGTGATGCAAAAGAACGGAGAGGTCCGGTGTGTACCTCAAGGAGATTTAATACTGGGTGAGAATAGCCCATGAACTGAATTGTACCATGTTAATTACTATATAATACTGTATGTTATCACTACCATGACTACTATAGGTGACTAATTAGAATGTATAGAAAAGAGTGTAACCTGAGCATGACACAAATGGTATGGAATAAGGGGTGGATAGATGTCCTGGTTTCAGTTAGAACAGAATTAATTTTCTTCCTAGTAGCTGGTGGAATGCTGTGTGTTGGCTTAGGATGAGAAGAGTGCTGATAACACCCCGATGTTTTAATTGTTGCAGAGCAGTGCTTATACTAAGCCAAGGACATCTCAGCCTTTCGCTCTGTCCTGCCAACAGGCAGGCTGGGGGTGCAGTAAGACCTGGGAGGGGACAGACCCAGGACAGGTGACCCAAACTAGCCAAAGGGGTATTCCATACCATCTGACGTCATGCTAAACAATATATAGGGGTGGCTAGCCGGGGGGAGGGGGCCGGACTGCTCGGGGTTAGGCGGGGCATCGGAGGGCGGGTGGTGAGCAATTGCATTGTGCATCACTTGTTTGTACATATTATTATTACTTTCCTATTATCACCATTGTATCATTATTATTATTATTGTTATTATTATTTTGTTATTATTATTTTCCTGTCTTATTAAACTGTCTTTATCTCATCTCACTGGCTTCACTTTCTATTTCTCTCCCCCGTCCCAGAGAAGGAGGGGGGAGGGTGAGCAAACGGTTGCGTGGTGTTTAGCTGCCGGCCGGGTTAAACCACGACAGTTCACTATAAAAGTTAGGCTATTCGGGCAATAAAATGGAGCATGATCTGACCATACTAGTGTCTGTCGTGCTTTCGGCTGTGCTTCCTGCAACATGCGGGGAGTCTACGCTCCACCAACACATGCACACGATCATCAAACATTCTAAATATACAGAACATTGCTTTACATAATAAACACAAGTACGCCTATACATATGTGCAATCAGGAAAGGTAACAAACAATCCTTTAAGTTCCACGACTCATCAGTCTCCATTTTCCACTCCTTTTCTTGATTACATACAAGTCTCCGTTTTCCATTCCCTTTGAACAATATGTCTTGCTTTAAGTTGTCAAGCAACTCGGTCTTCAGGCCTTATGTTTCCCGTTCTTCCCGGATCGAAGAAAAGCATAACCATCTCTTTTTCAAGGCCAATAGGCCTGGGTCAAAAGGCATGTCCAGGTCAGCAGGGGGCGTAACAGCAAAAGCCTTCGATGGCTGTAGCAGCAGAGGGGCCCATGGCATAGCAGAAGGATCAGTGAACCAGCCCGCAGCTCCCTCACTGCCTGGCAAACCACATGTGTCTGACTGCGGTCCCACATGGCTCTTTAAGGCCTCAGAGACTGCTCGCCAGGTGTCGAGCAATCCCACTGCAACCTTGTCGTTTTTAGTTGCAGAGTCCCACACCTTGACCTCAGTTTGGTCCCATATTTCAGGCTCATAAACTGTCCGATTGTTAATAAGGAGAATAAGCTGTAAGGTTACCAGGACAGTCTTTGTTCCTAAGGACGTATGATTCCCCATAATGCGCAACTGCTTACCCGCGAGGGGCAGCTGTGTGCACAGGTCCGCTTCTCTCAGCTCGAGCTTCTCTCCAGCTCCAGTGCGCCCATTTCCAGCGTCTTTCAGTACTAGCTTCTCTGACCAGTTTGCTGAGTTTGGCCGAACCCATCTCCAAGAGGCAATCAGTGTGCCTGTTCCCATCCTGGTCTCCGTTCTTCTAGCCTGTTCCTCTTCACTTCTTTTTCCTGCTTCTTTATTGATGACATAACTTCATCACATCGTGTTGCCTTTTTTTATCTTGAAGGCAGGCTCCCCTCTTATACCCTTCTCTCCACAGCAGTCCTTTTCAAAACAACTTTTCATTGGTCAAACAACTTTGCCTATAACAACAACAGCAAACACCCAGCAACTTCCATGCCTTAACGGCTGGAGAACAAGAAACCCTGAGACTGCATGGAGTCTCCTGAATCACCCTTCTTTGTTCCCTCTAAACTCTTTTATATTCCTGATGGCCTGGTCGTTAAGAGTCTGATGTTATCATCAACCATGGGGCTTTCCAACCCCCATGGCCACACTCCCACATCTCCCCCTTCTTTATTAATATCAACCATTTTCTCAACATGAATTACCACTCCATATATAACAAGGACAAAATCTAAGTCTCAAAAATGCCATTTTCCAGCTACTGGAGCTTCACTGTCCATGTGGGAAGATATAACCAGTATCTGTAGGCTCTTTCTACCTCCACCTTCACGATCACTAATAATTCTTTTTGGCTAGCAATGCTTTTTTGGGGGTCTGGAGAAAAAGACTGTGCAATCCAGATCTGAACTTGGCTCCAGTCCCTATTGTAATAAAGACTGTATAAAGAATTTGTCTATCAAACCGGTGGGGGTAACAGGATAAGCTGTTTAACCTCTGTAACTTGATTATCTCCAACCACCACATCCTGTTGAGCAGACAATTGTGATAATTACCTGCTGCAAGATAACAATTGCAGTAACTGAAATGCCCAAATAATGAAAGGACGATCAATCTGCAAGGCAGAGGAAGACTATGACCTTCATCCCCATGACCACCAGAGAGCCCGTGACGACCCCCTAGCAACTGGTTGCGCAACCGCAGAAAAAAACAGGATGTGCCACTCAACCCGGGACCACTAGACAATAAAAGGGGACCCTGGCAGGGGTAAGGCACGCTGTTGGTGGAGCAAGAGACTTCCTGGCCGCCCAGCGCTGTTTTGTCTGCTTGCCTGCTTGCTTGAATAAATTCTGTTTTGATAAGTACAAATGACTTCTAGCTTTTATAACAATTTGGTGCCGTGACTCGGATACAGGAAAATTTGGTCTGATGAGAAGAGTGCTGATAACACCCCGATGTTTTAATTGTTGCAGAGCAGTGCTTATACTAAGCCAAGGACATCTCAGCCTTTCGCTCTGTCCTGCCAACAGGCAGGCTGGGGGTGCAGTAAGAGCTGGGAGGGGACAGACCCAGGACAGGTGACCCAAACTAGCCAAAGGGGTATTCCATACCATCTGACGTCATGCTAAACAATATATAGGGGTGGCTAGCCGGGGGGAGGGGGCCGGACTGCTCGGGGTTAGGCGGGGCATCGGTCAGCGGGTAGTGAGCAATTGCATTGTGCATCACTTGTTTGTACATATTATTATTACTTTCCTATTATCACCATTGTAACATTATTATTATTATTATTATTATTATTTTGTTATTATTATTTTCCTGTCTTATTAAACTGTCTTTATCTCAACTCACGGGCTTCACTTTCTATTTCTCTCCCCCGTCCCAGAGAGGGAGGGGGGAGGGTGAGCGAACGGCTGCGTGATGTTTAGCTGCCGGCTGGGTTAAACCACGACAGTCTTTTTGGCGCCCAATGTGGGGCTCAAAAGGTTGAGATAACGGCAGATCTGACCAGAGTGTGTTAAACTAAAATTGGTGTAAGTATTAGACCTGCTTAATAGTCACTTGTCATAATGCTGATTGCTTTAATCTCAACTCTGCTGCGCCTGTTTTCCAAATTGAGTATTATAGTACGTTATTTTCCGTATTTGCTCTCTGTCATGTTGTTTATCCTCTCCGGGCCCTGGTTTCAGATCATTATGGTACTGAGTGTTGTAGCAATGGCTTATGAGACGATGAGATATCTGGTCATGACTCTAACTTGGTATTTGTACTCAGTAACATCATCGACTCTGTACTTAGGAAACTGTATTTTGGAAACTATTAGCAATTATACCTATTGTTTTTTTCCATTAGGGAGTCAATCTGTGGAGGGGAAAGGGGAAGATATTTTTTCTTACTTGATTACTCTCCCTTTCTCCTTCACCACCCCTGTATCCTCCTGGATCACTCTCCCTTCCTCCTTCACCACCCTCTTACCCTCCGAGCTTGCTACAATAGCTCTCCAAGATATTGAATATCCTTGGGATACTCAGACCAGCATAGTCTTGTTGTTCTGCCTCCTGAATGCGCTTCAGATTCTGCTTAAAGTTAAACAACTACTTAGGAAGCTCATCCGGAGATCTGCCCGGAGGCAGTATAGTTGTGGGTGGCAGGGAGTATGGGAGGATATGGGCAGGCATCTAGAGCAGTTGGCACCCCCAGTGTTTTGGAAATTCACCCCTGAACAAGTGCAAAATCCTCAAAAACTGGCAGAATGCTTGAGAAAAAGGTGTAATGATTCTGGCAGTTCCAAAGTAACACAAATCATTGTAACATGCTGGGGCCTGGCTCATGCCTATCGAGCTGCCATTGATACTGCTATCAACTTAGTGACAGACCCTGCGGCCACTCCAAGCCTGGTGACAGATCCAACGGCCACTGTGACCCCTACGGTGGACTCTGCAGCCGCTCCAGTCCCAGCTCCTGCAGCCGCTCCAGCTCCGGTTCCTGCAGCTGCTCCAGCTCCTGCAGCCGCTCCAGCTCCTGTGGCTGGGTCAGAGAAAAGAGCTGTAGCAGTGCAAGTTGACCCTGCAGAGGGTATTCCAACCCCTGTGGCAGACCCTGTAACGGGGTCAGAGAAACGAGCTGTAGCAGTGCAAGTTGACCCTGCAGAGGGCATTCCAACCTCTGTGGCAGACCCTCTAACAAGGTCAGAGAAACAAGCAGTAGCAGTGCAAGCTGCCCTTGTAGAGAAGGTGAAAAAATGGTATAGAGATTCAGGTCGTTTAGAACGCAGAGAGTCTTCTGCCAAATCTAGGTATAGAGATGACGGAGACGACGATGACGCTGGGCCATCAAGGGTTCAGGAGGAGGAAGATGAGGATGCCGAAAAATCAACAGTAACTACCCGAAGCCTAAACGAGCGTGAGTTACGAGATGTGCGAAAAGATTTTGGTCGCTGTATAGGTGAGCAGCTTGTCACCTGGCTGCTCCGATGCTGGGACACTGGAGCCAATTGTGTGGAATTAGACGGCAGGGAAGCCAAGCGACTGGGATCCCTTGCTAGAGACGCAGGCATTGCCAAAGCAATTGCAGATGGAGCACAATCTCACAGCCTCTGGAGGCGTCTCCTCTCAGCTGTGAGGGAAAGGTATCCCTTCAAGGAAGAACTCGTATGTCTACCAGGCAAGTGGACCACTATGGGAAAGGGAATCCAGTACCTAAGGGAATTAGCCGTACGGGAAGTGATTTATGAGGATCCAGACCTCAGACAAACATCCAAAGATCCAGATGAAGTCAGGTGTACACGACCCATGTGGCGGAAGTTTGTACGGAGTGCACCATCATCATATGCCAGCTCATTGGCAATAATGGCCTGGAAAGAGGATGAGGAACCCACAGTGGATGAAGTGGCTAAACAACTCCGGCAGTACGAAGAAAGTCTCTCCTCTTCCTTACAGGCCTGCGTCTCAGCTGTGGAGAAACTTTCTGAAAAGGTTCACCAACTTGAAGAGGATCTATCTTCCTCCCCACCTGAACCAACCAGTGTCCACCGACCAAAAGAGAACACTGTGGAGAAACTTTCTGAAAAGGTTCACCAACTTGAAGAGAGATTATTCTCCTCCGCACCTGTACAAAGCAGTGTCTCAGCTATCAGGGGTAGGCGTTCATCCACACAAGGAAGACGATATGGTGGGTACTCACCCCGTGCCACCCTGTGGTTTTACTTACGAATAAATTCTGTGGTTTTACTTACGAATAATTAAATTCTGTTTTGATAAGTACAAATGACTTCTAGCTTTTATAACAATTTGGTGCCGTGACTCGGATACAGGAAAATTTGGTCTGGAATCTGAGCTCGAGGGGGGTGCCCCATCTTCGGATGGCCCTTAGGTGACTGATCCCTTGTCCAAATCCTGTACGTCTGAACTTTAAATTCGGGTAAGCAGGCAAAAGAATCCCGCAGTGCCCCATAATTTTTGTGCACAAAGATCCGAACGAAGACTCAAGATTGAGTAAGTATTGGTGAGTGGTTCCGTTCTGTCGGGGTGGGTTTCCTGAGGTGTGACTGACTGAGACGTTCCTGAGGAACGAAGCGAGTGCGAACCCTCTTGTAGTGCAGTTCCCGTTGTGCACGAGGGCGTGGGCCACGAACAAGGGGAGCGTGTGTGCACGGAGGCACCTCGGAAGATGGGACAGAAGAAAAGCAAGCCTTCTGATCCCATGGGTGGTCCAAAGATAGGGCTACCAGACATACCACCAGAAAGTCCATTAGGAATAATGATTAGAAATTGGAACAATAGGGGCCCCAGCAAATGAAAGAGTAAATTAAAAATGGTCCAGTAATATATGATAGAATGACCAAAAGAACCCTTAAGACCCCATGTATTTAGGCCGATATCTGGGTCCACGGAGGACTGGGTCTATCAGGCTTTGAACATTAATGTTAATAGTAGAATACGTGTGGATCCAGAAGAGAGCAAGTATGCTGCAGCTAAAACATGGAATTAGAAATTTACTGGATATAACCAAAGCAAGTTGCCACGTTAGGCATTGTGGTGTAATTGCTTGAAGTAACTAGGAAAATAAAACTAACATTCACATTTTTTAAGGAAAATGTACAGCATTGAAGAGGCTTTCAGGGTAGGGCATAGCTGCATTACCTGAGCATTCCCTAGGCTCCCAACCTTAGATGCTATCGCACTGGGGAAACTTGGTGTGACCACCCCTCACCAAGCATGCGCTCTGAATTTCTCGGAGCCTATTACTTTAAACGGAGATGGGAAAACTTTTCACCAATCATAACTAAGATATGCTTGACTAGAGTCACTCAAGCTCCACCTAAAAGATAGAAAATAATATAAATTGGCCTAAGAGAGAGGGGATGTTAGGGAAGATACCACTGTCAGGGGAGATACCATCCCGAGGGAATACAACATCCTTAGGACCTCCTGACTCCTGGGACCAGTCGACGGGCTGAGCCTCTCTTCTCCCCCCATTGGGACGCCTTTGGGTGAGATCTGAATACTTGCTTATATCCTTTTAACGCGTTTATTTCTAGGCTGCGCACCTGTAACACCTGTAACACCTGAATATTTCATGCATGATAGCTTGCGTTTGCAGACAGTCACTATCGCTGGCAATCCAAAAGAACCTGATTATCTGTTGCTGTAATAAACCATACTTGATTGCATTGTGATAGCTCTCATTAAATGCAACTAGGGTAAGGGTGGTTATCCGTGATAGTTCAGTGTTCTGAATCCAACCAGACCCCCAGACAGTTAACGCGTTGTTGGTGAATGTCCGACTGGTTCAGTACCCTGAATCTGACTGGGCCTGTAACGGTTAATCAGCTACACCCCTTAATGCAACAGGCGTGCACGACTTTGGTGGGACTACCCCCCCCCCCCAATGCCACCCAGCGCTGAGTAAACATACCTACTTTACAATCTTACTGATTGTGGAGTCATATTTCTGTTTTTGCTTTCAGGTTTTTGTGTAAATTGAAACAAAGGACAGTAACTAGTAAACTGGAGAAACTGGAGAAAATAGGGGATAAATTAGAACAAGGAAAATGGACACTGCCCGAGAGGCGAAAGATATTGCCAAAAGCTTATGCGAGGCAAATATTGCGACAAACACATTGGGGTACAAAGGCGTTAAGTGATCATTTACTTACACAATTTGGTTGCATTGGGTTTTTTGAAATAGCAAAGCAAATTACACAAGGTTGCTTAACTTGTCAGAAAATAGATAAGAAAGTGTTTCAGCAAGCAGCCACGGGAGGAAGAAAAAAAACACAACAACACAGCTTATAGGCCTTTTGAGAAAGTACAAGTTGATTTCACTGAATTGCCCAAGGTAGAAAATACAAATGCAAAAATACAAATACAAAATATTGTATTAAATACAATACCTTATATTAAATATGACTAATACACTCGGTTATACAAGGAATGCAAATATCTGCAGTACCTGTTGACCCAGCACCAGGGAAAGTGAAAACCCATTCCCTGATGATAATAAAAACAAAAGAAGATCCAAAATTGGTATCAAATCGTCAAGTATTGACTCGATTGGAAAGGAAAACACGAATCGATACCATGAAAAAGGAGATGGGGGATTGTGAAATGTGTTCATCTGATTCATGTCAATATGGAACAATGCTAGGGCCGCATGATGAAATGTGACCTTCTGTCTTACATACCCTTGTATAACCACAAGTCTAAGAAAAACGGAGTGGTTAATGTATATAGTTCTTGTATCTTGTATCTTGTTTATAGTTCTTGTATCTTGCAAAGGATGTTTTAGCAATTCATGTCAATAGAGAGCTTGAAGGGAAATGTATTTGTAGGCTTTTCCTTGAAGTCTCTGATATCTGGGGGTGGGGGGTGTTCAGAATAACTGCTAACTATTATGACTATTGCATAGGGCACTATGCAAGTCTCTGATATCTGGCCAGGAGATTAAGGAGAAGGGGAAAGCTGAAGAACGACTAAAAGACAAAGCTTGCAAGGTACGCTGCACAAGTCTCTGACATACAGCCAAGTTGGACAAAGGAGAAGGACAAGAGGGAGGAAGACTATGAGCCTTCAGCATGAGAGAACCACAGAGGGACCACCGGAGACTGATACGCATGCTCCAGTACGAGGGTTTGGATTCCGGAAACTAATTATAATAACCCTGTTTTTTCTAGAAGTAGTAGTGAATATGTATTAGCCTAGGAGCATAAAAATCAGCTGCTTGATGTAACTGGTGTGCGTCTTGGTGGAGCAGAGACTCCTTGTGCACCCAGCACTGTTTGCTTACCTCTATTCCTTTAATAAATTGTAAACTTTGATTGTAACCCTATTTGGGACTTAGCCATTTATTACTGGCCTGTACTTGTGGAAGGTGTCCCTGCAGATGGCATAGGACTTGGGACTAGATGATATTTAAAGTCCCTTCCAATCCAAATCATTCAGAGATTCTATGAATCTATGACTGTTGCTGAATGAAGATGATCATTTTTACATCGTTTTTGTTGGAGTTGTATCATATAAACAAGATGAAAGTAACTACTGAAACTCCCATCAGAGGTGTCCCACTATATTTCTCATCTTAATATTCATTTCTTTGATCCCAGGTTCTCTCTTGGAACCCACTGAATTTGCAGATTCTTAATAAAGAAGCTATAAGAACATTGCAGCTACTGAAAAAAAAACAGTCATCTTTCTTCATCTACAAGAGACAGTCACCATAAAATCACCCTCCTGTTGGTAGTATTTCATAGTGGGAAGGAAAATTCCTTCCTTCTTTTTTAAAGAAAAAAAATAGTCAGCAAAACCAAAAAGAAACAGATCATGAAAGTGCAATACAAATTGTACTAATGACTATTTTTTATTAGTTCTCTCCTGTCCTGGGAAGTCTCTGAAATAGATCTGTTCTTTGTGTAGCAATGTACAGAATGCAAATCTTGCTCCTTGCTGATCATTACTTAGATAGCAAACTAACCATCTCTCCCCTTTATGTCATTGCATATTTGATAACTCATTTATGGTTAGGTTGGGGCAACCTAATAGGCATAAAAGGACTAGAAGCTTCTCTTGTTGTACAGTCCAGAAATTTCTGTTCAGAAGGCAGAAATAGTGATGAATAGCTTTTGGCCATGCTTTTCAAACTAATACATTGCTTTTTATGGAGGCCATTGTGTGAAAAATGGCCTCTACTCGGCTCTGTGAGGCTGCACCTCGAGTACTGTGTTCAGTTTTAGGCCCCTCGCAACAAGAAGGACATCGAGGTGCTCGAGAGAGTCCAGAGAAGGGCAATGAAGCTAGTGAGGGGTCTGGAGAACAAGTCTTATGAGGAGCGGCTGAGGGAGCTGGGCTTGTTCAGCCTGGAGAAGAGGAGGCTCGGGGCAACCTTATTGCTCTTTATAAATACATTAAAGGAGTCTGTAGCGAGGTGGGGGTTGGTCTATTCTCCCACGTGCCTGGTGACAGGACGAGGGGTAATGGGCTAAAGTTGCACCAGGGGTGTTTTAGTTTGGATATTAGGAAGAACTTCTTTACTGAGAGGGTTGTGAGGCATTGGAATGGGCTGCCCAGGGAAGTGGTGGAGTCACCATGCCTGGAGGTCTTTAAAAGACGTTTAAATGCTGAACTTAGTGATATGGTTTAGTGGAGGACTTGTTAGTGTTAGGTCAGAGGTTGGACTCGATGATATTGAGGTCTCTTCCAACCTAGATAATTCTGTGATTCTGTGAAAAACAGCTAACAAAACTAAAAGTGAAATAAGTGGGGGAAAAAAAAAAAAAACAACACACAAAATAACACAAAAACACAGATAACCTCCTCATATGACTCATTTGGAAGAAAAAGAAAAGAGGAAATCTGTTAATATTTAGATCAGAAGGTTGTGGCACTGAACCATGCTGGGTACTAACGAGAAAGGAAAGAGTTATATTGTTTAAACTATAAGATGAAGTACTGATCTAGATCCAACTGAAAATGCCTTTGGTTAGTGTAGTGGGTTTACGTGGCAAGGTTTTGGTAGCAGGGGGACATAGGGGTGGTTTCTGTGAGAAGGATCTAGAAGCTGCCCCATGTTTGGTAAGGGCCCCACTGCTGACCAGAGCCGAGCCAATAAGCGATGCTGTTTTGTGCCTCTGTGAGAGCATATTTAAGACGGAAAAAAATGCTGCGCCACACAGCAGCTGGGAGAGTGAGAGGAGTGAGGAATGGCCTTTTCAGGCGCCAATGTCAGTGAAGAAGTAGGTGGAGTGGTGCTCCAGGCGCCGGAGCAGAAGTCCCCTGCGGCCTGTGGTGAGGACCATGGTGAAGCAGGCTGTCCCCCTGCAGCCCATGGAGTACCACGGTGGAGCAGGGTTCCACGCTGCAGCCCGTGGAGGAGACCACGGTGGAGCAGGTGGACCTGCACCGACGGAGGCTGCTGCCTGTGGAAGACCCCTGCCGGAGCAGATTCCGGGCCGGACCTGTAGCCCATGGAGAGGAGACCACGCAGGAGCAGGTGACCTGGCAGGAGCTGCTGCCCGTGGGGGACCCAGGTTGGAGCAGTTTTCTCCTGATGGATGGACCCCGTGGTACGGACCCATATCTGGAGCAGTTCTGGAAGAGCTGCTGCCTGTGGGAAGCCCACGCTGGATCAGTTCATCAAGGACTGTATCCCGTGGGTGGGACCCCACAGCACAGGGGACGAGAGTGACCAAGAAGGAGCGGCAGAGAAGCGCTGTAGACTGACCATAACCCCCATTCCCCCGTTCCCCTGCTCCGCTCGGGGGGAGGAGGTGGAAGAGGGTGGATGGGGGGGGGAAGGTGCTTTTGGTTTCTTTCCTTTGTTTCTCACTTCTCTCGCTTGTTAGTAATAAGCAATAAATCTTACTATCTCCCTATGCCGAGTCTGTTTTGCCCGTTACAATAATTACTGCATGATTTACTTGTCCTTATCTCAACCTTTGAGCCCTTTTCACATATTTTCTCCCCATTCCTCTTTGAGGAGGGGGAGTGAGAGAGCGGCTGTGGTGGAGCTCGGCTACCCACTCGAGCGGAACCACGACAGTTAGAAAAAAATAAGATCTAAGAAATGCAGTATGGCTTTTGATAATTTGGACAGAGAACTTAATTTGAAGAAGTGGGGTAAAAATGTAAGTTTCCCCTAAAACTGTGGATCTTGCATTGACTCTTAAAATAAACAAACAAAAATTATTCTTTCATAAGCATTTCTAAAAGCTCAATAACACAAGAATCCTTCTTCAGTCTGTTCAGCCATGTCAGGAGATGCACAGTGACCAGGGAAAACACCTTACAATTTCTGGAAACCTTAGTGGAGAAGGATTTTAAAGGGTAATTAGGAACCCCTATTTAGAACAGACATATAATTTCTCCTTTAAATGGTCAGAACACAAAATCAGATTTGTAGGTCATGCTTGCCAAAAATGGAGAAAGCCTATGGCCTGTAAAATAGTCAAAGAAAGCAGCTGCTCTTAGATGTTAGCTCCTCCCTTTTAAAGCATTAAATATGCCTGTCAAAATGTCAAGGAAGAACCTGAGGTCTGTCCGTGCTGTTGCTCTGAAGGTATGAGGAGCTCAGCCTGCATCAGTGACAGCTGTGAAATCCCTACGAGGCCGTGGATTGGCAACATGCAGGTAGTAGAATGCATCAAGTGCTTTTGGATCCTGTGCTTTGAAGAGGCCTCTTGTAAACAGGGATTATTAATAGCATCTGCGGCTCCTGCTACAAGGTATAGTCTGTGGCCACCTAAGAAGCTAAGGAGAATAATGGGCTGTGTGCTCAGCAGCTCCTTTGAAGGATCAGCCCAGGACACATCTGTGTTTGGTAGGGTGGCGATGACTCAGAGCTGGCAGCTGAACATTTCCCTCCTCTGCCATAGTAACACAGCGAAAAGGAGTGCAAAGTGCAGCACCAGAAGGAACATGGCTCCTGGCTGCCCTTACGGAGGTGTGTGAAGGGACAAGTGCAGTAATCACATGTTGGGACTGCTGGGAAGAGCTTTGCGCTCCAACCGTCACATCGCACTGAGGAGGCAGCTCCTTGTGAAGCACTGTGGGCTGCGGACACGGTCACCCCTCAGCTCAGCTCCCAGTGAGATGTCTGGGCCTGTGGGGCCAGGTGAGCCCAGGAGATGGAGGGGAGGCCTGTCTGGGGCAGCGAGGGGCTCTGGGGGACGTACTTGAACTGGGCAGGGGAAGGGCAAGACAGCTGGCTGTCCCAGGTGACATACCTCATGTGTGGTGACATGGGGATGTTCCTGACCAACTGCCTCCACCACAAAATGGACAGCTGCTGTGGTGCAAGCGTGATTCAACAAGATCCTTGGGTGCTCCCCTGTAGGCTCTGGTACAATCAATGACTGCAGCAACGCAGGAGGAACAGAAACCCAATTTCAGCTCATCCAGGAGGAAACCTCTTTAGTGCTTAAGGTTTCTCATTCTGCAGTTATCTAAGCCCTGAGTCCAACTGGTTAAAGGGAGGTACAGTGTGGGCCTGCTAGTGGCTTCAGTGGGGAAAGTATCGTGGCAATTTGTTGGATCCAGGGAGGATGGTCTGAGTGTAGGTGAAGCTATGCCAGTTCCAGCAAAGGGGTGAAACCCTCCTGGCAACACATGGCTGCAGGCTCCACTAGTTTCACTGGGGGCTGTTAGAAAGCTGCATCCCCCAAACAGGACTCTGCTGACTTGGAAGTAGAGTCAGGGGCTCCGGGTGTTTACATGCACTTGCTGTGACTCATTTCATGAAAACCTGTTCTGGGGAAGACACTTATTTGCAATGCTTTGTTCAAAGGAATGCCGAATACCCCAGCAATGGTGATCCTATCTTTTTCTAGGGCTAAGGGATCATTTGCATTTTAGACGACAATTTGTGCAGAGCTGGATCAGCCTTTCTCACAGCCTCACGCATACCTGTATCAGCACACTTGCAATGGGAGTTGTTAGAAAAATGGTGTAAATGAGTTCCAAATAAGTAAATGAAATCCTCAGCAGTCTCACAAACCCACTGAAGGCCCTTCTCCCTGGGTTCCAGACCACTGCTGATCTGCAGACTACAGCAGTGGAAAACTGCTTCCAGCTAACAGAGACCACTGCCAGAAAGACTGCACTGGTATCCAGCCTATGTCCTTTTGTCTTAATTTCTGCTCACGACTGTTTCATATCAGCACTCACTGCTGGCCCCTCACTGGGACTATCTAATCTGCTATGCCCCTACAGCTTTCTGTGCCTTACTCTGATGAATACTTACTGCAGTCCCCTGATTTATGATTTGAAAAATAGCATTTTGCAGAGGACGCAAAGGCAGAAGGGATAGAGAAATAAGGCAACCTTTCAATCCATTTATCAAAGTCCTTGAAGTTCCCATTTCAATGAAACAATCAGAAACAGGGAGCATAAAAATTGAATATGAAATCTAGGGCATTTTAAATAAATGGAAAGATTAACAACAAAGCTGACTCCCCTTGATGATAATAAGAGAAAATCAGTCAGGAGACCTGTTGATCCTGGATGGATCTTGTTTATTAGGAAGAGCCAATTGAATGAACCGATAGAAGAAAAACACAGAAATATAATTATTAATTTCCTGTTTCTGTTTGCTTAATTGAATGTTTTGCTTTGCAAAGTGCAAAAAAATGCTTCTAATATTATGCTGTAGCCAAGCGAGACCCATTTAATCACACTCAATGGGTCAGAGTCTACATTACGCCATGTGCTGTTGAACTGCACCTGTATTCCCCTGGCAAAGGCATCGTTAGCTGGCAAAACTCATCCTGATGTTGCTGAAGACCGAGTGGCACATATGAACCACCCCATCCTCACTCAGAAATGGCAACAGTTAATGGATCAACACAGCAGAAACCCCACGACTGGACCTGAGAGCTACCAGCCACAGCTGCTATTTACTGCTGCCCATTAGACCATCTCTTGGCTAAGGAGAAGTTGTTTTCATGATAGTTGTCTGGCATAATTATTTTCAGGCGTAGAAACATTTAAATAATGAAGCTCAGAAGGCATGACTTTTTGAAGTGAGATCTCATCTATTTAGGTATTTGCAGCACATGTGTCATGCTCCCTCAGCTTCGGGCTCAGGGGACCTTTTAAGGAGACAAATTCTCCCACGTCTGTGAGCCTGTGAGATTTCCTGCATCTTCTAGGAAGTTTGAAGCTGTTTCTTCTTAGAAAAGCAATGCTGGGCAATGGGACCATAGGTCCCAGCTTCTGTTCACTGGATGTTACAGCTTCATGTTAAAATGAGGCATGAATGGAGCAAACCCACACCTCTTCTGGAGAGGGAACTGATTAAGTGTGAGGCAGACAAAGGGTGAGTAAAATTAATCTCCCCATAAGGGATTTTCAAGGGAGTCTATGGGGAATGTAAAACTACCCCAGGAAAAGTTAAGTACCAAACTCATGGGCTTTGCAGAAAATCTCAGATGCTATTATTATTGTTTTCACTTAATATTGATCATAGTCTCAGAGCTGAGCGCCACCACTTTCTCCACCAACTGCAATAGTGATCTTCGTGAAAGCCACTTGGAAGCATAAGTTTCTCTTTCCTTTTGTTTGTTTCTCTTTCTTTTTGTTTTTCTTGCTCTTAATTTCTCACAGACTCCTTTGGTAACCTTCACTATTAGTTTATTTCCTCCCAACTTGCTGCAATGTTTGAAGTTGTGATGGCCGTGTTCAGTACTTTGCATGTGAGTGTGCACGGTGACACCCTGAGCGTCACAACTGTGTTTGTGTGTGATCACCTCAGCCAAGCAGCCGATAACCTCAAGAGTGAAGCAGCCCAAGCTCTGTTTGACCCTTTGGTTTCAGGTCCTCCAGGTGAGGCCAACGGGATACTGGGGGTAGATTGCTCTGCCTGTTTTGTGACTAAGCAGAGGACTGCTATGCCCATGGCGCTTAGTCTGACATCACTTACCATCATGAAATGTTCTAACTGTTTTCAGTGTGTGTGTATGTGCGTGTGTGGTTTTTTTTTATTATTTAATGGTCCTCTAGGACACTGAACCTGCGTTATGATCGGGGCTGATGAGTTAAGGATATGGGAAATTAGGCTCAGCTGGGCATCATCTCTGCCAAGAGCTACAGTAGCTTATGGGGAAAGCAAACTTCAGGCTGCTCAGAGAACTAGTCAGCAAGGTCTCCTGGGAAACTGCCTTTGAAGGCATTGGCGTCCATCGGTGCTGGTCAGTCTTTAAGTACTGCCTCCTAAAAGCATGGGATCAGGCAATTCCAAAATATTGGAAGTCAGGCAGGCGGGGCAGAAGGCTGGCCTGGCTGACCACGGATCTTCTTCCGGAGCTTAGGCGAAAAAAGAAAGTATGGCTGCTAGAAGGAGGGTCAGGCGACGTGGAAGGAATAAAGGGATGCTGTTTGTAGGGAGAAAATTAGTGTGGCCAACTAGAGCTGAAGCTGGCCATGTCTCTGGGAGACAATAAAAAGTTTTTTAGATATGTGAACAGAAAAAGGAGGACCAAAGAAAACATAGGTCCACTACTTGATGGGGAAGGTGACCTCACAGACAAGGACATAGGCAAAGCAGAGACATTTAATGCCTTCTTTGCCTCCATCTTCAACACTGATGATGGGCTTCGGGACCCAGGGTGCCCTGAGCTGGAGGACTATGACGGTGGGAATGATAAACTCCCAACCGACCCTGAACGTGTGCGGGATTTGCTGCTCTGCTTGGATCCATACAAGTCCATGGGTCCAGATGGGATTCATCCCAGGGTGCTTAAAGAGCTGGCTGATGTCATCGCAGGACCTCTCTCCATTATTTTTCAACGGACTTGGGAATCTGGAAGAGGTCCCAGTAGACTGGAAGCTGGCAAATGTGCCAGTTTTCAAGAAAGGCAAGAAGGAAGACTCTAGCAATTACAGGCCTGTAAGTCTCACATCAGTGCCTGGTAAAATTATGGAGAAGATGATTCTTGAAGTTATTGAGGTGCACCTGGGGGACAATGCAGTCATTGGTCCCAGCCAACATGGGTTCACGAGGGGTAGGTCCTGCCTAACAAATTTGATTTCCTTTTATGATAAGATCACCCATCTAGTCGATCAAGGGAAACCAGCTGATGTGATCTTTTTGGACTTCAGCAAGGCTTTTGACACAGTTTCCCATAGGATCCTACTGGACAAAATGTCCAGCATACAACTTAACAAAAACATCATCCGATGGGTGAGCAATTGACTGACGGGCAGGACTCAAACGGTTGTGGTAAATGGGGCCACATCAGGCTGGTGGATGGTCACTAGTGGGGTCCCTCAAGGCTCCATTTTAGGGCAGTCCTCTTCAATGTTTTTATAAATGATTTGGATGTAGGACTAGAAGGTGTTTTGAGCAAATTTGCCGATGACACCAAACTTGGAGGAGTTGTGAACTCAGCTGAGGGTGGAAAGGCCTTGCAGAGAGATCTGGACAGATTGGAGAGCTGGGTGATCACCAACCGCATGAAGTTTAACAAGAGCAAGTGTTGGGTCCTGCACCTGGGACGGGGCAACCCTGGCTATACGTACAGACTGGGTGACGAGACGCTGGAGAGCAGCCCCACAGAGAGGGACCTGGGGGTTGTGGTTGACAGCAAGTTGAATATGAGCCAACAGTGTGCCCTGGCAGCCAGGAGGGCCAACCGTATCCTGGGGTGCATCAAGTATGGCATTGCTAGATGGTCGAGGGAAGTGATTGTCCCCCTCTACTCTGCCACTGGTGCGGCCTCACCTCGAGTACTGTGTGCATTTCTGGGCACCACAGTACAAAAAGGACATTAAGCTGTAGGAGAGTGTCCAGAGGAGGGCAATGAAGATGGTGAAGGGCCTAGAGGGGAAGACGTATGAGGAGCGGCTGAGGTCACTGGGCCTGTTCAGCCTGGAGAAGAGGAGGCTGAGGGGAAACCTCATCACGGTCTACAACTTCCTTGCGAGGGGGAGTGGAGGGACAGGCGCTGATCTATTCTCCTTAATCACCAGTGATAGGACCCGCAGGAACTGTGTTAAGCTGAGGCAGGGGAAGTTTAGTCTGGACATCAGGAAAAGGTTCTTCACTGAGAGGGTGGTCGCACGCTGGAACAGGCTCCCCAGTGAAGTAGTCACTGCACCAAGCCTGTCTGAATTTAAGAAGCGTTTGGACTGTGCACTTAGTCACATGGTCTAAACTTTTGGGTAGACTTTTGGGTAGGAGTTGGACCTGATGATCCTTATGGGTCCCTTCCAACTCAGGATATTCTATGATTCTATGATTACAGATTGTACAGTATTTCCAGCAAAATACTTTGAAATCAGAGAGCACCTTGTGTGTGAGGGACATGGAACTCTTTACCATCAAGGAGGCAATGCAGAAAAGAAAGCAAGAATCTTTTAACCCCTGTCAGTCATCTGTCTGCTTCTCAAACCAAGGCCCAGAAAATCTCCCCTATTAGCTGATGGGATGCCTTTGCCATGACATAGTCCTGACAGATCCTCACTCCCCCAGCACTGAAGAAGTTGATTGTATGTGTTTGTGTGTGTGTGTGTGCGTGCGTGCATTTAAACCCAGGCAGTTACAAGCAAAATGTTACCACATACTCAGCATTCCTTTGATAACCAAATAACAACCCGCCAAAAAAACTTGTATTAAGGTCCTACTAACCCCCTACTTCCCTACCCTGAGCTGCAGAAGAAGTTATTTGATTTGGCACACGGTAGAAAGGAGTTTTCTCTGCTAGAAATCGTTCCACAAGGACTAGCTGTTTCTGAGTCTTAGAGGGAGACAAAATATCTATTGCATAGGATGAAAGCTAACATCTAATTCAGGAAAACTGGCAAGGAACTGGTTTGGTGTTAGGCTATCTTAAAACTGCCTTCTGCTTCTTCCAGAACACCTGGTGCTACTGAAAAGCTTGATCCTAACCAGGCTACTAGATTCAATTCCTATCTTCTTTATTCAGTGTTGCTTTAACTATTTCACATAGTGTGCCCACCTTCATTTCTCCTCTGATATGTTTCTGCAACGTTGCTGAGCGCACATGCTCTGAAAAGGAATCCAGTTCTGTTGGAGGTGTCAGCTCCTGGTTCTTGCCAAGCAAAGGACAAGGTACCCTGCAGTATCTGCATGCTCGGGAAACCTAAAGCCATGAACCTCTGCACATCATCTGGCGTCAGATGCAAACAAACACAGAGTTTAGTGAGGCATGATTAAAGCAGGAAATGGAGTAAGGAAAAGAAGGAAAGTGAGAGAGAGACAAAAATAAAAGAATGAATGTGCAGGGAGGAAAGCTTGCAGCACTCAGTCCTTCATTTCCCTTTAGTACAGTGACAAGGCACAACAGTGTCTGTGGCTGATAAAGTGGACGTACAGAGCCAGGTCAGAGAACAACTGGAGCTTTAATCCCCTTGCTGTTCTTCTGGTCCATTTATTCAGGGTCAGTCTCTGCACAGGCTGAGAGCAAGATCTAGGCAAGAGCAGGAGTTCCTGGGTCTCCTCGCATTTAGTATTCTGTTAGCTGTGCAGAGTAGGTGATACCCTCTAGCAAACTAGAAAACTTCATTTTTTTCAAGAGACTGAAGAAAATCTAGGGTATTTTCAAACATATTGATTTTCTGTGTTTTTCCTGAATTGTATACTCACCCCCACTGACTTCTGGGGTCCCTGGGGTGCAGGAGTCTGCAGAGAAGCCAGGCCTTCAGAGTGGGCGTTGAAGACCACAGGTAACAGCTATGTGGCAGGGCTCAAGCACATGCCTTCATAACCCCATGGCCAGGCTGAGTGTGAAGAGCTCTTGTCTTTGGTGGACACTGTGCTGAATGCAACAGAAACCTGTGATGCAGGCTTGTTGGCATGGTTTCAACTTAAAGCAAGGCAGACCATATATAAAAGAATGAGACAACCTCAGTTCTGTCCCTGGATCTAATATTGCAGGGTCCCCAGTCTATGTCAAAGGGCTGGGACAGAGGGCCTTCTGTAGATTGAGAATAAATTCAGGCATACCTGAATCATCTCAGGTATTGTACCTTATTTTACATACACACTGACATGGGCTTCTGGCATCTTGCATATGCACTGATGGGTTTACATACATTGCAGCACCCTAGTTTCTGTTCTACAGATCTGGCACGATGCACTGGATGAAGGCAATTTCTCCTCTCGATTTGGAGGGCCAGAACCAATTAGCATAGCCCTTCCCACCTCCTGGAGGGCAGGATGGGGTGTAATGTAGCCAAGGAGTGATCTTGCCATGCAGTATCAGTATCATTGGAGGTGACACAGCTGAGCCCCTGATGAGATGTTTGCTGGCGTGTCAAGGAGGATTATGGCATGCTTCCCTACATGCCCAGGTGGACTGTGGGTCTGCCAAAGGAGATGGGGAGCTCGTAACATTTGGTAATATGACATTTAAGATGAAAAGGAGTGAGCTGAGGCAGAACAAGACAAATTAATGTGGGATGATAACTGCCTTAAGGAGCATCAGATGTCCAGAGAAAATCAAAAGAATTCTTCTCCCCGTCTCCAGTGCAAATTTATATATATATGTACTTATATATATATGCATACATACATCTGTGTGTGAGTGTGTATATAAAGGTAGATTGTCAGTTGGCACGTTGAAGTAGACAAGGTATATGAAGACGCTTAGATACATGTATATGCTACTTGTTTGCTTCCTGCCATGAGTTGAACACACTGGCTTCAAGTCACCTGTGTATATAGCTGTGTGCATGTGTAAATATTCTTTTCACTCTTTCACAGATCTAGGAGACAGAAATTTTGCAAAAGTGACTAGAATGAATGGCAAACATTAGGAAGAAAGCTTGTGTGTATGGATGTGGAAGTTATCTGGAGGTGTATCTATAACCACCAAGAGATGGAAGAATTGAATGATGTGATTCATAGGGCTTTAACTGCATGTAAGAGGAAAATTAAGGAAGAAAAATTCTGCTGAATGGCTTCTTTGCACTGAATTCTGAAGATGGGAAAGTTATCTTAAAAGAAAGTAGGTGGAAATACCACAATTTAAGAACTTTAGACACAATAAAACTAAAGTGCACAATTATAGAATAGCTCAGATAGGCAGAGATAAGAACTGCTAAATGCATATGAGTTTTGTGTTATCAAGTCCTGACACTCTTAGATGCTGATTTACAGAATCACAGAATTGTCTAGGTTGGAAGAGACCTCAAGATCACCTAGTCCAACCTCTGACCTAACACTAACAAGTCCTCCACTAAACCATATCACTAAGTTCAACATCTAAACGTCTTTTAAAGACCTCCAGGGATGGTGACTACACCACTTCTCTGGGCAGCCCATTCCAATGCCTCACAACCCTCTCAGTAAAGAAGTTCTTCCTAATATCCAACCTAAAACACCCCTGGTGCAACTATAGCCTGTTACCCCTCATCCTGTCACCAGGCACGTGGGAGAATAGACCAACCCCCACCTCGCTACAGACTCCTTTAATGTATTTATAAAGAGCAATAAGGTTGCCCCGAGCCTCCTCTTCTCCAGGCTGAACAAGCCCAGCTCCCTCAGCCGCTCCTCGAGATGCTTACATGTGATTTACAAACACCAAGATGCTTACAGACTACTCAGTAGTGCAGAAACTCTCTCTGTTTGGCTGTAAGAAGTGTGGCACCCTCAGTAGATCTGCCTGTAGCAAATAATTCTGCATTCATCCTCTTAATAAAATCATACTTCTGATCTGAGATTGAGGTTGCAGGTTTAAACACCCCTATTTTTGTATCCACAGATGGGCTGGCTGTTTAGATTGCAAGAGACAGCAGAGAGAGAGCTGTATGAGTCAGAGGAGCCCAGCCAGCTATTCTGCTTACCCTGTGGTGGACACCTCTACCAGCCAGCTGCATTGATCTCTAGGTTCAATGCTGTTCTGCCAAGATGTCCCTGGACTGCAGTGAGAGCGCAGCTGTGTTACTGCTCAAATGAGCCACCCGCTATTTCAATATAACTCTGCTTCTCCTGCAAGGGCAAGGAGCATCATTAGGGTCTACGGAACAGTACTCAACTTTTTAATACCACACCAGACAGTTGAATCTGTGTACATCACTCCCACGTCCCTTTACAGTCAACAGAGGTATTTGTGCCTCCAAAGGCTGATTCATCCAATCAACACTTCACAGAATCACAGAATTGTCTAGGTTGGAAGAGACCTCAAGATCATCGAGTCCAACTTCTGACCTAACACTAACAAGTCCTCCACTAAACCATATCACTAAGCTCTACATCTAAACGTCTTTAGATGTAGACACTTATCTAAGTGTCTACTTATCTACTTATCTTATCTAAGAAAGGTTGGGAAAACTGCTCTGGGCAAGCGCCCATCTCCTTCAACTAAGTGTAAAGTAAGTTCGAGTGACCACTTTAGACTTAAGCAGTTAATATTCAGATGGCTAAATTTACAAGAGCTGAATCCCACCCATGGCATATAAATTAAACACACATAGTCTTTGATCCTTAACCGTGCCTGCAGATATGTTATAATGGAAGTGGTACAGATATATATCATAGTTTATCTAGAATCATAGAATATCATAGAATATCCTGAGTTGGAAGGGACCCTTAAGGATCATCAAGTCCATCTGACCAATCACAAACAACCAACACAGCTGGAACAACCAATATCAAATAAACACAGATTTTCTTTGTGATAAAATCTACAGAGGTAAAATAAAATAATCTCAAAAGATGCAACTTAATCTAAAATTACCGTTCAACGGACCCATAATCTTCTTGTACTTAGTACATGAGAAGGAAAACAAGTCAAAAGGAACTGGGAAAAGCTACTATTTGCAAAGTATTCCACCATTAACACAATATGAAACTGCTACCTACAAAACAACTTCCTTAGACAAAAAGTAAAAGCATTCAAAAACGTGGTGACAGCCAGTAAGACTCTGCTGCTCCTGAGGGTTCAAGATATTTTAGAGAAATAATATTTTGCACATATGCAGCAGGTTTCACCTGAAGTTCTCGAAGCACTTTGTAAGTATATATGCGTTACTTAATCTTCACAGCAGCTCTATGAGGTAAGCACTGTAAATATAATTATCTTGATTTTACAGATGGTGAACTTCAGACTCAGAGCACTGAAATAACTCCCCCAAGTTCACATCGTGAATCAGCAACACTGTAGTAACTGGAATCCAGCAGTTTCACTGCCACTTCCCTTTGCTATCACAGATGACAGAAGTCCCTCTGCTTATGGTAACACACGGAAGAAAGGGCTTCTTTGGGGCTTCACAATTTCTTGTTGGTAAACATTTTCAAGCCTTTCAATAGGGGACATAATAAACGTACAAACTGACATTCATTATTAATGTGCTCATTAGCATCTGCATTATTACCACTGGAGGAACGTTATCAATAGATGGTGCTTGGTAGCAAGTCAGATCCTATCCCTACTACCTAATATGGCCAATTCTGGTGTCTGTTTGCTGCTTAAAAGGACAATTTCCTTAATAAGCAGTTCCTAAGAAGGCTCAGACAGCAATCACACTTCCTGCATGTCTTTTGTCTTCATTTAGTGTGACATTCTTGTTGTATCTTGTAAATAATCCGTGGTTGTCCCCACTGGGGAGAAACACAGTTTGATATAATGTCAGCCTGAACTGAAACTGAGAAAGCTGAGCTTGCCGTGAAGGGGAGGATCTCTCAAGCACCCACATCTGGAATCTTCAGCCTACCATTACCTTAATAAAAAGCCAAACTGCGAGCATCTAAATGGCAGTGAACAAAAGGGGATGACATACGGGAAACAGGGCTGGTAGTCAGTGGTAACACCTCTATACGGTGGAGGGGCATTGGCTGCCAAGGAGTGTCTGCACAGGCACCTGGTGGTCTCCTTTCTCCTTAAAATAATAACAGTACTTCATATTGTTATAAATGAAGTCTCAACTCAATCTGAATTTTGTAATATTTATAAAAGGAATATTTATAAAAGGTATAAAAGGCAAGAAAACAGTGCTGGGTGTGCGGGGAGTCTACGCTCCACTAACACGCACACATGAACATCAGACGTTATAAAAATACAGAACATTGCTTTTACACACTAAACCCGAGTATGCCTATACAATCAGAAAAGGTAACAAACAATCCTTTAAGTTCCATGACTTAACAGTCTCCATTTTCCATTCCGTTTGAACAATATGTCTCGCTTCAAATTGTCAAGCAACTCGGCCTTCGGGCCTTATGTATCCCATTTTTCCCGGATCGAAGAAAAGCATATCCATCTCGTTTTCAAGGCCAATAGGCCTTGAAATGTATTGTATATATATAATGTATTTATAAAGAGTGATAAGGTCGCCCCGAGCCTCCTCTTCTCCAGGCTGAACAAACCCAGCTCCCTCAGCCACTCCTCATAAGACTTGTTCTCCAGACCCCTCACTAGCTTCATCCCCCTTCTCTGGACTCTCTCTCTCTCGAGAGTCCTTCTCTGGACTCTCTCTCATGTACTTCGTGTAGCGAGGGGCCCAAAACTGAACACAGTACTCGAGGTGCGGCCTCACCAGAGCTGAGTACAGGGGGACAATCACTTCCCTAGACTTGCTGGCCACACTGTTTCTTATACAAGCCAGGATGCTGTTGGCCTTCTTGGCCACCTGAGCACACTGCTGGCTCATATTCAGCCGACCATACACACACAAAGAATCACACAGAATTTCTAGGTTGGAAGAGACCTCAAGATCATCGAGTCCAACCTCTACCTAACGCTAACAATCCCCACTAAACCATATACCTAAGCTCTACATCTAAACGTCTTTTAAAGACTTCCAGGGAGGGTGACTCCACCACTTCCCTGGGCAGCCTGTTCCAGTGTCTAACAACCCTTTCGGTAAAGAAGTTCTTCCTAAGATCCAACCTAAAACTCCCCTGGCACAACTTAAGCCCATTCCCCCTCATCCTGTCACCAGGCACGTGGGAGAACAGGCCAACCCCCACCTCGCTATAGCCTCCTTTAAGGTATCTGTAGAGAGCAATAATGTCACCCCTGAGCCTCCTTTTCTCCAGGCTGAACAAGCCCAGCTCCCTCAGCCGCTCCTCGTAGGACTTTGTGAGGAATGTTTTAACAATTCGTGTCCATAAAGAACAATTCTGTTTGAATCCTGTCTGCCTCTGGGCCCTGCACTGGCAATTTAATTCTTGAACCACAGATGCAGTGTGTCCCAGTCTCCCCCTCATTCTAGTCAATTTATCACGTCTTCAGAAAACACTCCTTAAATTTATGAACCTGTTTGCTTTTGTTATTCCGGACTTCTGTTTCTAACAGTTACAGCCTTTTTTCCTGTCTTCTTCGAGATTAACTTAACACTGCTATAGATGTGTCTGTGAATGGCTGGGGAAGAATGTTTCAATTACTCATGAAGCGTCAAATAAGAAAGCTGTTTGTGTTTGTTGTCTGGGAGTTTCAGAACAATTGATAACAACTAGTGACTGTTATGGGATACTTACGGATCTTTGGTATCTTGTTAGGGGGGCCAAGAGATTAAGAGGAAGGAAAAAGAAGCTGAAGGACGGCTGGGAGAAAAGACCTGCAGAGAATGTTCTATAAACTTGGCATGGTGCCAAGTAAGTACAAAGGGGGAGAGGAAGACTACGAGCCTTCAGCATGAAAGACCCCTAGAGACCCCCAGAAGAGACCCCCAGAGGAGACTGCGCATGCTCCAGTAGGAGGGACTGGACCCCGGAAGCTAATTATAATAATCTATTTTTTTAGAAGTAGTAATGAATATGTATTAGTCTAGGAGCATAAAAATCAGCTGCTTGATGTAACTGGGGTGCGTCCTGGTGGAGCGGAGACTCCCGGTGCACCCAGCGCTGTTTGCTTACCTCTATTCCTTTATATTCTTTTAATAAATCCTATTTTTTTATTTAATCCTAATTTGAATCCTGAGCCATTTATAACAACTTGTTCTCCAGGCCCCTCACCAGCTTCGTCGCCCTTCTCTGGACCCGCTCAAGCACCTCGATGTCCTGAACACAGTACTCAAGGTGCGGCCTCACCAGAGCCCAGTACAGGGGGACGATCACCTCCCTAGCCCTGCTGGTCACACTGTTTCTTATGCAAGCCAGGATGCCGTTGGCCTTCTTGGCCACCTGAGCACACTGCTGGCTCATATTCAGCCGACTATCCACCATCACTCCCAGGTCCTTCTCTGCTTGGCATCTCTCCAACCACTCATCTCCCAGCCTGTAGCTCTGCTTGGGGTTATTGCGTCCCAGGTGCAGCACTTGGCCTTGTTAAACTTCATGCAGTTGACCTCAGCCCATCGGTGCAGCCTATCCAGATCCTCCTGCAGAGCTTTCCTACCCTTGAGCAGATTGACACACGTGCATAGCTTGGTGTCATCTGCAAACTTACTGAGGGGGCAGTCGATCCCCTCATCCAGATCATTGATAAAGATCTTAAAGAAGACCGGCCCCAGTACCGAGCCCTGGGGAACATCACTAGTGACTGGCCTCCAACTGGATTTGACTTCATTTACCACGACTCTTTGGGCCCGGCTATCCAGCCAGTTTTTAACACAACAAAGCATACGCAAGTCCAAGCCACTAGCAGCCAGTTTCTTGAGGAGAAAGTGTCAAAAGCCTTGCTGAAGTCAAGGTAGACCACATCCATAGACTTTCCCTCATCTACCAAGCACGTCACTTTGTCATAGAAGGAGATCAGGTTCGTCAAGCAGGACCTGCCTTTCATAAACCCAAGCTGACTGGGCCTGATCGCCTGCTTGCCCTGCAAGTGCCACGTGATGACAATCAAGATAATCTGCTCCATGAGCCTCCCTGGCACTGAGGTCAAACTGTCAGGCCTGTAGTTCCCCGGGTCTGCCCTCCAGCCCTTGTAGATGGGCGTCACTTTTGCTAGCTGCCAGTCGAGTGTGACCTCCCCCGATAGCCAGGACTGTTGATAAATGATGGAAAGCAGCTTGGCCATCTCCTCCACCAGTTCTCTCAGTATTTTCAGGTGGATCCCATCTGGCCCCATCGACTTGTGTACATCCAAGTGCCGTAGCAGGTCGCCAACCATTTCCTCATGGATAGTGAGGGCCGCATTCTGCTCCCCATCCCCTTCCACCAGCTTAGGGTACTGGGCATCCAGAGAACAACTGGTATTGCCGCTAAAGACTGAAGCAAAGAAGGCATTAAGCACCTCCACCTTTTCTTCATCTCTTGTAACTAAGTTTCCCCCCGCATCCAGTAAAGGATGGAGATTCTCCTTAGTCCTCCATTTTGCGTTGATGTATTTGTAAAAACATTTCTTGTTGTCTTTAACGGCAGTAGCCAGATTGAGCTCCAGATGAGCTTTGGCCTTTCTAATTTTGTCCCTGCACAGCCTCGCAACATCCTTATAGTCTTTTGCAAATATTATAAATCCTCTTTTTTTCTCCTAAGCTCAAGCCACAATTCTCTGTTCAGCCAGGCCAGTCTTCTTCCATGCTGGCTCATCTTTGGGTACGTGGGGACAGACCGTTCCTGTGCCATTAAGATTTCCTTCTTGAAGAGCACCCAGCCTTCCTGGACTCCTCTGCCCTTCAGAACCGCCTCCCAAGGGACTCTGCCAACCAGTGTCCTGAACAGTTCTGTTGGGAATTGGCATACAGGACGTGGACATGTGCCCGTGGAACAATTGTTCGATTTGAGCTTGCTTTAAGCAACCCGGGGTAGGCCTTAGAAAATCTCAGGGCCTGCTGTAGCTGAGCAAACCAAGCTGCCAGAGTAACTGTGAGAAGCTCCCACGGCAATGACTCCCACATCGCCCAATTAAGGAACTCAGAAAAATATTGTTACCAGCAGCTGGCCTCAAGGACTAGGTCTATGTGACCGCTAATCACAAGGGGGGTTCTTTTCTTGCAGGTGGGGTTGTTGTCTTATAGTTGTTTGTCTGAGTACTTTTGACCAATAATCTTGTGTGAAACACTGTCCGCCCCTGTCAAGTTCACTATAAAAGTTAGGCTATTTGGGCAATAAATGGAAGCAGCATGATCTGACTCAACTGGTGTCTGTCGTGCTTTCGGCCGTGCTTCCCGCAACACAGTTCAAAGTCAGCCCTCCGGAAGTCCAATACAGCAGTTTTACTGGTCCCCTTCCTGGCTTCTCCAAGAATGGATAACTCTACCATTTCATGGTCACTCTGCCCAAGACAGTTTCCAACCACAACATCTCCCAGCAGCCTTTCTCTGTTTGTGAAGAGAAGGTCTAGCGGGGCACCTCCTCTGGTAGGCTCACTAACCAGCTGCGTCAGGAAGCTATCTTCCATGCTCTCCAGAAACCTCCTAGAGTGCTTTCTCTGCGCTGTGTTGTGCTTCCAGGATATATCCGGGAAGTTGAAGTCCCCCACAAGAACGAGTGCTGAAAATTTTGCAACTTCTGTCCGCTGCCTGTAGAACTCCTCATCAGTCTCCTCATCCTGGTTTGGCGGTCTATAACAGACCCCCCCCAGGATACTTGCCTTTTTGGCATTCCCGCCGATCCTAACCCATAGGGAGTCAGGGACCTTGCACTTGGCTGTGTTGATCCGTGTTGAAGGGAGGGTAAGAGGTTAGACCCTGGTGACTGCAGCCATATTGTGGGTTGGAAATAGCATCCCAAGTGCCAAATGTTGGAACTTCACTTTAATGTTTAATTTCATGTTTAATTTTTAAAATTTTATTTGATCATTACCATAAACATTAAACAATATTTCCTGTTCAAATATGAATAGGCTGCATTATTTGATTGAAATGAGTGTTGAGATGGCTAATGCATTTTATTACAGCCATAGAATTTTACTGTTATTTCCCTTCCAGCCGCTGTTGTTCCAGGGAACTCGAAGGGATTCATTTTTCAGTAGAACGGGCTCTGTCCAATGGCACGGTGTGGTACACAAGCTTGCCAAGAAGAGTCTTGTATCTTAGCCTGGGGATACTGCTGCTGGTAATTTTATAGTAGTGATGAGTAGCTGTTATGGTTTAATGTCCATACAGGGACCTCTGAAATGCTCTTCACTGCCTATCTCCCCTCTACCTAACATCTCTCGTTTGCTATTAAAATGCCAGCTCCCATCTTTGGTTATCTGCTGATAACATCCCCTAACACTCAGTAATTTTTTAGACAAGTATCTTGTTGTTTTCTCCCATGTTGCCCCTTCGTGCATGGTAGGAGCTCCTTAAAGAGAGCTGCAATCCCATCTCGGGATGTTCCCTGAAATTCCTCTAAAATGTGTCCCCCTTGCTATGATTCTCACATACAGTTTTGACAACAGTAAGACTGTACATGCTTTGAAACCACTTCTCTTCTTGCTATGAAACTTGTCTCACTGTTTACTCTTTTCTGTTTTTGTTTCTCTGTGTTCTTCTCTCTTTCTGTCCTTAAGATGTGGAAAGTTTGGAGCTTTTTCTGCTCTCTGTAAAAGCACTTGCATGGTACAGTACTTCCCCACGACATGCCTTTCTCAGCCCAATCTTAATTACTGTGAGTTGGAAAACAAGAATTTCATTTAGCAGAAAATGTCAAGGCTTTGTGCATTATTTCGATTCTGGACCATGACCTTTCCCAAATGCATGGGTTGACATCATCACCCTTCCTGACCTAAAATTCCCATGAGCTCTGCTGTTAGGACAACTCAACTGCACAGGTGTCTTCCATGTCATCAGAGCATGGCTTATATGCTGAAGCACCTGCTGTTGCAAAAAAAGTCCATCTTGGAAAGTCCACCTCAGAAACTTATCCAGTAAAAGTTTCATCAAGTTTACTACTTTTGTGTCCAGAGTCTGAATCGTGAAAAATTAACATTTTTGCCTGAAAAAATTGTCTCCCTCAGCACTCATTTTGTGTATAATAACCATCTAATAAAGTAGCTTTCTATCCGGCTGTTTCAATTCAGACCAATTTTTGCTGGCAGAGAACAGTGGGAAATGGAACTGGATGTCTTTCAGATTAACAGATGACAAGAAGCTAGTTACAGGTCCTCAAATTCAGAATTTCCTGAAGTTAAAGGGAATGTCTGCATTTCTTCTTCATGGAGGGGAATTATATCCAAAAGGAGGCATTTTTCTCCCCTAACATTTGTTTTCTAGGAATTTACTTAAAACTAGCTGGCCAGACTCTACAAGATATGCGGGGAGATGCCAGTGAATTTCCATAGAATGATTCATCCTCACTTGTCTTAGGAGTGAATTAAACACCCTGTGGGAATACCCATCTGCTTCTTCATTGACTGGTGAAACATCTCAGATAACCAGCTTGGAATAATCACCTAACCTTCACAAGACAGAAGATAAGGGAGATGAACCCTCCCCACAACCTACTTGCCCATACTACTTGGCAAGAATAAGACCAGAATTCTGCTCTCCTGATTTCCAGACATGTGTTCTGCTGTCTGACCAACTGTGACCTCAGTAGCGGCTGTACCTTTCCCTGAGGAAAAAAACAGAGTCTATAACATTTCCAAACACATACTTTGTAGCATCTTCTCTTCAGTACCATCCCCATTTCTGATTGCTCTGAGGTCTTCAATGTACGTGCATTTTAGTGCATCCACATTCTTCTGTCCACAGACAGAAGCAAGTTCTGAGCAAGCAGACTGAGGACAAAAGTGTCAGGGAGCACTATGAGGATGACTCACAGCAATCAGAGGGGAAAAAGACTTCTTAGGTTATGTTACCCATTAAAGACATGGGACATTTCCCAGCCCAACATTCCATAACATTTTGCCTATCCTCATGTTAAGTTGCCCAAGTTACATCTCCTCCCCTTGGGACCCACCTCCATGATCTACGAAGATTCATCATGAGGACTTTCTTCCTTGTACCCAGTAAAAATTCCCCTTTTGCTTGAATTTCTCTAACATTGCAGGGTTTCTACTACTTCCTGGGAGAGATTAATTATGCAGCCCTCTAAACTATCTTATTACAGAAGTTTGAGCGCACACATCCTGTACAATATTGCGTTTGCCACCCATGAAAGCCACAGATGCAACAGCAAATGCTTGCAGCAAAAACAACGTAACCTGCTGAGTCTCTGAAGATACTATATGTTGATAACAAATAAATATGATTTATCACAAGTGAGACAAAAAAAAACACAACACAAACCAAACCAAAACAAACAGAGCTGAGACCCTGTGAAGGCTTAAAGCAGGTATCTACCCATGCACCTACGAATTCCTTGCACAAGATGTGGTCTCTCTAATAGCTGTTGTTAGAGCACTGAGATGGTGAGATGGTCACCTTTCTGTGGGAGGGTGAACCAGAGAAAATCACTGCAAGTCCTTTCCAGCAGGATGACAGAGTACATAGCCCACATGATTGTGCTGTTGCTGTCTTCTAGACGGATATATACAATATGCACTTACATGGTAGTCCACATCGACAAAAATAGGCTTTAATTGTATTTGATAATCAAATCTGATGCTCCACTCAGGTACTGTACAGGTGGCAATTCAGAATGAATATAACAAATAGGCTAGTTTTTTTTTAGCGCTCTCCTTGATTTTCCCCTAAACCCAATGCAAAATACAGTAAGTTTATATGATCCGGGAGGCATTCCCAGAGCCAAGATGTTTATATTAATAAAATAATACTAGAAATGGGATTATGTTAATGGCAATCAGTCCCGCTTGCATTCTTCTCTTCCATCTTATGAGTAATATTTGAAAAAGAACAGATTTCCCTCTCCCTCTTTCCCTCTCCCCTCCTCCCTGCTTTCTCCCTGTGTCTATTACAAGGATTTTAATAGAAAGACATTCAAATTGTAACACTTAGCAGCCCATGAGAATCAATTATTATTTTTTTCAGTTGCTGGTTACCATATTATTTTGTATAATTGTTGATGTCTGTTGTCTAAATTATCTCACCCAAAAAGTGATCACATGCATGCTGAAAAATATGACTAACAATAATAATAATAAAAAAGTCTAACAACCCTTCACAACCCAGACACAACCCTGAGGGAAGGAAAACACTAAACAAAAGAGAAAATACTACTACTACTAATAATAATGATAATAGCACAGCCCATCTAGCTAATTCATCTGCCTGGTAAGTGCGTGTGTGTGGTGGATCAGATAAGCTTAACGGCAGCTGATGGGGGTCAGGGCTTTGCACACACTCTGAAAGGGTTTTGATGTTTGCAATTACTTGCCCACGCTTTGACATAGCAAACAATGAAAGACTACAATTAGACAACTATTATTCCTAACTGCTGATACCAATGATGTCCGTACAAATGCAGCTCACTTTGTCATTACATTATTCATATTTGAGGTAGGATCATAGAATCATAGAATATCCCTAGTTGGAAGGGACCCATAAGGATCATCGAGTTCAACTCCTGCCACCACACAGGTCTACCCAAAATTTTAGACCATGTGATTAAGTGTACAGTCCAAATGCTTCTTAAATTCAGACAGTAGTCATTGCACCAAGCCTGTCTGAATTTAAGTGGTGCATTTGTATATATGAGTTTGTGAAAGGAGAGGGGTGGCAGTTGCTGTTTGTATTTGTGGCACTGTATAAATTACCCAGATTTATGCACACTGCCTCTGAAATCTATATTCAAGCACACAGCCATGTACATGGTTTCCCTGCCTGTATCTGCAGACTTGCACGCACTGAGATGCAGTAGCATCTCGGGATGGTATGGCGCAGTGCTCCTGCTCTGACACTTCTGGCTTTGGGATGAAGCCTGGGATCGGTCTGTGGGAGACAGGGAGGTAATGTCCTGTCCTTAGCTTGTGTCTTTGCAGGCTCTCTCATTCTTTGCACCTCATTTCCCCTGCACTGCTGTCTGCTGAGCAGTGGTTTCTGAATATGCTCTTCTTACAGAAGATTTTTAAACCAGCAGAATATTAGGACAGAAGATTTTTTAACTGATATTTAAACTAAAGTGCTTACCTCTGCTCAGCAGACACATCCCATTGCTGTTCGGGATCACCTCCCTTGACCTGCTGGCCACACTCCTTTTAATGCATGCCAGGATCCCATTGGCCCTCTTGGCCATGAGGGCACACTGCTGACGAGGCGTAGGCGGAGCCAGCAGCATCAGCGGCAGGCTATTTAAATCAGGTGCCACTGCCATTTCACTGCCATTTGCCAAGGCGATCGGTTCCGGGGCAGACACGTTCTGTAGCGGAGTGGGGGATCGGGCCAGGCAGGGCTAATTTTTCTGGCATCGAGCCTACTTGAGGGAGCCACCAGGACCCGGCAGCCCTCGTGAGGGAGGCTGACGAGGCGTAGGCGGAGCCAGCAGTGCCCCCTCCCCAGCCGTTCAAAAGCTGCCCCTAGGGAGTGCAAGTGACCAGGATGGGCAAACAGGGCGTGGTGCATCAGAAGGGCGTGGCGTGGCAGTTAGTGCGACAGTTCCTGCAGGCAGGGCTATCAGGAAGGGCAGAGAGCTCTCCCCCGCCCATACGAACACCTCCTTAATGACAGCTGTTAGCTAGGTGATAATGGTCTCCACCAGGCACGTGAGCTCTCCAGAAAGACGGTACACACCCAGACCGACTACCCGTTCAAAAATGCAGCAGTTCAGGTCACTGGTGTGAGGAATGTTTTAACAATTCGTGTCCATAAAGAACAATTCTGTTTGAATCCTGTCTGCCTCTGGGCCCTGCACTGGCAATTTAATTCTTGAACCACAGATGCAGTGTGTCCCAGTCTCCCCCTCATTCTAGTCAATTTATCACTTCTTAAATTTATGAACCTGTTTGCTTTTGTTATTCCGGACTTCTATTTCTAACACTGCTATAGATGTGTCTGTGAATGGCTGGGGAAGAATGTTTTAATTACTCGTGTGTCTGGGAGTTTCAGAACAACTGATAACAACTAGTGACTGTTATGGGATACTATGTGGATCTTTGGTATCTGGTTAGGGGGGGCCGAGAGATAAAGAGGAAGGAGAAAGAAGCTGAAGGACGGCTGGGAGACAAGACTTGAAGAAGATGTTCCATAAACTTGGGATGGTGCCCAGTAAGTACAAAGGGGGAGAGGAAGACTGCGAGCCTTCAGCATGGAAGACCCCTAGAGACCCCCAGAAGAGACCCCAGAGGAGACTGCGCATGCTCCAGTAGGAGGGACTGCACCCCGGAAGCTAATTTTAATAATCTATTTTTTTAGAAGTAGTAATGAATATGTATTAGTCTACGAGCATAAAAATCAGCTGCTTGATGTAACTGGTGTGCGTCCTGGTGGAGCGGAGACTCCCGGTGCACCCAGCGCTGTTTGCTTACCTCTATTCCTTTATATTCTTTCAATAAATCCTATTTTTTTTATTTAATCCTAATTTGAATCCTGAGCCATTTATAACACTGGATACGGGGAGTGTCTGAGCCTGTTGCTGCCATAAGCGGGAGGCAGAGAAACGGCATGCGTGAGGTGTGAGCAGGTGGATGACCTGGTCCGCATGGTGGCGGAGCTCAAGGAGGAGGTGGAGAGGTTGAGGGATATCAGGGAGTGCGAGCGGGAGATAGACTGGTGGAGCAACTCCCTGCAGGGCCTCAAGGACAGGTACCGAGGTGAGACACCCCAAATGGGAGTGGACCCCCTGCCCTGTCGCCATCGGGCAGAGGGAGGGGACCTGGGAGTTGAGGAGGAATGGAGACAGGTCCCTGCTCGACATCGCAGGCGATGCCCTCCCCTTCCGGCCCCACCTTCCCAGGTGCCCTTACGCAACAGGTTTAAGGCCCTGGAGCTTGAGAGACCGGTGGGTGAGGAAGAGGTAGCAAGTATACCCAGGAGGATGCCTAGGGCGAGGATGTCGACTCCACGCCTCAGGACTGCCTCCACCAAGAAAGACAGAAGGGTGATTGTTGTGGGACACTCTCTTCTCAGGGGAACAGAGGGCCCTGTTTGTCAGCCTGACCCTACCCATAGGGAAGTCTGCTGCCTTCCTGGGGTCAGGGTCAGGGACATTGCCAGGAAGCTTCCCTTTCTCTATTATCCTCTTTTGATAGTCCAGGTAGGTAGTGACAACATTGAAGAGAGAAGCCTGAAGGCTATCAAACGAGACTTTAGGGGACTGGGACGGATAGTTGATGGAGCAGGAGTGCAGGTGGTGTTTTCATCCATCCCTACAGTGGCAGGGAGGGGTACAGAGAGGACACGGAAAGCCCACCTGTTAAACACGTGGCTCAGGGGCTGGTGCCAACGCAGAAATCTTGGGTTTTTCGACCATGGGGCACTTTACTTGGCACCCGGCCTGATGGCCGCAGACGGGTCCCTATCTTTTAGGGGAAAACGGATCCTGGGCCAGGAGCTGGCAGGGCTCATTGAGAGGGCTTTAAACTAGGTAAGAAGGGGGATGGGGCTGAAGCAAGGATTGTTGGAGCTGTGCCAGGGGGAACAATGGCAAGGCTGGGAGAGAAGGCAATGGCCCAACTGAAGTGCATCTACAACAATGCACGCAGCATGGGTAACAAACAGGAGGAGATGGAAGCCATCGTGCAGCAGTCAGGCTACGACTTGGTTGCCATCACGGAGACGTGGTGGGACCAGTCTCATGACTGGAGTGCTGCAATGACTGGCTATAAGCTCTTTAGAAGGGACAGGCAGCACAGAAGGGGTGGTGGTGTGGCTCTCTATATTAGAGAGTCTTTCGATGTTGTAGAACTCGAGGCTGGGAATGACAAGGTCAAGTCCCTTTGGGTTAGGATCGGCGGGGCCAACAAGGCTAGTGTCCTGGTGGGGGTCTGTTATAGACTGCCGAGACGGAAAAGGAGTTCTACAGGCAGCTGGCAGAAGTTGCAAAATCTTCAGCGCTTGTTCTCGTAGAGGACTTCAACTTCCCTGACATATCCTGGAAGCACAACACAGCCCAGAGAAAGCAGTCTAGGAGGTTTCTGGAGAGCGTGGAAGATAGCTTCCTGATGCAGCTGGTTAGTGAGCCTACCAGGGGTGGCGCCCTGCTAGACCTTCTCTTCACAAACAGAGGACTGTTGGAGGATGTGATTGTCAGGAGCTGTCTTGGGCAGAGTGACCACGAAATGGTGGAGTTCTCTATTCTTGGCAAGGCCAGGAAGGGGACCAGTAAAACCGCTGTATTGGACTTCCGGAGGGCTGACTTTGAGCTGCTCAGGACACTGGTTGGTGGAGTCCCTTGGGAGGCGGTTCTGAAGGGCAGAGGAGTCCGGGAAGGCTGGGCGCTCTTCAAGAGGGAAATCTTAATGGCGCAGGAGCTGTCTGTCCCCACGTGCCCAAAGACGAGCTGGCAGGGAAGAAGACCGGCCTGGCTGAACAGAGAATTGTGGTTTGAGCTTAGGAGAAAAAAGAGGGTTTATAAGCTTTGGAAAAGAGGGCGGGCCACTAGGGAGGACTATAAGGATGTTGCGAGGCAGTGCAGGGACAAAATTAGGAAGGCCAAAGCTCATCTGGAGCTCAATCTGGCTACTGCCGTTAAAGACAAAAAGAAATGTTTTTATAAATACATCAACACAAAAAGGAGGACTAAGGAGAATCTCTATCCTTTACTGGAGGCCGGGGGGAAACTTAGTTACAAGAGATGAGGAAAAGGCGGAGGTGCTCAATGCCTTCTTTGCTTCAGTCTTTAGCGGCAATACCAGTTGTTCTCTGGATACCCAGTACCCTGAGCTGGTGGAAGGGGATGGGGAGCAGAATGTGGCCCTCACTATCCATGAAGAACTGGTTGGTGACCTGCTACGGCACTTGGATGTGCACAAGTCGATGGGGCCAGATGGGATCCACCTGAGGATACTGATAGAACTGGCAGAGGAGCTGGCCAAGCCGCTTACCATCATTTATCAACAGTCCTGGCTATCGGGGGAGGTCCCAGTTGACTGGCGGCTAGCAAATGTGACGCCCATCTGCAAGAAGGGCCGGGGGACTGACCCGGAAACTACAGGCCTGTCAGTTTGACCTCAGTGCTAGGGAAGCTCATGGAGCAGATCCTCTTGAGAGTCATCATGCGGCACTTGCAGGGCAAGCAGGCGATCAGGCCCAGTCAGCATGGGTTTATGAAAGGCAGGTCCTGCTTGACGAACCTGATCTCCTTCTATGACAAAGTGACGCACTGGGTGGATGAGGGAAAGGCTGTGGATGTGGTCTACCTTGACTTCAGCAAGGCTTTTGACACCGTTTCCCACAGCATTCTCCTCAAGAAACTGGCTGCTCTTGGCTTGGACTGGCGTACGCTTCGTTGGGTTAGAAACTGGCTGGATAGCTGGGCCCAAAGAGTCGTGGTGAATGGAGTCAAGTCCATTTGGAGGCCAGTCACTAGTGGCGTTCCCCAGGGCTCGGTGCTGGGGCCGGTCCTCTTTAATATCTTCATCGATGATCTGGACGAGGGCATCGAGTGCACCCTCAGTAAGTTTGCAGATGACACCAAGTTAGGTGCGTGTGTCGATCTGCTGAGGGTAGGAAGGCTCTGCAGGAGGATCTGGATAGGCTGCACCGATGGGCTGAGGTCAACTGCATGAAGTTCAACAAGGCCAAGAGCCGGGTCCTCCACCTGGGGCGCAATAACCCCAAGCAGAGCTACAGGCTGGGAGATGAGTGGTTGGAGAGCTGCCAGGCAGAGAAGGACCTGGGAGTGATGGTTGATAGTCGGCTGAATATGAGCCAGCAGTGTGCTCAGGTGGCCAAGAAGGCCAACAGCATCCTGGCTTGCATAAGAAACAGTGTGGCCAGCAGGGCTAGGGAAGTGATTGTCTCCCTGTACTCAGCTCTGGTGAGGCCGCACCTCAAGTACTGTGTTCAGTTTTGGGCCCCTCGCTACAAGAAGGACATCAAGGTGCTTGAGCGGGTCCAGAGAAGGGCAACCAATCTGGTGAGGGGCCTGGAGAACAAGTCCTACGAGGAGCGGCTGAGGGAGCTGGGCTCGTTCAGCCTGGAGAAAAGGAGGTTCGGGGCGACCTTATTGCTCTTTACAGATACCTCAAGGGAGGCTGTAGGTAGGTGGGGGTTGGTCTATTCTCCCACGTGCCTGGTGACAGGACGAGGGGGAATGGGCTTAAGTTGCGCCAGGGGAGTTTTAGGTTGGATGTTAGGAAGAACTTCTTTACCGAAAGGGTTGTGAGGCATTGGAACAGGCTGCCCAGGGAAGTGGTGGAATCACCATTCCTGGAGGTCTTTGAAAGATTTTTAGATGTAGAGCTTAGGGATATGGTTTAGTGGGGACTGTTAGTGTTAGGTCAGAGGTTGGACTCAATGATCTTGAGGTCTCTTCCAACCTAGAAATTCTGTGGTTCTGTGAAAAAAGACAGGGATCTCCTGGAGAGAGTCCAGCAGAGGGCCACAAAGATGATATGGGGCCTGGAGCATCTTCCCTATGAGGAAACGCTGAGAGAGCTGGATCTGTTCAGCCTGGAGAAAAGAAGACTGAGAGGGGATCTTATCAGTAGTTACAAATATCTTAAGTGTTGGAGACAGAGGGATTTGGCCAACCTCTTTTCAGTGGTTTTGTGGGGACAGGACAAGGGGCCATGGCCACAACATGGATCACAGGAAGTTCCACACCAGCATGCTCAACAACTTCTTCACGGTGAGGGCGACGGAGGACTGGAACAGGCTGCCTGGGGAGGTTGTTGAGTCTTCTCTGTAGATATTTAAGGCCCGTCTGGACGCCTACCTGGGCAACTTGCTCTAGGGAACCTGCTTTGGCAGGGGATTTGGACCTGATGATCTCTTGAGGTCACTTCCAACCTCTACAATTCTGTGCTTCTTTGTGAAGCATGGAGGGGTTAGAAATGCATCAGTCACAGAAGCCCAGACAGTGGTAATACAAGCCCTAGCACTGGTAACACCATCCGCTGTTATCAGTACATGGAGAAACTTGTCACTGAACTTCCTGACAGGCAAATAGGACCTCCTGAAGCTGCTGCTTGATAATCACACACCATCACCTCTGCTATATATGTGAGCCAGCCTGCAAGCATCTCCGAAAGGCGTTTTCAATGTCTGAAATGCTGAAGTGAACACGAACTACTTCCACATTTGCTTTCACTTGCCCCAGATGGTTGATGCAGGTAAACATGCATCAGAACCAGAAGGAAACTGAGGAACCTGCTGCACTTGATGAGACAAAAGATTGCCTTTATATTGTTGTAGTGGGTTTACATGGCAAGGTTTTGGTAGCAGGGGGACATAGGGGTGGTTTCTGTGAGAAGGATCTAGAAGCTGCCCCATGTTTGGTAAGGGCCCCACTGCTGACCAGAGCTGGGCCAATAAGCGATGTTGTTTTGTGCCTCTGTGAGAGCATATTTAAGACAGGGAAAAAAACGCTGTGCCACACAGCAGCTGGGAGAGTGAGAGGAGTGAGGAACAGTCTTGCAGGCACCAAGGTCAGTGAAGAAGGAGGGGGAGAGGTGCTCCAGGCGCTGGAGCAGAAGTCCCCTGCGGCCTGTGGTGAGGGCCATGGTGAAGCAGGCTGTCCCCCTGCAGCCCATGGAGTACCACGGTGGAGCAGGTGGACCTGCACCGACGGAGGCTGTGGCCTGTGGAAGACCCCTGCCAGAGCAGATTCCAGGCCGGACCTGTAGCCTGTGGAGAGGAGCCCACGCAGGAGCAGGTGACCTGGCAGGAGCTGCTGCCCGTGGGGGACCCAGGTTGGAGCAGTTTTCTCCTGAGAGATGGACCCCGTGGTACGGACCCATATCTGGAGCAGCTCTGGAAGAGCTGCTGCCTGTGGGAAGCCCACGCCGGATCAGTTCATCAAGGACTGCATCCTGTGGGAGGGACCCCACAGTACAGAGGACAAGAGTGACCGAGAAGGAGTGGCAGAGAAGAAGCGCTATAGACTGACCATAACCCCCATTCCCCCTTTCCCCTGCGTTGGCCGGGGGGAGGAGGTAGAAGAGGGTGGATGGGGGGAGAAGGTGCTTTTGGTTTCTTTCCTTTGTTTTCTCACTTCTCTCGCTTGTTAGTAATAGGCAATAAATCTTACTATCTCCTTATGCCGAGTCTGTTTTGCCCATTACAATAATTACTGCATGATCTTCTCGTCCTTATCTCAACCTTTGAGCCCTTTTCATCATATTTTCTCCCTGTTTCTCTTTGAGGAGGGGGAGTGAGAGAGCGGCTGTGGTGGAGCTCAGCTGCCCACTCGAGCGGAACCACGACAATTGTCTCCCAGGGAGATGAAAAACAACCCTTCCTCTTGCATGGTCTCAGTTAAAAATCCCAGTGAAGTCCAGCTCTCCTGGACACTGCACTGGTTTACACACATCCACAGCCACACACAGTGCAGACAGGTTATAAACAGCAGCTGTGGTTCCTTTGGTTAAGACTGAACCAGTTTGTACTCAGCTCCCTGTTTGGGTAAATGCACCAATCCACAGAGGCTGAACTTATAGCAGAAACTACTGCAACGAAGGTTGAAGGTGTGTAGTTAGCTCCCTTTAAGGCTTGTGATAATGAATTATCTATAGCTTCCCCTTTTTGCAGCTTTGTACTTGGGCAGCTATTTGGGGAAGGTTCTGGTTTTGTTAGTGAAATGACAGCAGCAAAACGCAGAGGTACTGGCTTAAAGGCTTTTCGTACTTTTGTCCCAGCAGGACGTTGCACCACTTGAACGTGAAGGGAAGACAACTTCAAAGTGAAGAGAAGGCTCTGGGGTCATAGGAACACATTCTCACAGATCATAAATAAAAATTAAGCTCTAAATGTGAGTCTACTGAGTAGACCTCGTCCTAAGCTCCCTAGGCTGGGTGTTAGCTGTACAACTGCAGCAGCACGAATGGCAGTGGAAGGTGCAAAAAATGCCACTGAAGTGCTGAAGGTGTCACCATTAGGTGTTGGTCTGTCCTGAGCTCAACTGCCTGTGGTACCCTTGTGATGCTGAAGGGACAGCTCAGTTGTGACCACGTAGGCTTCCCTGCACTGAAGGCAACATCTCACCTCATGCCTGCCCTGCGTGGTTTGAGCATGGCTTCACTGAGGGACACTGAATCTTGATGTGCCCTGGGCTCCCCATCTCCAGGTTGCCCCTGGGAGGCCTGAGGAAGAAATCTCAGGTAAAAAAAGCCTTACTAGATTTCTGTCAGACGTCTGGGAACCCTGTACATCCCATCCAGGTATTCCTGAGACACAGCCAGACCAAGCCACCACCACCCTGGCCACGTGTGGGTGACAGCCCTGTTTTGAAGGAAAGGCTGGACCAAACACCATCAGAGGCCCCTTCCTACCAACATTTCAGTCATCCCCCTATGATATTTTAGCTATTATCAACTTGTTCTGCAAAGTGGAGGCTCCATGAACTGGCTTGGCCGTTCACCGTCACACACTGCCATTCTCCAGAGCTCGGTCCTGCAGCAACACCACAGCACCTCGCTGTTTCTCAGCAGTGTTCAGCACCTGGCCCAACTGAGTTTCATATCCAAAGGTTAGTATCCATATTTACCTATTTTCTCTTCCGTTGCTTAAGTTTGAGCATAATCCCTTCAGCCATTTTTGGCTCTAGTGAGGAGCAAGAAAAGGACAACTTTCCTATTTGGAAAACCACAAACTGTTTACTTTTAAGCTTCGCCACAGAAAGAGAAACTCGTGTGGCCTTTGAACCCTGACACAGAAACAACTCTCACTGAAGATGGGCTCCTGTCTTCAATACATTGAATAAAAAAGAGAGGGGGTAGATCTGGGAGTGTGGCCATGGGGGTTGACAAGCCCCATGGTTGGTGATAACATCGGACTCTTAACAATGAGGCCATGAGGAATGTAAAGAGTTTAGAAGGAACAAAGAAGGGTGATTCAGGAACAAAGAAGGGTGATGCACCTTGCTGTCTCGGACTGCTTGTTCTCCAGCTGTTAAGGCATGGAAGTTGCTGGGTGTTTGTGGTTGCCTGGTGTAGTGGGTTTACGTGGCAAGGTTTTGATTCTCTAAACTGCAGCTTTTAATTAGATAAAAACTTTGTTTTGGCTGTTTTCAGGCCATGAAAGTCTTGTAGTCTGTTAATGTGTCTGGTGGGTTTACATGGCAAGGTTTTGGTAGTAGGGGGCCATAGGGGTGGTTTCTGTGAGAAGAATCTAGAAGCTGCCCCATGTTAGGTAAGGGCCCTGCTGCTGGCCAGAGCCGAGCCAATAAGCAATGTTGTTTGCACCTCTGTGAGAGCATATTTAAGAAAGGGGTTAAAAAAAACAAAAACAAAAACAAAAAACGCTGCTACACAGCAGCTGGGAGAGTGAGAGGAGTGAGGAACAGGCACCAAGGTCAGTGAAGAAGGAGGGGGAGAGGTGCTCCAGGAGCTGGAGCAGAAGTCCCCTGCGGCCTGTGGTGAGGACCATGGTGAAGCAGGCTGTCCCCCTGCAGCCCATGGAGTACCACGGTAGAGCAGGGTTCCACGTTGCAGCCCATGGAGGAGACCATGGTGGAGCAGGTGGACCTGCACTGACAGAGGCTGCCACCTGTGGAGGACCCCTGCCTGAGCAGATTCCGTGTGGGAGCTGTAGCCCATGGAGAGGAGCCCACGCAGGAGCAGGTGACCTGGCAGGAGCTGCTGCCTGTGGGAGACCCAGGTTGGAGCAGTGTGCTCCTGAGGGATGGACCCCGTGGCATGGACCCATATCTGGAGCAGTTCTTGAAGAGCTGCTGCCTGTGAGAAAACCATGCAGGATCAGTTCACCAAGGACTGCATCCCGTGGGAGACCCCACGGCAACTGGGATGAGAGTGACTGAGAAGGAGCGGTGGAGACAAAGTGCTATAGACTGACCACAACTCCCATTCTCCTATTCCCCTGCACCGCTCGGGGGGAGGAGGTGGAAGAGGGTGGATGGGGGGAAGCCATTTTTGGTTTCTTTCCTTTGTTTCTCGCTTCCCTAGTTTGTTAGCAATAGGCATTAAATCTTACTATATCCCTATGCTGAGTCTGTTTTGTCCGTCACAACAATTACTGCATGATCTCTTCATCCTTATCTCAACCCTTGAGCCCTTTTCATCGTATTTTCTCCCCATTCCTCTTTGAGGAGGGGGAGTGGGAGTGAGAGAGCGGCCATGGTGGAACTCAGCTGCCCACCCGAGAGAAACCACCACACATGGCAAAAATGTTGAGCAATGAATCGTTAGTGGAAAAGTACTGCTGTAGAGCAAATGGTATAAGAAGGGAGCCTGTCCTCAATAAAGGAAGTTGAAGTTATGAATCCTTAAAGAACCCTGGCCTCCACGTGGTCATTAAGCCACAGGTAGAGGCAGAGATGAGCATTTCAAAACGTGGTAATGAAAATGCTCACAGGAAATGTGTTAGATCAGTAAATACTCTCTAATGGCATTTGCACTTATTTAATATCCCTTTTACACATCCAGTATGTATTAGGGGAGCCTTAATATAAATGTGAATTGAGGTCATATAGAGAGAAATAGATACAGAGAAATGGGCACAAACCTACAGTGAGACTCAAAAGGGATGTACTGGCGTAACTCCTAATGCGCGTTAGGGAAAGATTCTGCCATACAGTTTATTCCCATACACAGATGCAGACACTCAAAAGTGCACAGATGCATGCGCTTTTCTTTTAAAATAGTAGGCTTTCACTGGGCCCCACTTCCCATTAAAAAGGACTTCCATCCTATGAAAATTCATATACTCTGCAGGCGTTTCCAATTTGATGGAGTAATCTCCCGTCATCTCAGCTTCTTGGTGACAATGACAAGAGGAAGATGGATTTATCAAATACACAATGATATGTTTATGACCCTGCTTTCCATAAGCAGGAACCTGAGCCAAAGGCTGTGTAGCTTGAGATAGCAAGAGGGTTTTTATAAATATTGTGACAAGCAGAAGTGATATTTGGAAGAACATGAAAAAAAAAGGCTTTTTTTTTTTTTTTTTGAGACGGACCATGTTGTTGCAAGGATGGGGAGAAAGCCTTTTTACCCACTTCTTCACACTTCAGCCTCCCAGAGAGCTCAAAGGCTCATCTCTCCCTCTCACTGCAAAAACTTTGTCTGTTAACCCTTTTCCTCCCTTCAGTGCAAAATACCCTTTTTATAAACGTGTTGTTAGGGAGGGGGCAGGGGGAATGCTCTCCATCTTTTGGCAATACGAAAATAACGTGGAGGAGCTGCAGGAACGCAGATGGCACCAGATAACTATTTATGACACATGCATGCAAACATGCCAGGCCCAGCTCCAGACGTACTGCTACCTTCACCAGCATGGCTTTCAAAAGGGTATCACCACCAAAGGACCCACACATTACTTCAAGTGATTTTACCCTATTCTTGTACACAAAACTATTATTGCAATTATTAATGCAGTTTCTAAACAGATCACAGGGTACTGCACGCTGGACCCTCTCAGGTTACTTGTGGTTGCAGAAAGCTTTCGTCTCTTTGAAGCAGAACTAGACCTATGGTGGCATGGAAAGGCTTCAGAGACCAGGTTAAACAGGTTCTCGCAGAGATCCCAGGTCTTCTCACCAAACTTCCCTGTTTGGCATCCCAGGCTGGCACCGAGACAGGCATGGTCTTCCCTGCCCAAACTTAGATGCAGATGAACTGCTCTCCTGCATGTACCCTTAGCAAGAACCCCCTACCTACATGAGAAACAGAGGTGTCAAGAGACCAAGAGAGCTTCAGCCCAAGGTCCCTCCACTGGAGGCTGTGGAGAGTCTCCAGATTCTGGAGTCTGCAGCATGCTGAGGTCTGCAGAGCTGAAGCCAGGAGCAGGGAGAGGGGCAGAGTGATGCTGCAGACCTGAGGACCAAGCTCCACGGTTTTACATCCATGAGTCACACGGCAAGGAGCTCCTGAACACAAACAGATAGTCTTCTGAAGGCTGGCAGGGAGACAATATAAAAGTTTGCACCTTCTTTCAACTTCTCATAAAACCAGGATGACTGGTTGGAAATTAATCACAGAGAAGGAAAACAAGAGTAAGAAATGTGCTTGCTTGTGTCTTTCCTCTCTGGATTCCGTCATTTTTGCAGTCATTTATATAGCAAATTAAAGGATAAGGCTAAAACTGCAACCGTGTGGAATGAAGGCTTGTGGGTACCCAGAGAGTTCATGTGTTAGTCTTGAGCAAGACCTGCAGTGCTGGATATGAAATACAGTCTTTGTCTTAAGATTGCTTTCCTCCTCCCTTGCTTCTCTTTTCCCTTCCTCCAGATAAATATATTAATTAAATGACCCTTCTTTAGAATTACACAGAAAAGAGAGTTCAGAAACCTTAATTGAACCGACCTGTAAAACTGTTGCAGGAAGCACGGCCGAAAGCACGACAGACACCAGCAGAGTCAGATCATGCTCCTCCATTTTATTGCCCGAATAGCCTAACTTTTATAGTGAACTTAAAAGGGGCGGACAGTGTTTCACACAAGATTATTGGTCAAAAGCACTCAGACAAACAACTAGAAGAAAACAATCCCACCTGCAAGAAAACAACCCCCTTGTGATTAGCAGTCACGTAGACCTTGTCCTTGAAGCCAGCTGCTGGTAACAATATTTTTCAATATCATCGCCCAATTGAGGAATTCACTCAATTGGGCGATGTGGGAATCACTGTCGTGGGAGCTTCTCATAGTTATTCTGGTAGCTTGGTTTGCTCAGCTACAGCAGGCCATGAGATTTTCTAAGGCCTACTCCTGGTTGCTTAAGGCAAGCTCAGATCGAACAATTGTTCCACGGACTCATGTCCAGGCCCTGTATGCCAATTCCCAACATAAAACTAGAGCAAAATCAGCTTCTCTGTTGTTCTTTCTAAATGATTTTTCCGTTGCATTTCACATCATATCAGGAACTTGTTTGGGCTTGAAGCTCTGAAGTTTTTTCTGTAGGTCAGTTCAATAAGGCACTCTTATAATGAACTCATCCAATTTCATTACTTGATGTCTAGAAAAGATTCAAACTTCTCCACAAACATTACAGTGTCATAAAATTTGGCTCAAAAGTCTGGATTCAAACAGTTGTTTCACCAGATGTGAGGTAGGAATGAAGCAGAAGCCTCACCAATCATGTCAGCCCTGAGGGTAAACTGCCTCCCCTCTGTATCAACAAACTATAGCCTCTCCTGCAAATTAATTATTTTGCCTCAACTTTCATTTTTGGTGTCATCATTAATAACTTGGACAAAATCATTGTGTACGCTTTGTATCAGAGCACTGTTGTGCCAGATGCTGCACAAACAAGAGTTGCACACCTGGGGGCAGCTGCGGAACAAAGGGAGGAATTGTTCACTTGTTTCTCTTACACTGCGGGGGGTGAGGGGGTGGGGGGATGTACCTTGTCTGTGCTTGGGAATCTCAGTGCATGTGTCTGATATACAGAATCACAGAATGGTCCAGGTAGGAAAAGACCTCCAAGATCACCTAGTCCAACCTCTGACCTAACACTAACAAGTCCTCCACTAAACCATATCACTAAGCTCTACATCTAAATGTCTTTTAAAGACCTCTGGGGATGGTGACTCCACCACTTCCCTGGGCAGCCCGTTCCAATGCCTAACAACCCTCTCAGTAAAGAAGTTCTTCCTAATATCCAACCTAAAACACCCCTGGTGCAACTTTAGCCCATTCCCCCTCGTCCTGTCACCAGGCACGTGGGAGAACAGGCCAACCCCCACCTCGCTACAGCCTCCTTTAAGGTACCTGTAGAGAGCGATAAGGTCGCCCCTGAGCCTTCTCTTCTCCAGGCTCAACAATCCCAGATCCCTCAGCCGCTCCTCATAAGACTTGTTCTCCAGATCCCTCACCAGCTTCATCGGACCAGCTTCACCAGCTTCATTCTTCTCTGGACTTGCTCGAGCAATGTCCTTCTTGTAGCGAGGGGCTCAAAACTGAACACAGTACTTGAGGTGCGGCCTCACCAGAGCTGAGTACAGGGAGACAATTACTTCCCTAGTCCTGCTGGCCACACTGCTTCTTATACAAGCCAGGATGCTGTTGGCCTTCTTGGCCACCTGAGCACACTGCTGGCTCATATTCAGCCGACTATCCACCATCACTCCCAGGTCCTTCTCTGCCTGGCAGCTCTCCAACCACTCATCTCCCAGCCTGTAGCTCTGCTTGGGGTTGTTGTTCTCCAGGTGCAGTACCCAGCACTTGGCCTTGTTGAACTTCATGCAGTTGACCTCAACCTATCAGTCCAGCCAATCCAGATCCTCCTGCAGAGCCTTCCGACCCTCGAGCAGATCGACATACTCATCTAACTTGGTGTCATCTGCAAACTTACTGAGGGTGCACTCGATCCCCTCATACAGATAATCAATAAAGATATTAAAGAGGACTGGCCCCAGTGCTGATCCCTGGGGGACACCACTAGTGACCGACCTCCAGCTCCATTCACCACGACTCTTTGGGCCCGGCTATCCAGCCAGTTTCTAACCCAACAAAGCATACGCCAGTCCAAGCCATGAGCAGCCAGTTTCTTGAGGAGAATGTTGTGGGGAATGGTGTCAAAAGCCTTGCTGAAGTCAAGGTAGACCACATCCACAGCCTTTCCCTCATCCACCAAGCGTGTCACTTTGTCATAGAAGGAGATCAGGCTCGTCAAGCAGGACCTGCCTTTCATAAACCCATGCTGACTGGGCCTGATCGCCTGCTTGCCCTGCAAGTGCTGCGTGATGACTCTCAAGAAAATCTGCTCCATGAGCTTCCCTGGCACTGAGGTCAAACTGACAGGCCTATAGTTCCCCAGGTCTGCCCTCCAGCCCTTCTTGTAGATGGGCGTCACATTTGCTAGCCGCCAGTCAACTGGGACCTCCCCCGATAGTCAGGACTGTTGATAAATGATGGAAAGCAGCTTGGCCAGCTCCTCTGCCAGTTCTATCAGTATCCTCAGGTGGATCCCATCCGGCCCCATCGACTTGCGTATATCCAAGTGCTATAGCAAGTCGCCAACCATTTCCTCGTGGATAGTGAGGGCCACATTCTGCTCCCCATCCCCTTCCACCAGCTCAGGGTACTGGGTATCCAGAGAACAACTAGTCTTGCCACTAAAGACTGAGGCAAAGAAGGCATTAAGCACCTCCGCCTTTTCCTCATCTCTTGTAACTAAGTTTCCCCCCGCATCCAGTAAAGGATGGAGATTCTCCTTAGTCCTCCTTTTTGTGTTGATGCATTTATAAAAACACTTTTTGTTGTCTTTAACAGCAGTAGCCAGATTGAGTTCTAGGTGAGCTTTGGCCTTTCTAATTTTGTCCCTGCACATCCTTATAGTCCTCCCTAGTGGCCCGCCCTCTTTTCCAAAGCTTATAAACCCTCTTTTTTCTCCTAAGCTCAAACCACAATTCTCTGTTCAGCCAGGCCGGTCTTCTTCCCTGCCAGCTCGTCTTTGGGCACGTGGGGACAGACAGCTCCTGCGCCATTAAGATTTCCCTCTTGAAGAGCGCCCAGCCTTCCTGGACTCCTCTGCCCTTCAGAACCACCTCCCAGGGGACTCTACCAATCAGTGTCCTGAGCAGCTCAGAGTCAGCTCTCCGGAAGTCTGACTGCGGTTTTACTGATCCCCCTCCTGACTTCTCCAAGAATGGAGAACTGTACCATTTCATGGTCACTCTGCCCCAGACAGCTCCCAACCACCACATCTCCCACCAGTCCTTCTCTGTTTGTGAAGAGAAGGTCTGGCGGGGCACCTTTCCGAGTAGGCTCAGTAAGAAGCTGCATCAGGAAGCTGTCTTCCACGCTCTCCAGAAACCTCCTAGACTGCTTTCTCTGGGCTGTGTTGTGCTTCCAGGATATGTCTGGGAAGTTGAAGTTCCCCACGAGAACAAGCGCTGACGATTTTGCAACTTCTGCCAGCTTCCTGTAGAACTCCTCATCAGTCTCCTCATCCTCGTTCGGCAGTCTATAACAGACCCTCACCAGGATGCTTGCCTTGTTGGCCTTCCCGCCAATCCTAACCCATAGGGACTCAACCTTATCATTCCCAGCCTCAAGTTCCACAACATCAAAACACTCTCTGATATAGGTTGGGAAGCTTTCTGGCAACATCCCTGACTCTGGCCCCAGGGAGGCAGCAGACTTCTCTATGGGTAGGGTCAGGCCAACAAATAGGGCCCTCTGTTCCCCTGAGAAGGGAGTCACCTACAGTTATTACCCTTCTGTCTTTTTTGGTGGAGGACATATAGTTATATACATAGTTGTCAAGGTACAATATGTTTGTTGGGTGCTCAGGAAAGCACCAGGGTGAAACAAATAATCTCACTGTAAGGAGAGAGAGACACTTGGGCTGAGGTTGGGTGAAAGGGACAGCATGCAAGATGACGTGAATTAAATAATAGCCAGGGGGCAGGTAACACAGATGTCTCGGTACATACACCATTAGATGAGGATGACTGCACAGGTCTGCCTCATAACCCACCAGGCCCCAGGATCTTAGAATCAAAGAATCAGTATGGTTGGAAAAGACCTTCAAGATCATCTGCTCCAACCATCCCCCTACCCCCAATGTCACACACTAAACCATGTCCCTAAGCATCATGTCCAGCGTTTCGTTAAACACCCCCAGGGACAGTGACTCCACCGTCTCCCAGGGCAACCCGGTCCAATGCCTGACCACTCTTTCTGAGAAGAAATGTCTCCTGATTTCCAACCTGAACTTCCCCTGGCACAACTTGAGGCCATTCCCCCTAGTCCTATCACTAGTTACCCGAGAGAAGAGGCCAGTCCCCAGCTCCCCACAACCTCCTTTCAGGTAGCTGTAGAGAGCAATAATCTTCTCAGGTGCTGCTGGTGGTGAATGTTTGGAGAAGCATGAGACACCACGTATGAAATAACCCGCATCTTTACAGCCATCTGACTTCACCAACAATAGTCCACACCACAAGGTCAGTGATGAACTCCAGACCTGCCCCTTGGTGCCGTTCTCCCCTGAGAACCCTTCTTCATTTCCACCCCTAATGAGTCCTGTTCCCAGAGGGGACCCACCGGAGCACAGCATGGCCTCAAACAGCTTGCAGCAATGAGCAGGGCTACCCAAAACCCTGAGGAACCAGACTTCTCTGTGAGGACAAAATCCATGAGCCCCTCAAACAGTGATGCAGCACTACACACCCCCAGTGCAGCCTCCTCCCCTCAGCCCCTGCCCAAGCTTGAGCCAGCATTGCAATACCCTAGGTGGCCCAATTTAAAATTGTTATAGCTGTATATGCAAGTCACCTTTCTTTTTAAGCATTAGCAAAAAATTCCTATCTCCACTTGACTGATTATGTATTTTATCTGTTATATTTCTCTCACCTCCCCCCCAGTCTCTCCCCCCTCACAGTAAAGTTTCATGCAAACCTTCTAAGATTTCTGTGGGGAGTGGTAGGCAATAGAACTGTTGTCTAACGGGACTTCCACTGGCATTTGGCATCCTTCCTGGCATTTCACCCTTCATATTATAATTTATAGTGTAATGTATTTTTTTCATATCACACTATAACATAAATTATTGCCAGTTTGTCCTTACCACTCAAGGAGACAGTCCTGGGCTTTTCAAACCAGGAAAAAGAAAGAAAGAAAGAAAGAAAGAAAGAAAGAAAGAAAGAAAGAAAGAACGAACGAACGAACGAACAAAAAAAACAAAAACAAAAACAAAACCAGTTTTTCTAAGACAAACTTTCTAAATAAAATAAAATAGAGGGCAACTTTTCATCCCAATAATTTGTTAAAATGCTCTGCTTCACTCTAGGATATATCAACGAGTCCTCAGTGGACCAGACAGTACAGAGTCTGAGGAAGAGACCATCATGCCAAAAAATAATGTATTTTAAAGTTTCCTTATCTTTCTCACTAGTATGTTCCTTAAATTTTTAAAAGTGAAAGACGTTTTAATCACTTGGAGACTGTTTGTTCATTTTTGGCATCTCATTTAGCCTGGAGAATAAAATTATAGAAGACAGTTTTACTTTACTGTTTACTTTATTACTATATGTTATTTCTATTATGGTCGCAGTTAGAAGCCCCGTTGTATTAGGTGCTGCACAGACGCATCCCAAGGCCTGAGAAGCCTGTTCAGCTGAGGAGACTGTGGGGATGCGCTCACATCCCCTCCTCTCCACGCCAGCACCACTCCACGGGCAAAGTGCTGTCAGAAGACTGCTTCTGGCATGTGAGGAGATTGTCATGCCCCTCCAGCTCAAAAATTTCCCCCCTTTGCTCACATAACCCAGGCCGGAAGAGATCATTCAAGCCTTGATTGTGGCCTCCTGTGCCTGGCAGACTGGTCAGTCTCCCCGTGCAAGCTCCCCAGGTTCACCAGCATTTTTAGGGCTGCAGGTAAAGGAAGAGGCTGGTCCCACTGCTGCCATGGGTGGCCTGCAGACAGACGTTCTCCTCCTCTCACTGGATAGGGGTCATCTGCCTGCTGCCGTGGCCTCTTCTTCGTGGCAGCTAGGCTGGCCACTGAGGTGAAGGCAGGAGCTGGACACGGCTGATCTAAAATTATTAATGATTCCCATGTTTTTTTGCCAGGAAGGAGAGGAAGGGCTAACTCTTTTGGGAGGGCAAAGCTTAAGGAAGGAAACACGAAGCAGAGCTCCCCAAGACTGGGGGCTTGTGTGCAAGGATGTCTGGAGTTAAGTCTGAACTGAGCTGGTGCTCACAGCAACCCGGGCTGTTATGCTGCCATTAGGTGCTGGTGCAGGAAATTGCTACAGCTTCTGCAGGATTTACACTCTGCAGTTGTAGGATTACACCTGTAAACAGCTCTAAGAGAATAAAATTTTAAAAAGAAATGCTTTGTCATCCCTTCATCCCCCTCCTTTCTCCGTACTCTTCTTTCCACACCTCCCTGGCCCAGGACTATGGACCACTCACCTCCAGAGTCCCAGCAATTCTTCTTCCACTCTACCCTTTTCCTCACTATCTTACACAAATACCTGTGTACAGTTTTTTAGGTCATCTTCTCACATACGACTGCTCTTGAAAAATGGTGTGTGTTTGCCTTTTCCCTGCATGGATGTGGCTTGTGCAGGATGCCCATGGCTAGTAAATTCACTGTATGACAATCATACACAGAGTTTTCCACCTTTCTTTCTGAATCTAAATACTTCTTGCAAGGCACATTTTGTAAATATCTTTGCAAAATTTCAAGATCTGAGGATCTCTTTTAGCAAGGAACATCCTCATTGTTTTTTTTTAAAGGCTGGAATATCCATACCTCCATTGGAAATAAGAGGCAATGAAGATGCAGAAGGGTCCTGCCACATCCACATGAAATGCCCAGTAGAAGAAACCAAAATAGTGATCCCACTGCTGGAACCCTCTTCTCTTCCTGGCCTGAGAAGTCCTCACCAACACCATTCCTTGCTTTCAGAGCAGCACTTTAGAGATTTCACCCTCACTTACAATTTTAAAAAGAGTGGATAAAATCTGTCTCCCACTTTTTCCAAATGCCATTTTTCTGGCTGCATATGGTCTTCAGGCTTTGCTTGCAGCAGATCCCCTGTCTCACAAGCAGGGAATATAGGTGGGCTCCTATTCTCAATCTGCTGATAAATCTAGGGATTTATCTGGGTTTCATATTCTGTCTGACTGTAAATAGTTTGTCGACCTTAATATTCTCTGGGGGTGGCTCATGAGAACCACAGCTGTTTTCTGAGCCCATAGAGATGCTCAGAGGAGGGGCTGCAAAGCGGAGTTTTTGAGACCAAGTCTATGGAAATAGATGCACCCATATTAATTAGGCTGTTGAAGCAACACACACACCTCAACTCTTGCTCTTCATGAGAACCAGTCTCTTTACTCATCGTTTTTTCACCCTACAAGTCCATATTCAGGTTAATTGCCTTTGCTTTGCTCTGACATCAGACCCTGAGCAGGATTTGAGTCCATGTGTTTGCTTAGACGTTTTTTGTCAGCCAGCTGAGCAGAACCACTATATTACAGGGATATGCGTTGGTCCCTCTTGGACTCAGCCCACTCCCTATTTTTTTCACTTAATTGTTTTGAATCCAGTTGATTGGTAAATGGCTAAATAGTGAGAGAAAATGCTTTCTCTCATTTTGCATGGCTGTGTCATTACCCTTTAATATTGCATCATTATTGACTGATGCATCCCGTCAAGACGTGACCAGTGGGATGTAATGCAGTGGTAGAGAAGTGCAAAATATTTCATTCAAAGTTTACTCCTCTAATAGGAGGCGGGTGTATGGTTGGGAGGTAGAGGAAGAGAGGGGTGAACTCCAGCAACAAAAATGGACAAGCTTGCTCTTGAGCTTGGCCTGGACTTCAGTCTGTGATGATTGCCTTGGTGGAAAGATGCATCTATAATTTACAGTAAGTGCTAGATAGTATCTAAGCCATGCCACTAAGATGGGGTATTCCTTAAGCTCATCTTGCCCTTAACATACTTGTTCCTTGACCTAGCAACTCTGTGACTTTTCCCTTTAAATACTGTTATGGCTTGATGTAACCAGTTCAATATGGTCCAATATAAGATATAAGGCAGGAAAAACAAACAAACAAAAAAACAAAACATACAAGAAGATAGTTTTCTCTTCTTGATGAGCTTCTCAGCTCCCAGAAAAAAAAAAAAAAAAAAAAAAAAAAAGCGCTCTGAACTTGCTTGCTACCTGGGTTAGACTGGCTAGCTGTGGACTTCCTACCTCCTTCACACACTGAAGATGACTTTGGGCACTGTAACAAATCTTTGTAATCTGCTTTCCTAATCTTTTGGTACTTGGAGACTTCTGCCAAGCAGTCCCTTCCCATTCAAGATCCTACTCTGCTGCTTCCATGTTTTAGCAACCCACAGAAAATGAAGAAGGTCAAGCACAACTAGAGGAGACACCAGGGAAGAGCAAAAAAACAAAACTCTAAAATCAACAGACAAAAAAATCCACAAAGAAAAGATGAAAGAAGAAAAAGTGACATAAAATAGTTGTAAATTCACCTGTTCATGCTCAAAACACATTCATGATTGCTCATTGCTTACTAACCACAGTAACCCTAAATTAACCCCCAAATAGCTGGAAGCACGTGGACATGCTAATGACCACCTGGCAGACACTGCTCACCCAAAGTGCAATCAATCCATGAAACCTCTTGCTGCTGGGAATCACAAATGCTAAACGTTTACATGGGTGTAAGAAAAATGACCAGATAAATTCATTGGTGAAAAATCCACCCTGGGACAACGGCTGCAAGGAAATCCTGAGCCTGGCTCTTTGAAGCTAAATCGTGGGCAAAGCAGTGCAGTACATTTTTCTTATTTTTATACTCCTACCTGCTGTTTAAATAGCCTGGCTTGATGGGCCCCTTGTTATTTCCCTGCATTCATGTAGGATATGTATTTTGAAACAAAACTGTATTAGCCAAAGGAAGGAGAAAAATGTAATAAAGAAATCTTAGCAACCAGTTATGAGTGAAAGAAATATAGAAAAAATATATACTGCCAGAGGACTGGCTCTCTGCCCTACTATTCTGCTTCCCCTCCCCCTTGCCATCTTAGCCCTCATTTGGGAAAGAAGTGTCCTGGTTTCAGTTAGAACAGAATTTTCTTCCTAGTAGCTGGTGGAACGCTGTGTTTTGGCTTGGGATGAGAAGAGTGCTGATAACACCCCGATGTTTTAATTGTTGCAGAGCAGTGCTTATACCAAGCCAAGGACATCTCAGCCTTTTGCTCTGTCCTGCCAACAGGCAGGCTGGGGGTGCAGTAAGAGCTGGGAGGGGACAGACCCAGGACAGGTGACCCAAAGTAGCCAAAGGGGTATTCCATACCATCTGACGTCATGCTAAACAATATATAGGGGTGGCTAGCTGGGGGGGGAGGGGGCCGGACTGCTCGGGGTTAGGCAGGGCATCGGTCAGCGGGTGGTGAGCAATTGCATTTGTGCATCACTTGTTTGTACATATTATTATTAGTAGTACTATTATCATCATTGTATTATTATTATTATTGTTATTATTATTTTCCTGTCTTATTAAACTGTCTTTATCTCAACTCACGGGCTTCACTTTCCATTTCTCTCCCCCATCCCAGAGAGGGAGGGGGAGGGTGAACGAACGGCTGCGTGGTGTTTAGCTGCCGGCCGGGTTAAACCACGACCCATCAAATTAAAGATGGATAAAAACTCATTAAGAAACAACCGTCCTAGATGAAATTGCCACTGGGATTACACTGATGGGATGGTCTCCCCCCACCCTTTCTTTCATTCAAAGATTACAAACCTTTTTTCTCCTTCAGGGTTCTTGCCTCCATCCCGGTCCTGGCTAACTCCATGCCTGCATAAACCCCTGGATTTGGAGGGTCCGTGTGGGTAGAGGGGGGAGAGAGTGAGGGTTGTTACGCTTCCTTTTGTTTTTAATTAACCTCCGGTGTTTTCTTTACCTAGAAAGCAAATCCTCTCACCCTGATTTTTTTTACACATGCCTGCATTCAGAATACCAAAAAGTTAGATCTAGTGAGAGAAAAACTGAGAAAGTTAGAAGGGAAAAAAATGCTTCTCCATCAAAAGGAAGAGTGTTTTATTGGGAGAGAATTGCAATCTGTATGAGTTTCACAGGCCAATCTTTGCTTATTAATCCTGGTGTGAAACAAGCCCAAGAAGACAAAACCACTCCCAGATTAATAGTGAGCTACCAGGCTCCTGCAGCTCTGGATTCGTGCCGCAAACGAATATCTGGGTTGGGTTTTAAGACAGAGGTGTGTAATGTAACCCTCCCAAAATAAACAAACAAACAAACAAATAAATAAAAGGCTTCTCTTGCTCTTCAGCCCACACACTTCTTAAACATGGTGATGGTTGAAGAATTGAATTAGCTCTGAACTTAACCAACAGATCAAGAGTCATAGCAGAAGGAAATAGGGGTGCTTTGGTACACCTGTGCATGTGCCCTGTGGCCAGACAGCCTGAGAAGACACCCAGAACATTGTGAGAGGTCCCAAGACAGAAGGAGGGCAATGACATCCCACAGGGAAGAGAGAGTGCAGAAGGGGCACATCATTGCAAAGCAGAGGAAAGTAAATGGGGAGCCACTGCCCTCACTGAACTGCCTGGGCAGGAGTTCCTGGCACTGTTGGGGCCGTGCAGCAGTCACAGTTAAGATTTCACTTGCCTTAACCTCCAAGAGTGAGCTGAGCTCTAGGTCTCCAGTCATGTACATGCCAGAGGAATTAATTGCTGCATTTCCCATATTTGGGACAAATCCAATGCCATCTTGTGGACGGGTTGACTAGAGGCCAAGGACAGGTATAAAACCTCCAACACACCACTTCAACAGGAAGACAATCAGCTTGGCTAACTGGTTTGATTGTGACTGGAGAAGACACAGAAATATTTCAGATATGTATTGAAACAGAAATATGGGCAGAGGGCAGAACAGGAAGATTTTTGCTAGGCAGATTAACACGGGCATAGTCAAAGGCCAGAGTTATATTTACATTTAAACCTCCATTCCACACAAACTGAGATTGAAGATAGCTGTAGAAACTGAAGAACAGATTTCTCTAAAAACCCATTATTTGTGCAAACTTGTTCAATAATAGCACAACATCATGCTGCGGAGAGGTTGCTCACTTCAGCATGCTGAACCTTTTCATGCGTATTAGCGTCCTCATCTTTTTTGGTCTCTACTTTGCTAACAGTGCTGTTATATAAGGGAACATGCTGAATAACAGCTTTGCTGTGAAAAGTGTTATCTTTCCAAGAGAGAGACAGCCCAGCAAAAAGCTTTCTGTCACTTTCAATAGGGACTTTGGGCTGAATCCTCAGCTGATGTAAATCAGTGTAGCTCCACCAAACCTCAGGTTGAGGAAGCAGCTTGGAACCACCTGATGTTTGTCTTGGAAGATCCACAGGAGATGCTGGCACACAGCCTATGTGTTAAAATAACAATAGTAATAATGACAATGGGAATTCTCATTATTAATACAAACAATAAATGGGATTTGCTATGGGTCTCTAGACCAACAAAAGAAACTTGAAAATATGGGCAGTATAAATGTTTGAATAGGAGCTTTCTTTTCTGTAGACCAAACTTGGGAATTTAAAGGTTTGTGCATTTTCACTGAGTAAATAATCATTCCATTGCTGCTTTGAAAATGGTGAAATTTGGGAGTAAGATGCAAATGCAAATGCAAATGCAAATGCATTTTTCTCCATCCCTTTGGCAGCAGCATGCAGGCTGCAGTTTGCTTTCACCTGGAGAGGCATCCAATACACCTGGAATCGACTGCCCCAGGGGTGGAAACACAGCCCTACCATTTGCCATGGACTGATCCAGTCTGCACTGGAACAAGGGGGAGCTCCTGAACACCTGCAGTACACTGATGACATCCTTGTGTGGGGCAACACAGCAGCAGAAGCTTTTGAGAAAGGGAAGAAAGTAATCCAAATTCTCCTGAAAGCTGGTTTTTAAACAGAGTAAAGTCAAGAGGCCTGCACAGGAAATCCAGTTCTTGGGGGCAAAATGGCAGGATGGACATCGCCATATTCTGATGGATGTGATCAATAAAATAACGGCAATGTCTCCGCCAACTAGCAAAAAAGAAACGCAAGCTTTCCTAGGCCTAGTGGGATTCTGGAGAAAGCATGTGCCAGGCTATAGTCAGCTTGTGAGTCCTCTATATCGAGTGACTGGAAAGAGAAACTATTTCAAGTGGGGCCTCGAGCAACAACAGGCCTTTGAACAACTCAAACAAGAAATAGCTCGTGCAGTAGCCCTTGGGCTTGTCCGTACTGGACCAGCTGTGCAAAACATACTTTACACTGCAGCTGGGGAGCATGGCCTCACCTGGAGCCTCTGGCAGAAAACCCCAGAAGAAACTCGAGGTCAAACTCTGGGGTTCAGGAGCTGGGGCTATCAAGGATCAGAAGCCAATTACACCCCAACTGAAAAAGAGATAGTCACGGCATTTGAAGGTGTTTGAGGTGCTTCAGAAGTTGTGGGTACAGAAGCACAGCTCCTCTTAGGACCACGGCTAGCTGTGTTACATTGGATGTTCAAAGAGAAAATTCCCACTACACACCATGCAACTGATGCTACATGGAGTAAGTGGATAGCGTTAATTACACAGCAGGCTCGAATGGGAAAACCTAATTGCCCAGGAATCCTGAAAGAGATCATGAACTGGCCGGAAGGCAGGGATTTCGGAGTGCCAACAGAAGAGGTAACCCGTGCTGAAGAGGCACCACCATACAATGAGTTGCCCGAAGACAGAAAGCAGTATGTGTTGTTTACTGACGGATCCTGCCGTGTGGTAGGGAGCCATCGGAAATGGAAAGCTGCTGTGTGGAGTCCCACACAACGAGTTGTGGAGGCCATGGAAGGGGAAGGTGAGTCGAGTCAGTATGCAGAAGTAAAAGCCATACAACTAGCCCTAGAGATCGCCGAAAGAGAAAAATGGCCAGCACTGTTTCTCTACACTGACTCATGGATGGTGGCAAATGCTCTGTGGGGGTGGCTGCAGCAATGGAAACAGAGCGACTGGCAGTGCAGAGGTAAACCTATCTGGGCTGCTACCCTGTGGCAAGATATTGCTGCCCGGGTAGAAAACCTGGATGTAAAAGTACGTCATGTAGATGCCCACATGCCCAAGAGTCGCGCTACTGAAGAACATCAGAACAACAAAGAAGTGGATCGAGCTTCGAAAATTGAAGTGGCTCAGGTGGACCTAGACTGGGAACGTAAGGGTGAGCTGTTTGTAGCTCGATGGGCCCATGAAACATCAGGACATCTGGGGAGGGATGCCACATACAGATGGGCTCGTGATCGAGGGGTGGACCTGACCATTGAGGCCATCACACAGGTTACCCATCAGTGTGAGACCTGTGCTGCAATCAAGAAAGCCATGAAGGTAAAATCTCCCTGGAACAGGGGGAGGTGGCTAGGGTTTTAATATTGTGAGGCCTCGCAGATTGACTACATAGGACCACTCCCACAAACATGCCAAGGCAAACGGTACATACTCACCACGGTAGAAGCAACTACTGTGTGTCTGGAAACATACCCCATAAACCGTGCCACGGCCCGAAACACTATCTTGGGCCTAGAAAGGCAAGTGCTGTGGTGTCATTGTACACCAGAGAAAATTGGGCCAAGAGGCATGGTATTGAGTGGGTGTATCACATCCCTTATCACCCACAAGCCTCTGGGAAGGTTGAGAGGTACAATGGACTGTTAAAGACTATGTTAGGAGCATTGGGTGCTGGGACATGGAAACTGTGGGACATAAATCTACCAGAAGCGACTTGGCTAGTTAACAATAAGGGGGTCTGACAGCCATGCTGGTCCTGTGGATACATAACCCCTACACGCGGTGAAAGGAGCTAAAGTCCCCATAGTGCATGTAGGAAAGTGGATGGGGAAGGCATTGTGGGTTGCTCCTGCCTCGGGAAAAGGCAAACCCACTCGTGAGATTGTCTTTGCCCAAGGACCAGGGTATACCTGGTGGGTCATGCAAAAGAATGGGGATATCGAGTGTGTGCCTCAAGGAGGTTTAATCTTGAGATAAAACTAATCTGTAACCTCAGTTATATGTTGTAGGAAGATGCTGCAGGATCAAGGACAGGTAAACTTTGCAAGGAACCAGGCAGTGCAACAAGGACTTGAGCTAAGCTGGTGCTGGCATCCAACTCTGCCTGCCCTGAGTGACCACTTTGGCAGATAAAGACCTAATCATCAACAGTTCTTATGAACATTTTCTGAGAAAGATCTGTGGAATGAAAAGATACACCTGCCTATTAATCCTGTCCTGTTAAATCCTTGTCCTGTTAAAGGACAAGGAATAATGGTGATGAGAATACTTGTATGCTGAAGTATGGGGGATCTGAGAGTGACACAAATGTTATGGAATAAGGGGTGGAGGTTGTACTGGGTCTGGCTGGAATGTTAACTTTCCCTGCAGCAGCCCATACAGTGCTGTGCTCTGCACTTGTAGGGCAGTGCTGGCACAACATCGGGACTCTCTCTAACCCTCCTAGGGGGTGGGCAAAAAAGTGAGAAGAGAAACATCACCAGGGCAGCTGACCTAAACCAACCAAAGGGATGTTCCATACCATGTGATGTCACACTCAGCAATAAAAGGTGGAAACAGGAAGAAGAGGGGAGGGGTGGGCTCTCGTTGGGAAAACATCGGTTCTCCTCCCGAACACCGGCTATGTTCATTGAGGCCCTGCTTCAAGGACGTGGTCAAGCATCGCTCATTTGTGGGAAGTAGTGAGTAATTTCTTTCCTCTGCACTTCCACATAGCCTTTATTTGTTTTGTTTGTTGTGTGTTTTTTTTTTCCCCCTTTTTTCCCTTTCCCCCTCTCTTTTCCCCTTTTCCTTTTTCTCCCCCTTTAGTTAAATTGTTTAGTTAATAATAATATTTCAGTTACAGTTGTTGTTATTATTATTATTGTTATTGTTATTATTATTATTATTATTATTTCCCTTTAATTAAATTATTTTTATCTCAACCCGTGAGTTGTTCTTTACTTTACTTCTTCCCCTCCTCATCTAAGGAGGGAGAGTGAGAGAGCGGTTGTGGTGTTCAGCTGCCTAGCACGGTAAAACCACCAGTGTTCCACGGTGCCAGCGACCAGCCAAACTGCCCTCTGCTATCTGCTTTTCTGTCACTGGTCCACTGTTGGGAATTGGCACAAAGGGCGTGGACATGAGTCCGTGGAACAGTTGTTCGATCTGAGCTTGCTTTAAGCAACCAGGAGTAGGCCTTAGCAAATCTCATGGCCTGCTGTAGCTGAGCAAACCAAGCTACCAGGGCAACTATGAGAAGCTCCCACGACAATGATTCCCACATCGCCCAATTGAGGAATTCAGAAAAATATTGTTACCAGCAGCTGGCTTCAAGGACAAGATCTACGTGACTGCTAATCACAAGGGGGTTGTTTTCTTGACTGCTAATCATGAGGGGGGTTGTTTTCTTGCAGGTGGGGTTGTTTTCTTCTAGTTGTTTGTCTGAGTGCTTTTGACCAATCTGTCCGCCCCTGTTAAGTTCACTATAAAAGTTAGGCTATTCGGGCAATAAAATGGAGCATGATCTGACTCTACTGGTGTCTGTCGTGCTTTCGGCCATGCGTCTTCTAACAAATTGCGCCCGAACAGGCTGCGACCTGAACAGGAGAGACCCGAACAGGCTGACACCAGCGGCGCCGGGACATCGGAGTGGCGCCGGCACATCGGAGTGGCGCCGGGAGACCCAAGGCACCCGGAGGGACTACCGCCGTACGGAGAGAGCCCTGAGAGACGCTGCAGAGCCACGGACGGCTCTGAGAGACACAGAGAGACCTGACAGAAGCCGGAACACCTGAGACGCATTGAGAAACTCCTGTGGTGGTTTTACCGTGCTGGGCAGCTAAACCCCACAACCGCTCTCTCACTCCCCCTCCTTTAGATGAGGAGGGGGAGAAGTAAAGCAAAGAACAACTCACGGGTTGAGATAAGGATAATTTAATTAAAAGGAAATAATTATAATAATTAAATAAAGACTACCATGAACTAAACAATTTAACTAAGGGGAAATAAAAGGGAAAGGGGAAAAAGGGAGGAAAACAAACAAACAAAATAAATGAAAGCTATATGGAAGTGCAGAGGAAAGAAATTACTCTCTACTTCCCACAAATGAGCGATGATTGACCACGTCCTTAAAGCAAGGCCTCAACGCACGCAGCCGGTGTTCGAGAGGAGGACCGACGTCTTCTCAACGAGAGCCCACCCCTCCCCTCTTCTTCCTGTTTCCACCTTTTATTGCTGAGTGTGACACAACATGGTATGGAATATTCCTTTGATTGGTTTAGGTAGCTGCCCTAGTGATGTTTCTCTCCTCACTTTTTTCCCACCCCCTAGGAGGGTTAGAGAAAGGCCCAATGCTGTGCCACTGCTGCTCAGCAGTAGAAACAACACTGGTGTGATAACACTGCTGTTCCAGCTACAAGTACAGAGTACGGCACTGTATGGGCTGCTGCCGGGAAAGTTAACATTCCAGCCAGACCCAGTACAACTCCAAGCACCGACCCGGACAAAGGACTCACGGTGAGACACGGGGAAAAGAAACCGTGGGGAGCGTGGGAAAAGATCCGCGGGGAAACGCGGGAAACGGAACCGCGCAGGGACGCGGGAAAAGGAGCCGCGGAAAACGCGGGACATTGAAATAATCGCGGTGCGATGCGGGACATCCGAGATCGAGTTGCTACGGGAGACCAGAGGCGTCAGTGGACAACGGCAGCTGACCCTCACCGTGTGGCGAGTTGGCACATAGCAGAGGGGCGGAGATCAGGACCCTGCAGTCTGTCTGACATAACCATGGAGGCAGCGGCAGCAGCAGCTGTGCTGCTTCGCTCTAGCATTCTCTTTATAAGAGGTTTATCTTGCACTGCAAAAAAGACTATTCGTCCCCAGATCAGTGTTATAACTATTATTAATGATGACTTAGCTCTATTGCCGGGCAGGAGTGCAGAGACGCAGATTACACTGCCAAATGACCACCGGCAGGCTCTTTCACAATCCGCTTCTAGGGTTGCAGCTGGCACTGCCTGCAGCCGTATAGCAGACGTTACACTCTCTTTCCTAACTAGTAATCATGTGTCTCATCCATTTGTGGTGAATGGTCAGTGGCAAAAAGAAAAGGGGGAGAGTAAGGGGCGACAAAGACAGAAATGGTACCAGGAGGATGCCACTGACACTAACAGCATGGGTAATAGGAGTAGTATAAGTGACAAAGGTGACGGTGCGGGGCGGCGATGGGTGCTGCCGCGCTGCGGGGCACTCTGCCTGCTGTTTGCCCCCGCCTGCCTGTGCACTGCTGAGCTGTGTCATATGAGAACATGCCAGGTAAATGAAATCAGCTGTGGTCCTCAGTCAACCCAGTGTATCCCAGTGTCCTGGAAATGTGATGGTGAAAAAGACTGTGACAGAGATCCTGATTGCAAGGATGGAAGTGATGAAATTAACTGCCCTTCGCGGACCTGCAGGCCAGACCAGTTCAGATGTGAAGATGGGAACTGTGTCCATGGGAGTAGGCAGTGCAGTGGTGTGAGAGACTGTCTGGATGGCACTGATGAAGCAAACTGTAACAATGTTATTCAGTGCTCTGGACCTGGCAAATTCAAGTGCAGAAGTGGAGAATGCATAGATATCAATAAAGTGTGTAACCAGCAGAGAGACTGCAAGGACTGGGGTGATGAGCCCCTGAAGGAATGCAACATAAATGAATGCGACTGTCCAGCTGGGTTTGAGTTTGTAGACAAGAGAAACTGTGGAGATATCGATGAATGCCAAAACCCTGGTATCTGTAGTCAAATCTGTATCAACCTGAAAGGTGGCTACAAATATGAATGTAGCCGTGGCTATCAGATGAATCCTGCTACAAGAACCTGGAAAGGGCCATACGGGTACAAAAATACAAACAACACCTGTGATTGCAATGACACTGCTAAGCAGGGTTTAGGGGTTTATGGCACGGAGACAAGGGGTAACAACTACAGTGTTTGGACCAATTGTACAGCTTTGGCCTTACCTCCTGATGTCTTTCTGATTTGCGGGGATAGGGCCTGGCAAGGTATCCCTGCAAATGCTATCAGATGTCCATGTTACTTAGATAAACTAATTGTATTTGCTCCTAGCTTGTTACAGTTGCATGAGATCACCAGACATAAATGGGCATTGCTTGCACCGGATCGCAGTGATAATGTTGAATTGTGTGGGGTTGCAGCTAGAGCGGCATTGGCAATTTTAGTGCCTGGAGTGGCATCTGCGGCCGCACGTAACAACTGCTCGGCTGCAGGGATCGGCTGTGGTGTGGACGCTCCTAGGTGCACCCTGAGCGTTTTGCTCGGAGGGGACTCCACTCTCAGCTGCTCACTGCAGGAGCAGACAAAGGTCTCCTGAAGCTGCAGACAAACAGTATGTTTTCAGCTGCTGGAGGGATACTAACTGGAGTGTTAATAATTGTGTGTGTTATTCTTAAATGTCCAGGTATTTTGTGTTGAAAGTATTTGTGTAAGGGTAAGGTTTTAAAACAAAGTGTTGCAAGTCACTTCATGAGGAACACAATGAGAGACAATACTTGTTTGTTTAGTTATGATTCTAAATTATATTGGCCGCACGTATTGTTTGCTTATCATTCTAAATTATATTCTTGTGGTATGATTGAGATTGAGATCTGCCAGAGGCCTCTGGGTGTGCGATTGTGCTCTGTGTGTGCGATTGTGCTGTGTACTGTGTGAGTGAGAGCGCGCTTTTGCCATAGTGCAGGTAGGAAGATTGCCATAGTGCAGGTTATTGCCATAGTGCAGGTTGCCATAGTGCAGGTTATTGCCATAGTGCAGGATATTGCCATAGTGCAGGAAGGAAGGTTCCCGGGATATTGCCATAGTGCAGGATATTGCCATAGTGCAGGCTGAAATCATAGGAAATTAGTGAGGGCAAAAATCATAGGAAGGATGGAGGATGAAGTAGCCCTAGATTTATTACAGCGCTTTTTAGAAAAACGGGGAGTCGATTGTAAGCAACTAGCAGGACTAGTTGCGATCGGTCGAGCAAAATCATGTTTCACAAGTACGGAGTTGTTGTTTGAAGTAGCCACTTGGAGAAATTTAAGGGAATGTACTGTTTAAACCTTTTTGATCATAATGAGTCAATTCACAAATCCATTACTTTCCTGAAAGAGCACGTGAGAAAGATTCAATATGGTATCAACCCTTTCAATCAATGGTTCACTGAATTGGTTGAAACAATGCATAGATGGTTACTGGGATTAGTCAAAGAGGGATTAAGGATTCTGTTCGCTGTGGTGTCAATCATCATTGCACGTGGTATTGTGATAAATGTGGTTAAAGGGTTACTTGCAAAAATGTTATAGGGATTTTGAAGCGGTGCTGGAAACAGGTACCCAGTGGATCCCTGCAAAGTGGACTAAAGCAGCCATAGACTCGGCACACGCCGAAGACGACCATGAAGAGGTTCGGTTCCTGATACTCATTCTGACAATGATGTGGGCTGCGACACCTCAAGGACTGCCAAGGACAGCCTTCGATCCTAAGGAGAATGTCTGGGTATCCCTGGCTAGGGAATTGAATACCACCACCTTCTGTGCAAGTCTAGCCAGCCCTAGCACACCTTCCGTTACATACCTTGTCGGGTTCCCATTAAGTGATTAGGTTTAAGTTGTGTTACCATTAAGTGATTAGGTTTAAGTTGTGTTACCATTAAGCGAGTAGGTTTAAGTTGTGTTAACATTAAGTGATTAGGTTTAAGTTGTGTTACCATTAAGTGATTACAGTAATTGTAGTGTTATTAGGTTTAAGTTGTGTTATGTCAATGTAATTGTGTTATGTCATATCACAGAATTTTTTCTAGGTTGGAAGAGACCTCAAGGTCATCGAGTCCAACCTCTGACCTAACGCTAACAGCCCTCCACTAAACCATATACCTAAGCTCTACATCTAAACGTCTTTTAAAGACTTCCAGGGAGGGTGACTCCACCACTTCCCTGGGCAGCCTGTTCCAGTGCCTCACAACCCTTTCAGTGAAGAAGTTCTTCCTAACATCTAACCTAAAACTCCCCTGGCTCAACTTAAGCCCATTCCCCCTCGTCCTGTTACCAGGCACGTGGGAGAACAGGCCAACCCCCACCTCGCTACAGCCTCCCTTGAGGTACCTAAAAAGAGCGATAAGGTCACCCCTGAGCCTCCTCTTCTCCAGGCTGAACAAGCCCAGCTCCCTCAGCCGCTCCTCGTAGGACTTGTTCTCCAGGCCCCTCACCAGCTTCGTCGCCCTTCTCTGAACCCGCTCAAGCACCTCCATGTCCTTCTTGTAGCGAGGGGCCCAAAACTGAACACAGTACTCGAGGTGCGGCCTCACCAGAGCTGAGTACAGGGGGACGATCACCTCCCTAGCCCTGCTGGTCACGCTGTTCCTGATACAAGCCAGGATGCCGTTGGCCTTCTTGGCCACCTGAGCGCACTGCTGGCTCATATTCAGCCGACTATCCACCATCACTCCCAGGTCCTTCTCTGCCTGGCAGCTTTCCAACCATTCCTCTCCCAGCCTGTAGCTCTGCTTGGGGTTATTGTGCCCCAGGTGCAGGACCCGGCACTTGGCCTTGTTGAACTTCATGCAGTTGACCTCATGTATTCAACGTCTGATGGAAAAAACCTTCGGCCAAGTATTGCTCGTACAAAAAGAAAAAGGGGGAATTGTTGGGAATTGGCACAAAGGGCATGGACATGAGTCCGTGGAACAGTTGTTCGATCTGAGCTTGCTTTAAGCAACCAGGAGTAGGCCTTAGCAAATCTCATGGCCTGCTGTAGCTGAGCAAACCAAGCTACCAGAGCAACTATGAGAAGCTCCCACGACAATGATTCCCACATCGCCCAATTGAGGAATTCAGAAAAATATTGTTACCAGCAGCTGGCTTCAAGGACAAGATCTACGTGACTGCTAATCACAAGGGGGTTGTTTTCTTGACTGCTAATCACGAGGGGGGTTGTTTTCTTGCAGGTGGGGTTGTTTTCTTCTAGTTGTTTGTCTGAGTGCTTTTGACCAATCTGTCCGCCCCTGTTAAGTTCACTATAAAAGTTAGGCTATTCGGGCAATAAAATGGAGCATGATCTGACTCTACTGATGTCTGTCGTGCTTTCGGCCATGCGTCTTCTAACAGTCCACCTTCTATACCCCACAACAGAGATCGTCCTTGTGGAAGTTTAACTGAAACTGGTACGGTCCCATGTAAAGATCTGAAAAATCCCGTTTAATTAAGGCGCCCCAAATTCCTCTTTAACTTTCTTAAGGCTTTGTTAGTTCGACAGTCCTGGAGGAAAAGGTGCTGTCCCTGATCTGTTCACTCCATCCATCCCTCATTAGGGAGCAAGACCTCATGGCTATCCATGCCTCAGTACTGGTGAAGCAGCCTCATGGGGGCATTTTTAAGGCAGGCTCCCAGGACAAGCATCTTCACTACAGACTAGGTACTTGACTCGATGCCCCCATGAGTGGAACTGTATAAAGCAGTTATCTGCTCAAGCTGTGTACCAGGCTGCATGACCCCAATGTCCTTATGGCAACTGAATAAACATGCTCTATAAACTATGGAAAACAAATATCATCTAGCGACTTAATCATGTTTCTTTCATTCATAGACAGACTGACAAACAGGACTAATTCCTCTCATTAATACCTTGACTATAGGCAGTGACGCTAACTGAGATGACTCATGGGGTGGATAACGTGCTTTTAGCAGAAGGGGGAAATGTGTGAAACAGAAAAAAAAGAAGAATGTCAGTAGGAATGATGAGTTTTGAACAAGTTTGTTGCTTTTTTCTTCCTTTCAGAGAAATGCAGTGCAGTACTTTCCAGAGGCAGATATTCTCCAAACTCCAGGTAACCCTCCCAAGTAAGGACAACAAAGAGAAGGTGAAAATCATAATGTTTACTCTCTAGAAAGCATTTGCATCGGCCTGACATCTCTGTGGCATCAGGATTGTTTGAAATTCCTTCTAAGGAGCTCAGCAAAGTAGTTATTTTGCTTTTAAAAAATATACTAGATTCCCAATATACAAAGTTGTTGAATTGAACTGACTGTAGCGCAAATTTTTTGTCTTACACTAAAGCCAATGGGTTGGTTTTCCTAGGCTTTTATTATTATTATTATTATTATTATTATTATTATTATTATTATTATTATTATTATTATTATTATTATTATTATTATTATTATTATTTCAGGTGGCCAAGAAGGCCAACGGCATCCTGGCTTGTATCAGGAACAGTGTGACCAGCAGGGCTAGGGAGGTGATCGTCCCCCTGTACTCAGCTCTGGTGAGGCCGCACCTCGAGTACTGTGTTCAGTTTTGGGCCCCTCGCTACAAGAAGGACATGGAGGTGCTTGAGCGGGTTCAGAGAAGGGCGACGAAGCTGGTGAGGGGCCTGGAGAACAAGTCCTACGAGGAGCGGCTGAGGGAGCTGGGCTTGTTCAGCCTGGAGAAGAGGAGGCTCAGGGGTGACCTTATCGCTCTCTATGGGTACCTCAAGGGAGGCTGTAGCGAGGTGGGGGTTGGCCTGTTCTCCCATGTGCCTGGTGACAGGACGAGGGGGAATGGGCTTAAGTTGAGCCAGGGGAGTTTTAGGTTAGATGTTAGGAAGAACTTCTTCACTGAAAGGGTTGTGAGGCACTGGAACAGGCTGCCCAGGGAAGTGGTGGAGTCACCATCCCTGGAAGTCTTCAAAAGACGTTTAGATGTAGAGCTTAGGGAAATGGTTTAGTGGGGACTGTTAGCGTTAGGTCAGAGGTTGGACTCGATGACCTTGAGGTCTCTTCCAACCTAGAAAATTCTGTGATTCTGTGATTATTGTCTTAATGCATTTGAACAACAGCTATTCTTGCGATCATGTTAAATGTATAATAGCTCTTTGCATTTGCTGATGGCACAACATAAGCCCCTGCAGTAAAATAGATTTGTGCTAAAACTCAAGTGCTTAAGAAATAAGGAAAGGGGTTATATTTTGGGTCAGTTCAATTATCTCAATTTTTTGGAATTATATATTAATTTTAGTATAAGCTGCAGCATGGAAGTGCAATTAGCATTCAGACAATGTGATAAAGTCTTGCCTGAAGTTAACTGTACAGTCTATGCTGGGGATTTGGGGAGGTTAGACGGTGCAGGTCACTGCCATAACACAGCTAAGCCAGGTCCTCAGACAGTGTAAATCAGCACTGTCAACGGAAATACCCTGATTTACACCAGATAATTATGTCCCTGCACTGCTATTTGAGATGGGCTTAAGATGACAGCTTTGGGATCATCACTAGAATACAGACTTTTCCTAAGTACCAAACTGCATTAAAGGCACCCAGCTAGACTGCGAGCTAGAAACCCAAGAAAGCCTTTTATGAACTGGCATCGAGCTATTCAGAACCGATGTCAGCCCCTCCAAAGAAGCCCCATTTAAGTAATAAGGAGAAAGCCTTGCCTTCTGCTTTCCCACCAGTTCAAATGCCTTCATCCCATTTTGAGTTAAACTGGTGCACTCTCTGTCTGGCATATAAAGATGTAGAGCACAGGAGAGACAAGCTCTCTCTGGTGGGACCCATCTCCTCCCAGACTTATGCCTTAGGTAGCAATTGGTAGATATTTACCCTACTACCATGTCTGACTCCTCATATCTGAATCTGCTTTAACCTCATAGCAGGATTAACCCAAGTTTTTTGTCCCCCCCCCCCCCAAAAAAAAAAAACAACACCTTGTCCAGTGAAAAACAAGCAAACAATCCCCCTTTGTTTCTAGTCTCAAAACTCCCAACCAGTTTGAGATAGGAGGTTCTCTCAGTGGTTTTGTGAAAGAGTCTTGACTGACAGAACCTGTCTAAACTCAAAGAATTAATGAGCTTGTATTTTGCAAGGGACTGGGAAAAGGAAACCAGCCGGAGAGACCCTTGATATGACTGCTAATGCTGCTTTGTTGCCATCCTTTGTTCAGCGCTCTTGGAGTGCCCAGCAGAGAGGGGCTCTGCTGCCTGCTGGAGAGGGGGCCCAGGTGATCCTGAAATGCAATTAATGCATAACATCTTCGACCAATCCATCTAATTTACCACTCACTTGCTTCCTCCTTTATTTTTCCCTATCACTATGAAGGATAGCCACTCATCTTTATATATATATATAAAAGAAAAAAAAAAAAGAAAAAGAGGAAAGCAAAAATAAAAGGGGGGGGGGGGGGGAGAAAGAATACACAAGAAATAATGTACTTTTCTGGATTCACCCTGCTTTTTCCCTTCCTGAGCACTATTTTGGGAGTCTTTTATTTAACAAAACAAGGTCAGCTCATCAGCACAAAAGCTGAAAGTTTCACAGGGTCCAAGACTGCTTCCTGCTTCCATCTATGGAATTATTTTTTAACACATTCTGAGTTAAAATTATCCCCTCTGAGCCAAATGCAGATTGACAGCCAAACACCAAACAATCACATTTTGTTAATCCATTTACAGAGGTATAAATGCCTAATCCAACACTGGTTTACTCTGACACCACAGTAACGTAGAGTTTTCTCATTTTTTCTTTCTTTATTTTTTAACAGAGATTTCTGTTTCTGTTTAAGGGAGAAGGATTCCAGGAGCCCCCAGGGCTGTGGGATTGCTCACCACCATCTCAGCCCTGTTTTGCTTGTTTATAGTTCAGAATGCAGCTTTTGTGTCAAAAACTGAAGCCTTTAACATTTTCAAAGCCTGTCTACCTCTCAGCTGTGGCACACATGCTGATGGAGCAAAACAAGGGCACCCAGAGTTCAGTAGTTCTCATATTTGACGTAAACTGTTTTCATTCTAAGGTCAATTTGAAGAGGAGGCTTCAGGTGCCATTCAGAAATGATAAGAGAGCCCGATGTAAGCCCCAATATTGCAGGAATAATTTAGCACTGATCAGTTAGAAATCATTGCTGGAAAGTTGCTGTCAGGGTTGTCTTGCCTGAGAGTAAGCTATGGATCTGGATCATTTAGACAGACAGGCAGACAGACAGATACAGGCAAGGAGGTGAAATTCCGTCCTTGTCACTCAGCAATCCAATTTAACATGATTTTTTTTCTATTGAATTTTGTGTGGTTGCTTCCACCATTGTAAGTACGTGGCGCTTGCTGTTGCAGGTTTGAGGGAGTGTGATGTAATCAATCTGCCAGGACTCTCCATATTTATATTTCAGCCATCGTCCTCCATAGCAAAGAGCCTTTGACTGTTTGGCTTGCTTGACTGCAGCACGTTTCACAGTCATGAATAACCTGTGCTATAGCGTCCATAGCCACTTCATTTTTAGCAGCCTGATCTGGTTGTTTTGATGTTTTTCAGTAGCCCGATTCTTGGGCACATGAGCCCAAGTACCTTTACAATCAGGTTCTCCATCTGGGCAGAAATATCTTCCCTCAATGCAGCAGCCCAGATGAGTTTGCCTCTGTGCTGCCAGTTGTTCTGCTTCCAATGCTGTAACCACCCCCACAGCGCATTTGCTACCATTCATGAATCAGTGTAGAGATAGAGAACTGGCCACTTTTCTCGTTCGGCAATATCTAAGCTGGATGGCTTTCACTTCTGAAAACTGACTCGATTCACCTTCTCCCTCAGCAGCTTCTGCAACTCGTCGTTCTAGTGGGTTTACATGGCAAGGTTTTGGTAGCAGGGGGCCATAGGGGTGGCTTCTATGAGAAGGATCTAGAAGCTGCCCCATGTTTGGTAAGGGCCCCACTGTTGACCAGAGCCAAGCCAATAAGTGATGTTGTTTTGTGACTCTGTGAGAGTAGATTTAAGACAGGGAAAAGAACCGCTGCCCCACACAGAAGCTGGGAGAGTAAGAGGAGTGAGGAACAGCCTTGCAGGCACCAAGGTCAGTGAAGAAGGAGGGGGAGAGGTGCTCCAGGAGCTGGAGTAGAAGTCCCCTGAGGCCTGTGGTGAGGGCCATGGTGAAGCAGGCTGTCCCCCTGCAGCCCATGGAGTATCACGGTGGAGCAGGGTTCCACGCTGCAGCCTGTGGAAGAGACCACGGTGGAGCAGGTGGACCTGCACCGATGGAGGCTGTGGCCTGTGGAAGACCCCTGCCGGAGCAGATTCCAGGCCGGACCTGTAGCCTGTGGAAAGGAGCCCATGCAGGAGCAGGTGACCTGGCAGGAGCTGCTGCCCGTGGGGGACCCAGGTTGGAGCAGTTTTCTCCTGAGAGATGGACCCCGTGGTACGGACCCATATCTGGAGCAGTTCTGGAAGAGCTGCTGCCTGTGGGAAGCCCACACCGGATCAGTTCATCAAGGACTGTATCCCGTGGGAGGGACCCCACAGTACAGAGGACAAGAGTGACCGAGAAGGAGTGGCAGTGAAGAAGCGCTATAGACTGACCATAACCCCCATTCCCTCTTTCCCTTGCGCTGGCCGGGGGGAGGAGGTAGAAGAGTGTGGATGGGGGGGAAAGGTGCTTTTGGTTTCTTTCCTTTGTTTCTCGCTTCCCTAGTTTGTTAGTAATAGGCAATAAATCTTACTGTATCCCTATGCTGAATCTGTATTGCCCGTCACAACAATTACTGCCTGATCTCCTCATTCTTACCTCAACCCTTGAGCCCTTTTCATCATATTTTCTCACCGTTCCTCTTTGAGGAGGGGGAATGAGAGAGCAGTTGTAATGGAGCTAGGCTGCCCACCCGCGTAAAACCACCACAGTCATGTAGGACTCCATACAGCAGCCTATCACCTCCAATGCTTTCCCACAATGCAACAGGACCCATCAGTGAATAGGGCATATTTCTTCTCATTTTCTGGTAGCTTGTTGTACAGTGGGGTTGTTGCAGCACAGGCCACCTCCTCCTCTGGTGATATCCAAAAATATTTGCCTTCTGACCAGTCCATAATCACTTCCAAGACTCCTGGGCAAATGGGGTTTCCTATTCGAGCCAGCTGAGTAATCAGTGCAACCCACTTGCTCCATGTAGCATCAGTTGCATGATGTGTAGAGGGGACCCCTTCCTTTGAACATCCAGCCTAGTACCGGCAGTCGGGGTGCCAGGAGGAGCTGTGCTTCAGTACTGACAACTTCCAAAGCAGATTGAACTCCTTCATATGCTGCCAGTATCTCCTTTTCGGTTGGAGTGTAGCGGGCCTCAGATCCTCTGTATCCCCGACTCCAAAACCCTAGGGATGGACCTCGAGTTTCCCCAGGCTCTTCCTGCCAGAGGCTCCAGGTGGGGTCATTCTCCTCAGCTGCAGTGTAGAGCACATTCTTTACATCTGGTACTGATGGGACTGGCCTAAGGGCTACTGCATGAACTGTTTCCTGCTTAATTTGTTCAAAGTCTTGTCGTTGCTCAGGGCCCCATTTGAAATCATTCTTTCTACGGGTTACTTGGATGAGCAGGTTTACAATCAGACTGTTATTTACATTTGCATGTCCAAATGAATGTGCATTCTCCAAAACCCCACGACACCTAGGAAAGTTTGTATTTCTTTTTTGCTTGTTGGTGAAGACAGCTGTTATTTTGTTGATGACATCCACTGTGATTTCATGACGTCCATCCTGCCACTTTATTCCTAAAAACTGGATCTCTCGTGCAGGTCCTTTGACTTTATTTTGTTTTATGGTAAAACCAGCCTTCAGAACGATTGGGACAATTTAATTCCCTCTCTCGAAAAATTCCTCTGCTGTGTCACCCCCCATATTAATGTCATCGATGTACTGCAGGTGTTCAGGAGCTTCCCCATGCTCCAGCACACACTGGATCAGTCCATGGCAAATGGTAGGGCTGTGTTTCCACCCCTGGGTCAGCCGATTCCAGGTGTATTGGACGCCCCTCCAAGTGAAAGCAAACTGTGGCCTGCACTCTGCTGCTAGAGGGATGGAGAAAAATGCATTAGCGATATCAATTGTGGCGTACCACTTGGCTGCCTTCGATTCCAGTTCGTACTGGAGTTCTAGCATGTCCAGCACTGCAGCACTCAGTGTGATTTCGTTCAGGCCAAGCTAGTTCACTGTTAGTCTCCACTCACTGTTAGACTTTTGCACTGGCCATATGGGACTATTGAAAGGTGAATGAGTCTTGCTGATCACTCCTTGGCTCTCCAATTGATGAATTAGCTTATGGATGGAAATCAGGGAGTCTCGGTTGGTGCGATATTGCCGCCGGTGCACCGTTGTGGTAGCGATTGGCACCTCTGTTCTTTGACCCTCAGCAGCCCCACAACAGAGGGGTCCTCTGAGAGACCAGGCAAGGTAGACAACTGTTTAATGTCCTCTGTCTCTAAGGCAGCTATGCCAAAAGCCCAGCAGAACCCTTTTGGGTCCTTGAAATATCCTCTCCTGAGACAGTCATTGCCGAGGATTCACGGAGCATTGGGGCCAGTCATAATACAGTGCTTTTCCCACTCATTCCCAGTTAGACTCTCTTCAGCCTCCAATACAGTTAGCTGCTGGGATCCCCCCATCACTCCATAAATACAGGTGGGCTCTGTCCCTTTATAGCTTGATGGCATCACAGTACATTGTGCACCGGTGTCTACTGAAGCCTTATACTTCTGTGCGTCTGACGTGCCAGGCCATCGAATCCACACAGTCCAATAAACTCGATTGTCCCTTTCCTCCCCCTGGCTGGAGGCAGGGCCCCTCTAATCCTGGTCAGAATCTTCATTTCTGTGTCTGAATGACTGCTTGCTGGAAGTTGCAGCAGCAAGCTTCTCAGAGAGCCCCTTTTTCCCGACTGTTTTTCTTTGCAATTCATGTAGCTGTGCCTCTAGGGTCGAGGTAGATTTTCCATCCAAGTTTTCTCATGTCCTCTCCATGGTCACGTAGGTAAAACCACAGGGTGGCATGGAGTGTGTACTCACTATATCGTCTTCCTTGCACAGAAGGACGCTTACCCCTGATAGCTGAGACACTGGTTTGTACAGGTGGGGAGTAAAATAATCTCTCTTCAAGTTGGTGGAATTTTTCAGACAATTTCTCCAAAGTATTCTCTTTTAGTTGGTGGACACTGGTTTATTAAGGTGGGGAGGAAGGTAAATTCTCTTTAAGTTGGTGGACCTTTTCAGAAAGTTTCTCCACAGCCCAGATGCAGGCCTGTAGGGAAGAGGAAAGACTTTCTTCGTACTGCCGGAGTTGTTTAGTCACTTCATCCACTGTAGGTTCCTCATGGTCTTTCCAGGCCATTATTGCCAATGAGCTGGCATATGATGATGGTGCACTCCATACAAACTTCCGCCACATGGGTCATGTACACTTAAATTCTTCTGGATCTGTGGATATTTGTTTGTTGTCTAGGTCCCTATAAATCACCTTCCGTATGGCTAATTCCCTCAGGTACTGGAGCCCTTTCTCCATAGTGGTCCACTTGCCTTGTAGACATACAAGTTCTTCCTTGAAGGGATACCTTGCCCTCACAGCTGAGAGGAGACGCCTCCAGAGGCTGTGAGATTGTGCTCCATCTGCAATTGCTTTGTCAATGCCTGCGTCTCTAGCAAGGGATCCCAGCTGCCTGGCTTCCCTGCCCTCTAATTCCAGACAATTGGCTCCGGTGTCCCAGCATCAGAGCAGCCAGGTGACAAGCTGCTCACCTATGCAGCGACCAAAATCTTTTTGCACATCTCATAGCTCACGCTCGTTTAGGCTTCGGGTAGTTACTGTTGCTTTTTCAACATCTTCATCTTCATCCTCCTGCTCCTCTGATGGCCCGTCTTCATCTTCCCTATACTTAGCCTGAGATTATCTGCGTTCTAAATGACCTGACTCTATAGCATCTTTTCACCTTGTCTACAGGGGCAATTTGCACTGGTACAGCTTGTTTCTCTGACACAGCTACAGGGTCTTCCATTGGGGCTGGGCCTGCACAGGGGTTGAAACAACCGCCGGGCCCGTCACAGGAGCTGGAATGACCACTGGGCCCGTCACAGGAGCTGTAACGACCGCTGGGCCCATCACAGGGCTTGGAGTGGCCGCAGGAGCTGGAGAGGCCACAGGAGCTGGAGAGGCTGCAGGAGCTGGAAAGGCCGCAGAAGCTGGAATGGCTGCAGGATCTGGAGAGGCCGCAGGAGCTGGAGGGGCCACGAGAGCTGGAGGGACCATGAGAGCTGGATAGGCCACAGGGTCCATCGTAAGGGTTGGAGTGGCTGCAGGGGTTGGAGTGGCCGCAGGGTCTATCACTAGGTTGATAGTAGCATCAAATGTAGCTCAATAGGCATAGGCCAGACCCCAGCACGCTACAGTGACTTATGTCTCTTTGGAACTGCCAGAGTGATGACACCCCTTTTTCAAGCATTGTACCAGTTTTTTAGGATTTTGCAGTTGTTCAGGGGTGAATTTCCAAAGCACTGGAGGTGCCCACTGCTCTAGAAACCTGCCCATATCCTCCCACACTCCCTGCCACTCACAACTATCCTGCATCAGGACAGATCTCTGGATGAGATTCCTAAGTAGCTGTTTAAACTTAAACAAAACCTGAAGTGCATTCAGGAGACATGACAACAAGAACATGCTGGTCTGAGTATCCCAAGGATATTCAACATCTTGGAGAACTATCGTAAAAAGGTCAGAGGATAAGAGGGCGGTGAAGGAGAAAGGGAAAGTGAACAAGTAGGAAAAATATCTTCCCCTTTCCCCTCCACAGATTGGCTCCCTGACAAAAAAAAGAAATAGGTGTAACTGTTAATAGTTTCTGAGATATGGTTTCCAAAGTATAGAGTCGATGACAGTGCCGAGTACAAACAACAGGTTAGTGTCATGACCAGCAATTTCATCATATCATAAGCCATTGTTACACCGCACAGTACCATAACGATCTTAAACCAGGGCCCGGAAAGGATAAACAGCATGGCAGGGAACACATACAGTATGTAATGTGCTATAAAACTCAATTTGTAAAACAGGCACAGCAGACTTGAGATTAAAGCAATCAACATTGTGACTAGCAACTATTATGAAGGTCTAATACTTATACCAATTTTAGTTTAACACACTCTGGTCAGATCTGTCATTATCTCAACCCTTCGAGCCCCATGTTGGGCACCAAAAGGACTGTTATGGTTTAACCTGGCCAGCAGCTAAACACCACGCAGCCGTTCACTCACCCTCCCCCCTTCCTCTCTGGGATGGGGGAGAGAATCACAAAAATGAAGCCTCTGGGTTGAGATAAAGACAGTTTATTAAGGCAGGAAAATAATAATAATGGTAATAGTACTACTACTAATAATGTGTACAAAAGAAGTGATGCACAATGCAATTGCTCACCACCCGCTGACCGATGCCCAGCCTATCCCCCAGCAGCCGGCCCCCCACCCCAGCTAGCCACCCCTATATATTGTTTAGCATGACGTCAGATGGTATGGAATACCCCTTTGGCCAGTTTGGGTCAGCTGTCCTGGGTCTGTCCCCTCCCAGCTCCTGCTGAACCCCCAGCCTACTTGCTGGCAGGACAGAGCGAGAAGATGAAAAATCCTTGGCTTGGTGTAAGCACTGCTCTGCAACAATTAAAACATCAGCACTCTTCTCATCCTAAGCCAAAATATAGCACCCTACCAGCTACTAGGAGGAAAATTAACTCTGTCCAAACTGAAAGCAGGACAATGCCCTTGTCTTTAGCAATGGGAATCCACTCTCCCCCCCCCCCTCCAGCCCTCATTGAGTGGCCACCACCTTTTACAGTTCGTATAATTCAAGTGAAATACATCTGAGAGATTGCTTGGAGCTAAAGAAAATTGATGCTAAACTTTGTGAATTCTTGCATGAATTCACAGCAAGTATCTCCAGGAACACTTTAGAGGATGTACATATCCTCCTCAGGGATACAAGCACCAACACTAGCACATACCCCATGAAAAATAATCTCCCACAAATCCTTACACAGTTTAAGATCGATCTCTGTCATAGCAGGCTGGTTATTTGCTACTGGCTTTCTTTATTAGGACTTTATTAAGACTTTTTTTTTTTCTTCTGTTTAAATTTCTAACATCCTTATAAACATGTTTACTGGTTTCAAAGAAGCCACTAGAACAGCAGCACTGATTCCAGATTACCAACTCCAGCAATTGCTGTGAGTGTCAGGATGTTTTGTGTTGCTCCATGACTCCTTCTGGAGTTCTGCTGTTAGGCGTGCAAATCTTTTAGTTAAGCTTTTTCAGTTAACAAATAAATAACTTTCTGGACATGAATTGCTGTGAACAACAGAAGCTTGAAAATGTGATCCCAGTCCAGAACACTGAAGACTCAAAAACCACAAGAGAAGTGAAAAGAATCCACACATTTAATTACTTTAAAGAACAAAACAAAACAAAACAAAAACAACAACAGAAAAAAAACACAAACACAACAAAAACAGTAATGATTTTTAAACTTAACAGTGTAAGGATTTTTAGGGGTTCTTATTCATCACTTTTGAGCATCTGCAGATGGCATAGTTGTGAAACCATGAAAGGCTTTGGAGTTTTTTCCAGTGAGATGCCATGATTTGGGTCAATTCCTCTTGTCAGCTGTGCACTAGGTAGGGAATTCATATGCCCAATGAAAATACACCTGACGGTGGAGCTTTCTGTGGTGGTTTCACTTGGGTAAGTGTCTGAGCTCCAACACAACCGCTCTCTCACTCCCCTTCCTCAAAGGGAAAGGGGGAGAAAAAAACGATGCAAAAGGGCTCAAGGTTTGAGGTAAGGACGAGGAGATCGCTCAACAATTATTGTAACGGGGAAAACAGACTCAGCATACGGAGACAGTAAGATTTATTGCCGATTATTAACAAGCTAGAGAAGTGAGGAACAAAGGAAAGAAACCAAAAATGGCTTCCCCCCATCCACCCTCTTCCACCTCCTCCCCCCAGGTGGTACAGGGGAATGGGAGAATGGGAGTTGTGGTCAGTCTTTGTCTCCACCGCCCCTTCTCAGTCACTCTCATCCCCCTTGCCGTGGGGTCCCTCCCACGGGATGCAGTCCTTGGTGAACTGTAATAAATGGCTCAGTCTTCAAAATAGGACTATAATCAAAGTTTACAATTTATTAAAGGAATAGAGGTAAGCAAACAGCGGTGAGTGCGCAAGGAGTCTCTGCTTCACTAAGACGCACACCAGTTACATCAAGCAGCTGATTTTTATGCTCCTAGGCTAATACATATTCATTACTACTTCTAAAAAAAACCAGGGTTATTATAATTAGTTTCCAGAATCCAAACCCTCCTACTGGAGCATGCGTATCAGTCTCCGGTGGTCCCTCTGGGGGTCTCTCGTGCTGAAGGCTCATAGTCTTCCTCCCTCTTGTCCTTCTCCTTTGTCCAACTTGGCTGTATGTCAGAGACTTGTGCAGCGTACCTTGCAAGCTTTGTCTTTTAGTTGTTCTTCAGCTCTCCCCGTCTCCTCAATCTCCTGGCCAGATAGCAGAGACTTGCATAGTGTCCCATGCAATAGTCATAATAGTTAGCAGTTATTCTGAACCCCCCCCCCCCCCGATATCAGAGACTCCAAGGAAAAGTCTACAAATACATTTCCCTTCAAGCTCTCTATTAACACAAATTGCTAAAACATTCCTTTGCAAGATACAAGAACTATATAAATTAACCACTCTGTTTTTCTTAGACTCGTGGTTATACAAGGGTATGTAAGACAGAAGGTCACATTCATCATACCATGTGGCCCTAGCACTGTCCCATACTGACACGAATCAGATGAACATATCTCACAATCCTGCATGGTTTTCCTACAGGCAGCAGCTCTTCCAGAACTGCTTCAGATATGGGTCCATACCACGGGGTCCATCCCTGTGGTGGTTTTACTCAGGTGGGCAGCCGAGCTCCACCACAACCGCTCTCTCACTCCCCCTCTCCTCAGAGAGGAAGGGGGAGAAAATACAACACAGAGAACTCGAGGTTTGAGATAAGAAAGGTTTAATTAAAGGGAAAGGGAATGGGAGGAAAAAACAGACAAAAGAAGCAATCAGTCCACGCGGAAGCACAGAGAGAGGAAAAATTATTCTCTACTTCCCATCAGCGAGCGGTGTTCGGCCACGTCCTGGGAAGCAGGGCCTCAAAATGCGTAGTGGTTGTTCAGGAGGAACAGCCCCCTCCCCTACGAGAGCCCCCCCTTTTATTGCTGAGTGTGACATCAGGTGTTATGGAATATCCCTTTGGTTGGTTTAGGTCAGCTGCCCTGGCAATGTCCCCTCCCCATCACTTGCCCACCCCCAGCCTGCTGGCTCTTGGGGGCCTGGAAGGAGTCCTGATGCTGTGCCAGCACTACGCAGCAATAGACACAACACTGGAGTGATATCAGTGCTGTTCCAGCTACGAGTGCAGAGTACAGCACTGTGTGGGCTGCTGCAGGGAAAAGGTGACTCCAGCTCAGACAGACCCAACACAACTTCCACCCCTTATTCCATAACATTTGTGTCACAATCAGGTACAGTTTAGTATATAGATGTTCTCATCACCATTGTTTTCTGTCCATTGAAGCATTTTTATGTCTGTACTTCTCTTTATTCTATAGGTCTTTTCCCAAAATGCTCATAAAAACTGTTGATGGTTTCGCCTTCATCTGTCAAAGTGGTCACTCAGGGCAGGCGAAGTTGGTTTTCTTGATGCCAGCACCAGCTTAGCTCACATCACTGTTGCACTTGCCTGGTTCCTTGCAAAGTTGACCTGTCATTGGTTCTGCAGTGTCCTCCTACAACACATAACTTGGATGACAGATTAATTTTCTCCCAGTGTTAAATTTCCTTGAGGCACACACTTGATATCCCCATCTTTCTGCATTACCCTCCAGGTATACCCTGGTCCTTGGGCAAAGACAATCCCACGAGTGGGTTTGCCTTTTCCCATGGCAGGGGCAACCCACACCGCCTTCCCCATCCACTTCCCCACACGCACTACAGGGACTTTAGCTTCTCCCACAGTGTGTAGGGGTTTTGTTTCAGCAGGACCAGGACGGCTTTCAGACCCCCTGTTGTTAACTAGCCAAGTGGCCTCTGGTAGATTTATATCCCAATGTTTCCATGTCCCAGCACCCAATGCTCGCAGCATAGTTTTTAACAGTCCATTGTACCTCTCAACCTTCCCAGAGGCTTGTGGGTGATAAGGGATGTGATACACCCATTCAATGCCATGTCTCTTGGCCCAGGAAGTGATCAAATTGTTTCGGAAGTGACTCCCATTGTCGGACTCTATTCTCTCCGGTGTACCATGTCGCCACAGCACTTGTCTTTCCAGGCCCAAGATAGTGTTTCGGGCCGTGGCATGGTTTACAGGGCATGTTTCCATCCTCACAGTAGTTGCTTCTACCATGGTGAGTATGTACTGTTTGCCTTGGCGGGTTTGTGGAAGTGGTCCTATGTAGTCAATCTGCCAGGCCTCGCCATATCGAAATCCAAGCCATCTCCCCCTATTCCAGGGAGACTTTACCCTCACGGCTCGTTTGATTGCAGCACAGGTCTCACACTGATGGGTAACCTGTGTGATGGCCTCAATGGTCAGGTCCACCCCTCGATCACGAGCCCATCTGTATGTGGCATCCCTCCCCAGATGTCCTGATGTTTCATGGGCCCATCGAGCTACAAACAGCTCACCCTTACGTCCCCAGTCCAGGTCCACCTGAGCTATTTCAATTTTTGAAGCTCGATCTACTTCTTCGTTGTTCTGATGTTCTTCGGTAGCACGATTCTTAGGCATATGGGCATCTACATGACGTACCTTTACATCCAGGTTTTCTACCCGGGCAGCAATATCTTGCCACAGAGTAGCAGCCCAGATAGGTTTACCTCTGCGCTGCCAGTTGTTCTGTTTCCATTGCTGCAGCCACCCCCACAGAGCATTTGCCACCATCCATGAGTCAGTGTAGAGATACAGTACCGGCCACTTTTCTCTTTCAGCAATTTCTAGGGCCAGTTGTATAGCTTTCACTTCTGCATACTGACTTGACTCACCTTCCCCTTCCATGGCCTCCACAACTTGTCGTGTGGGACTCCACACAGCAGCTTTCCACTTCCGATGGCTCCCTACCACACGGCAGGATCCATTAGTGAACAACACATACTGCTTTCTGTCTTCTGGCAACTCATTGTATGGTGGTGCCTCTTCAGCACGAGTTACTTCTTCTGTCGGTGCTCCGAAATCCCTGCCCTCTGGCCAGTCCATAATCTCTTCCCGGATTCCCGGGCGGTTGGGTTTCCCCATTCGAGCCCGCTGTGTAATTAACGCTACCCATTTACTCCACGTAGCATGATGAGTAGTGGGGATTTTCTCTTTGAACATCCAATGTAACACAGGTAGCCGTGGGGCCAAGAGAAGTTGTGCTTCTGTACCAACAACTTCTGAAGCTGCTCTAATCCCCTCATATGCTGTTAATATTTCCTTTTCAGTTGGGGTGTAATTGGCTTCTGATCCTCAATAGCCCCGGCTCCAGAACCCCAAGGTCGGCCTCGAGTTTCTCCTGGGGTCTTCTGCCAGAGGCTCCAGGTGAGCCCATGCTCCCCAGCTGCAGTGTACAGTATGTTTTGCACAGCTGGTCCAGTACGGACAGGTCCAAGGGCTACTGCACGAGCTATTTCTTGTTTGAGTTGTTCAAAGGCCTGTTGTTGCTCGGGGCCCCACTCGAAAGAGTTTCTCTTTCCAGTCACTAGATATAGAGGACTCACAAGCTGACTATAGCCTGGCACATGCATTCTCCAGAATCCCACAAGGCCTAGGAAAGCTTGTGTTTCTTTTTTGCTAGTTAGCGGAGACATAACTGTTATTTTGTTGATCACATCCGTCGGAATGTGGCGACGTCCATCCTGCCATTTTACTCCCAAGAACTGGATTTCCTGTGCAGGTCCCTTGACTTTATTCCGTTTAATGGCAAATCCAGCTTTCAGGAGAATTTGAATTATTTTCTTCCCTTTCCCAAAAACTTCTTCTGCTGTGTTACCCCATACGATGATATCATCGATATACTGCAGGTGTTCAGGAGCGTTCCCCTGTTCCAGTGTCATCTGGATCAGTCCATGGCAAATGGTAGGGCTATGTTTCCACCCCTGGGGCAGTCGATTCCAAGTATACTGAATGCCCCTCCAAGTGAAAGCAAATTGTGGCCTGCATGCTGCTGCTAGAGGGATAGAGAAAAATGCATTAGCAATATCGATTGTAGCATACCACTTGGCTGCCTTTGACTCTAGTTCGTACTGGAGTTCTAGCATGTCTGGCACTGCTGCACTTAGTTGTGGTGTGACTTCATTCAGGCCCCGATAGTCCACTGTTAGCCTCCACTCGCCATTGGACTTCTGCACTGGCCATATAGGATTGTTAAAAGGTGAATGAGTCTTGCTGATCACTCCTTGGCTCTCCAGATGGTGAACTAACTCATGGATAGGAATCAGGGAGTCTCGGTTGGTGCGATATTGCCGCCGGTGCACAGTTGTAGTCGCAATTGGCACTTGCTGTTCTTCAATCCTCAGCAATCCTACAGCAGAAGGGTCTTGTGAGAGACCAGGCAGGGTAGACAGCTGCTTAATCTTCTCTGTGCTCAAGGCAGCTATGCCAAAAGCCCACCGGTACCCTTTTGGATCCTTGAAGTACCCTTTCCTGAGGTAGTCTATGCCAAGGATGCACGGAGCCTCCTGGCCAGTCACGATGGGGTGCTTTTGCCACTCATTCCCAGTTAGACTCACTTCAGCTTCCAATATGGTTAGCTCTTGGGATCCCCCCGTCACTCCGGAGATAGAGATGGGTTCTGCCCCTTGGTGGCCTGACGGCATTAGGGTACACTGTGCGCCTGTGTCCACTAAAGCTTTATATTTCTGCGGTTCCGGTGTGCCAGGCCATCGAATCCACACAGTCCAGTAAATCCGGTTGTCCCTCTCCTCTACCTGGCCAGAGGCAGGGCCCCCACTAGTCCTGGTCGGAGTATCTATCAATTATTTCTTCCAAACGTGAAGCAGAAATCTCTTCATCAGGGTCAGGAGTAATACTATTCCTTCTACTGCCTCTGGGGGACTGTTCAACAGAAACTGGGGCAGCAATCCTCCTAGGGGCCCTCTTTGTTGCTGCTGTATCTTTCCGTAGCTCATGTACCCGAGCAGCTAGGGCCGAGGTCGGTTCACCGTCCCACTTCCTCATATCTTCCCCGTGGTCACGTAAATAAAACCACAAGGTACCTCGTGGTGTGCGTCCCGGATTCTCCCTTGTTTGAGCCGGGGACTGCTGGCGCTTGATGGCCGAAAGATTTTTCCGTTTAGGTGAGGACGAAGCTATGTGTTCATCTAACCGTTGGGACAGTTTCTCCACAGCTGAAATGCAGCCCCGTACTGGGGGAGAGAGATTTTCTTCATATTTATGAAGCTGGTTGGACACGGTATCCACAGTTGGCCCCATCCCCTCGTCCCAACCCATGACTGCCAGTGTGCTGGCACGTGTTGGGGGTGCAGCCCGTACAAACTTCCGCCACATGGACGCTGTGCATTGGACTTCATCGGGGTCTTTAGGTGCCTGGGCGTTGTTTAAATCACTATAAAGCATCTCCAGCACAGCTAATTCCCGCAGCTGCTGGCGGCCCTTATCCATAGTGGTCCATTTGTTTACTTGGTAGACAATATCCTCTTTGTGGGGATACCTTTCTTTCACAGCTGTTAGGATTCGCCTCCAGAGGTTGATAACTTGTGCCTCTCTTCCAATTACTCTATCAATGAGTCTTTCTCTAGAAAGGGATCCCAGCTGCTTGGCTTCGTTGCCTTCTAGCTGTTGGGTATTGGCCCCACTATCCCAGCATCGAAGCAGCCAAGTGAGGATGTGCTCACCTGGATGGCGACTGAAGTCTTTCCGTATTTCTCGCAGCTCACTCAGAGATAGAGACTGAGTAGTTTCTGATTCATCTATGATTTCAGTCTCTTCTTTGTGATGTTGCCGTGATAACGCTGCTTTAGAGCCGCTTGCCTTTTCCTCTTCTCCCTCATCTGTAGAAGGAGCTTCTTCCCTTACTAAACGACCTGATCTCCGTTTCCACTGTTTTGTCTTTACTACAGGGGCGACTGATACCATAGATGGTCGGTCCTCTAGGGTGGTCACAGTGTGTGCTGTCTCATCATCAAATTCAGGAACCTCCCTATCCCCTTGAGGGTGCTGGGCAATGTTAATTGACATCTGATAGGCGTAAGCCAGACCCCAGCAGAGTGCAGCCAGCTGGTGGAGTTCTCTAGTATTGCCAGGGTCAGGGCATACATCTTTCAAACATTCCACCAGTTTTCTTGGATTTTGTACTTGTTCAGGGGTGAAATTTAGAACCATTGGAGGAGAAAACCCTGATAGGTACCTGCCCAAATCCCCCCACACACCTTGCCACCCACAACTTTGTCTGGGGACAGGTCCTTGAATAATATTCTTAATAAATTGCTTTACTTTGGGGAAGATGACAAACACTAGACCTAGTGATAGGAGGATAATATCTGACCAGGGGTATCCAAGATACTGAAAGGCTGCGTTAATTAGCCCACAGGGAGAAAAGTAGAAGGCACTGTAATTCTTAATATTTTCAATAAGATAATCTCCAGGAGACCAGGAGGATAACAATGCCGGGTTTGAATACCAAACAAAACTGAAGGCCAGTATGTTACAGCACAACAAGATAAAAAAAACAAGCACAGACTTCAACACTTTCTCCGATCGGATGTAAAGGAAAAAAGAAAACAGAGAGTGGGCTATATACAACATATCCACACAGAAAAGTATTACCAGAAAACCGAGCATTATGACTACCAATATGTTAGTTGTAAATACTTCAATCAATGCTATCGTTATCTCAACCCTCATGCCCCACGTTGGGCGCCAAAAAAGGACTGTGGTGGTTTTACTCAGGGGGGCAGCCGAGCTCCACCACAACCGCTCTCTCACTCCCCCTCTCCTCAGAGAGGAAGGGGGAGAAAATACAACACAGAGAACTCGAGGTTTGAGATGAGAAAGGTTTAATTAAAGGGAAAGGGAATGGGAGGAAAAAACAGAGACAAAAGAAGCAATCAGTCCGCGCGGAAGCACAGAGAGAGGAAAAATTATTCTCTACTTCCCATCAGCGAGCGGTGTTCGGCCACGTCCTGGGAAGCAGGGCCTCAAAATGCGTAGTGGTTGTTCAGGAGGAACAGCCCCCTCCCCTACGAGAGCCCCCCCCTTTTATTGCTGAGTGTGACATCAGGTGTTATGGAATATCTCTTTGGTTGGTTTAGGTCAGCTGCCCCAGCAACGTCCCCTCCCCATCACTTGCCCACCCCCAGCCTGCTGGCTCTTGGGGGCCTGGAAGGAGTCCTGATGCTGTGCCAGCACTACGCAGCAATAGACACAACACTGGAGTGATATCAGTGCTGTTCCAGCTACGAGTGCAGAGTACAGCACTGTGTGGGCTGCTGCAGGGAAAAGGTGACTCCAGCTCAGACAGACCCAACACAATCCCTCAGGAGAAAACTGCTCCAACCTAGGTGCCCCACGGGCAGCAGCTCCTGCCAGGTCACCTGCTCCTGCGTGGTCTCCTCTCCACAGGCTACAGGTCCGGCCCGGAATCTGCTCCGGCAGGGGTCTTCCACAGGTGGCAGCCTCCGTCGGTGCAGGGCCACCTGCTCCACCGTGGTCTCCTCCACGGGCTGCAGCGTGGAACCCTGCTCCACCGTGGTACTCCATGGGCTTCAGGGGGACAGCCTGCTTCACCATGGTCCTCACCACAGGCCGCAGGAGACTTCTGCTCCAGCTCCTGGAGCACCTCTCCCCCTCCTTCTTCACTGACCTTGGTGCCTGCAAGGCTGTTCCTCACTCCTGTCATTCTCCCAGCTTCTGTGTGGCTGCTTTTTTTTCCCCCTTTCTTAAATATGCTCTCACAGAGGTGCAAACAACATCACTTATTGGCCCAGCTCTGGCCAGCAGTAGGGCCCTTACCTAACGTGGGGCAGCTTCTAGATCGTTCTCATAGAAGCCACCTCTATGGCCCCCTGCTACCAAAACCTTGCCACGTAAACCCACTACACTTTCCAGGACACCAGGGGCGTCAAAGGCAAAAGCTTCATGCAAGGAGGACCAGAGATCACCCTCCTCCCCAGACTGCTGAAAAAGACAAAAGGAAAACAGGCTCCCTTTGTGGAGCCTGTGGACACGTGGACTTGGGAAAGGTTGTATAAGTACAGACAATGTGACTGTGGGAATAGCTACCTCAGGTGAAGGACCTAATCACATCCATGAAAGAGGGAAAGATTTTGGGAAGCTGGTGACATTGTCTATGGGAACAGGTTTGGGTAACTGCCTGTATGTGCATCTTCTGTCTCAGCTGATGTTTGGCTTGAGCACAGTCAAAATGAAGGGTATGTATACAGAGAAGAGCTCCTTCAGACCACACCTGGCCTTTCTCATTGACCCCTCACTGAATCCTTTGCTTGAAAAAGCAGTATTTCGGTATCCAGAGCAATCGTTCCACTGCTGTCTGCCACTGAATTTTAAGATCCCAGACTTAACAGGAACAGGAAGGCAGGCATTTCGCTTTGGTAAAGACAGCATTTTTCTTTTATTTTCTAAACAAAGTGTGGGATATATGACGAGGAAACCTACTCTTTTCTAACTACAAACCAAAGCATCTGGCTCCCAGTCCCTTTGTTCTGGTAGTTTATCTTTTACATCAAAAATTGCTCCAACACATCCCAATGCTGTACTAGATGATCTCCAGAGATCCCGTCCAACCTCAACAATTCTGTGATAAACTAACCATAGTTGAACTACTTTTAGAAACTACTGGGAGAAGGCAGGAAAGAAACTGGCCTTAGCATTTCAGCATGTAAAGGTGGATAGAAATAAAAGTTATTTAAGGAGTTAATTTCTTTTCCAATTCGTCAGCAAGCATTCTCAAGCCGGAGAGTCAATTTATGCTACTGATCAGAACTGAGCCTAGCAAAGGATGAGAAAGCCTAGCAAAGAGCAGTAGACTAATGTACATTAGCAGTAAGCATTTTGCTTTTTAGTTGATGGCTCTGTAGCTTAAATATTGTGGATACTAAAAGAGGAGAATAGAATTTTCTGTACTGAGCTGTACAGCGTTGGTTCTTGTCTCCTGCCCAGACAGTGCTTGCTGCCTTGGAAGATGGTGATCTCCCCATTTCGGCCCCATAACTCACTGAGTCTATTATGCCAAGTTAGACAGAGAGAACAGGAGAATTATTTCTTGACCCCTGCACCACCAGTTGAGAGACTCCTTTATCTTTACCTCATGATACCAACAGGAAGTTATTGGCACTGCTGGTAAATATAAACATTTAAAATCCATTACAGGGAGAACATAATGGGCTTTCTTTCCATCAAGATATCTTTGTCTTGATCAAAACACAAGCAGGGATGAGCCTTACTCCCAGTGGTGGGTGGTAACGGTCAGGGCTCCTTTGACCTCCTTGCATCTGACAGCCCTTTTCCTCTACTCTTTAGGGAGGGAAAGGTTAAATATCACCTCTGCCTTTCTTGTTTCCTTCCTTGTTGCTCTCTGAGAAGGAAAGGCCTTAAATTCATATAGTGACATTAAGTACAGGGTCTGCTGTGTTACTGCACTTCTAAATTAACAAAACATCCAATATTCCCTTTCATCCTCTCTCCCCCTGCCTCTCTCTGCCTCTTGGCATCCAAAGCTGAGCTGACCAAAGATTCCCTCTGCCTGATTTCCGTCCAGGACAGAACATTTCCGCTCTGCAATCCCCACGGGAGGCTCAGCTGTGCCTGTTCCTCACTGATGATGGGACTTCAGCAAAACAGTGGGAAGAGATGATGGAGGGGAAGCCATTGACACCCTCTTGGCTCTCTCCTGAAAATCCATATGGCACCACACAATACACCTCCCTCTTTCTTTTGCAAATCAGTGCTGCCACACATCCTAAAAATGTTTTCCTACCAAGCCAGACCTCTTCCCTTCTTACCTTCCGCATTTCCTGAAAATTCCTTTACATAGTCTTTTTTTTTCCTCGCTTGCTGCAAGAGACTGGAAGAATGAGGTTGAGTTCACCATATTACACATTTAATTCCTTTGCTTCCTTCTTATCACATCTCCCACCTCAAATAGTGGCTGAGCAAGCATTGGGAAAGTAGCACAGGACAATGCACAGCTCAGAGTCACCGTGGAAGGTGTGGGGCTGCCTTTGCTCCACCATTTCCTCCTAACCTTGGGAACAGCAAATGAAGAAGATAAAGAGAAGCAATTAAAAGGAGGCATGTAGAAAGGTTCTCCTATAAAGAAGACAAGCTAGGCAGTTGACGTAATCCACTTGCAATTACCACTCTTTTCCTAGATCCAAGAACCTCACAGAGATGAAATACAGCTCCTTCCCCTCTCCCAAATTAATGCATTCGGGACATCTAATAGTGCATGCTGTACATCTACGACTACACAGCTTCTCACTTCATAAAGAATGCTCATACCCTTTCCTAGACCGTTGCTGCCCACCTTACTTCTGAGACATAACTCAAAACACTTAAGAAGAAAACATTGGTGAAATGGGTGAAATGTCAGGTGTCTTCTTTAAGACAAAGCTGTGAGGCTCAAAGAAGCAGACAGGAGCTGCCTGAACTGCCCACAAGTTAAGCTGACCTGGGGCTTCAACCAAAACTCTTCTTTCAAACACTTCTAGCCAATGAGGAGAACGTGCACTTAGGCTCTGTCATGTAGAGAATCCAGCTCGTGTTCACAAACTGCAACAGAGCATGGGGAAGGTGAGATAAATCTTCCCATTTGCTCCAGTGCTTTTGGAAGATATTCAGCAGGAAGAGAAGTGACCTTTGCAGTAGTGCACAAAATGACTGCTTAGGAAGCTCTCTTTTCACACCTCACTGAAGGCAATTCCCAATTTTGTGTGTCACAAAGCCTCTGCGGTCTGCAGACCGCCACTGAAAGCACCTGACCTCATGCACAAAGGACAAGACATCCAGGCAGTGCCACTTCCCCTCTTCTGTTCAGGGAAGGGAGGGACAAAGCAAGGTGTCCTCAGCCTGGGGTACCTCACTCCAAGGACAGCTATACCCTGAGTCCAAGCACGGAGAGCTCCTCTGATCCGGCATGAATGTCGAGATGGAAAATTTGTCTGTGTGTTAGCAGCAAAGAGATGTTAGGGTTGTTTACCTCTTTGTGGAGATTTGGGGTAATTCCTTCTCGGAAATGCCAAGGGCTGCACAGCCTCACTACTTCTGAAAGGATCTGGTAAAGAAAAATACGGTAAAGAAAAATCTCAGCAAAGCAAGCCTGCAGAAGTCATCCGTAACCAGGGCAAGGTCTGTCTGCGGCCATTCCTCACTGCTCTCCCGGGAGGAAGCACTGGTGCTGTTGACTTCTCTGACCTCAATGTGAAGCCATCCTCTTGATGGGACCAAAAAAAAGCCCCTGTGGGGTGTGGATGCTTGGCCACGAGGAAGGGAGGGGCCTGATGCCCCAGGGAAGAGGACACTCTTGCTCATCCAAAGGCAGCAGGCCCTGACATGTGCTGGGGAAGCCAGGAGGGAGTTAACTCTGAGCAAGGATGTAAGGCTAGGGTACCACATACATGCAGCCACTTGTTTAAATTAAAATTGTTCATAACCCCTTTATTTCCTTGCATCTGATTCTTCCCCGGCAGATGACGAAATTGCTGGTCATTTGCAGTTTTTTCTTGCAGTGAAAAGCCCCAATCTATCATGTTGTCTCCTGACCCTGCAGTTAGAGGAAAACAGAATGACTCTGGGCTGTATTTTCAGACTCCAAAGGTTGCTCTGAGCCCGTTTTTGGTGCCCCCTCCTCCTGCTCTGCCTCCACTATATAAAAGATCAGGAGTCTCTTTTATAAAATAGTTCTGGCATTTCTATTATCACACATGCCTGAGAACAGGGATGCGAATATGACTGAATATTTAAAAAAAAAAAAAAAAAAAAAAAAAAGGAAATGGGGAGAAAATCCAAGTGCAGCCAAGTTGATTATTTAAAGAGCTGGGTGAAATTTGCCATCCTTTTAAGGTATCCTGGGCTCTGGAATATCACTGTGTCACTTAATGTTTGCAGTTAAGTATTTACAGATCTGTTCCTATGGCAACCGATTCTTCAAAGTTACTTTTACAATTCTGTTTTCTAAAATGTGTTTATTTGGTTGATTGCACAGGGATATTTGGAAAGCAGCCAGGTCTAAATCATGATTATTTTCCCATTAAGGAGAGGTCCTTTCTTGCCCAACAAGCCACCTCCCAGGCAAAGACGTTCCTGCTGATGAATAACTTCAAATAGAGGAAAGGAAAAATATTGAGTTACTTGGATGGAACCACTGGTTGGGGTAGCTGAAGGCGAATCCTTAATAATCATCAATAACCCACTCCTATTTTTCACCGTGCCACAGCAGGCAGGAGTTTATATCTAAAGGGAAAGGATAGGATCAGAAGACAGAGTATTACAGAGTTAGCACACAGTATCACAGAACATTAAATGGAAAAAATCTACGGGGTATCTGGCACTGATGAAATAGACTGAATATGGATGGATAATTACAATTAGGTGAGGAGGGATGGGCAGGGGAATAGCCTGATCCATATTCTACTGTCCTTTGTGTGAGACAATATCAGATGGTCAAATCAAAGAATAAGGAGTCAGGACTCCTGGCTCTCTTTCCAGCTCTGCCACTAAATATGTGACCATTCAGGCACTCTGTGCCTCCACTAACCTAAACTTCCAGGATTGTTGTCAGGCTCACTTAATTACTGTCTACAAAAAGCTTAGAAACCTATACAAGAAAGATGCTAGACAGGTACTCTGGTTTTAATGTTAAAGTTCAAAATATTATAATTGGAGAGCTGAAAAGGGGTGTGGACCTGAAACTGAAGCAACAGAATTACAGGAAGGCTTACAAAATGAAGGAAAACTAAGGAAAAATAATAACGTGGAGAATAAAGATTGAAAAATTAAGACTACTAGGCAGGTGACAGGCAAGGCAAATTTTGGCTGACAGAGATAATAAGCCACTCTTTTGATACTTTTTCACTTTTTCCTCTTGTTGCAGAAATGCTCCATTAACTCTCAGGAAGATGATTTACCATTTGCCCTTTATAGACAAAGCTGAAATAGTAGGAAAATCATAGCAAAACATATGACCTAGCTTTTGGCACATCCTGTGGCTCCAAACCTTTAATGCACAACATAGGCTCTTGGAATCTGAAGAGAAATGACAGAGATGCTTCTGTGCTATGGTGTTTCTTGAATCATAAAATCATAGAATATCCCGAGTTGGAAGGGACCCATAACGATCATCTAGTCCAACTCCTGGCACTGCACAGGTCTACCCAAAAGTTTAGACCATGTGACTAAGTGTTGCAGGAAGAATGGCCGAAAACACGACAGACACTAGGATGGTCAGATCATGCTCCATTTTATTACCCAAATAGCCTGACTTTTATAGTGAACTTAACAGGGCCGGATAGTGTCTCACACAAGATTATTGGTCAAAAGCACTCAGACAAACAACTGCAAGAAAACAACCCCCTTGTGATTAGCAGTCACGTAGATCCCGTCCTTGAAGTCAGCTGCTGGCAACAATATTTTTCTAAATTCCTCAATTGGGGGATGTGGGAACACTGTCATGGGAACTTCTCATAGTTGTCCTGGTAGCTTGGTTTGCTCAGCTGCAGCAAGCCATGGGATCTTTGCTGTTTCAAAAATCCCTCAACATTTCCCCCTTTTACTTTTTGAGCAAACCACGCCCGATGTAACAGTTTTGCAAGTTACCCTTTAACCACATTTATCACAATACAACATGCAATGATGATTAACACCACAACAAACAGAATCCTTAATCCCTCTTTGACTAATCCCAGCAGCCACCTATGCATCGTTTCAAACAAATCAGTGAACCATTGATTGAAAGGATTGATACCATATTGAATCTTTCTCATGTGCTCTTTCAGGAAAGTAATGGATTTGTGAATTGACTCATTATGATCAGAAAGGTTTAAACAGTACATTCCCTCAAAGTCGTCACACCCATGCCCTTGAGCCAAGAGCAAGAAGTCAATAGCAGCTCGATCCTGTAAGAGCGCATGTCACAGACTATTTTGATCTGGTAACATCTCCTCAAGTATCTCTGTCGTGGCATGGGCTTGCTTCTCGGCCCAGCATACCAATTTTTCTAAGTTGTTAAGTGCGGCCGCAGATGCCATTCCTGGCACAAAAATTGCCAATGCCGCTCTAGCTGCAACCCCACACAATTCAACATTATCATTGCAATCCGGTGCAAGCAATGCCGATTTATGTCTGCCGATCTCAAGTAACTGTGACAAGCTAGGAGCAAATATAGTAAGTTTATCTAAGTAACATGGACTTCCGATAGCATTTGCAGGGATACCTTGCCAGGCCCTATCCCCGCAAATCAGAAAGACATCAGGAGGTAAGGCCATAGCTGTACGATTGTTCCAAATGCTATAGTTGTTACCCCTTGTCTCCGTGCCATAAACCCCTAAACCCTGCTTAGCAGTGTCATTGTAATCACAGGTGTTGTTTGTATTTCTGTATCCTTATGGCCCTTTCCAGGTTCCTGTAGCAGGATCTTCATTCTTATTTGTTGTAACAAATAAGATCATTCTTATTTGTGGTAACACATTTGGTGCTGCTATATTTATTGTTTGAAAATGAATACTCACAGGAGGGTCTTCTCGGTCCCTAGTCAAACATAAGTGATTCAAGACAACCAATGTCTTGCACAATCGCTCATCGATGTTCTTGATCTCTTTTAATCTCACTAATTGTTCCTTTAAAACCTGGTGTGATCATTCAACCATCACTTGGCCCATGGGAGAATATGGAACACTTGTTTTAGGCTGAATCTGTAGGAAAATCCATTCCAGAACTCGACAATGCTGCCCTATCATTCCACCCTTGCCATCACCTGTGTCATTAGTAATCCGTACAATGTGGCAACTCCACTGAATATTATCCAGGAACATTTGTACATTTATCAAATTATGTAACACCATAGTTATATCACCTTTCTGGGGACAAATAGTAGCGTCTGATATTTGCCATCCCAAGTATAGCCATGGCTGTTTCTGTTGGACCTTCTCTGGGGCTATCTTCAACCCTTTTGCTTCCAATGTATCCCAAATAAACTTTATATCTGAATCCTGGAAGCATTCTGGCCGACCAAACCAAACGTTATCCATATAATGGTAAATAATTACATCACACCACGCTGTCCGAATTATATACTTTAACACGACAGACATTAGGATGGTCAGATCATGCTCCATTTTATTACCCAAATAGCCTGACTTTTATAGTGAACTTAACAGGGCCGGATAGTGTCTCACACAAGATTATTGGTCAAAAGCACTCAGACAAACAACTGCACGAAAACAACCCCACCTGCAAGAAAACAACCCCCTTGTGATTAGCAGTCACGTAGATCCCATCCTTGAAGTCAGCTGCTGGCAATAATATTTTTCTAAATTCCTCAATTGGGCGGTGTGGGAACACTGTCATGGGAACTTCTCATAGTCGTCCTGGTAGCTTGGTTTGCTCAGCTGCAGCAAGCCATGGGATCTTTGCTGTTTCAAAAATCCCTCAACAACTAAGTGCACAGTCCAATTGCTTCTTAAATTCAGACAGGCTTGGTGCAGTGACTACTTTCCTGGGGAGCCTGTTCCAGTGTGCGACCACCCTCTCGGTGAAGAACCTTTTCTTGATGTCCAGCCTAAACCTCCCCTGCCTCAGCTTGACACCGTTCCCGTGGGTCCTGTCACTGGTGATTAAGGAGAACAGGTCACCTGTCCCTCCACTCCCCCTCGCAAGGAAGTTGTAGACTGCGATGTCTCCTCTCAGCCTCCTCTTGTCCAGGCTGAACAGGCCCAGTGACCTCAGCCGCTCCTCATAAGTCTTCCCCTCTAGGCCCTTCACCATCTTCATCGCCCTCCTCTGGACACTCTCCAACAGTTTATGCTCACAGTTTTCGAGGTAAGGCCGCACCAGCGCAGAGCAGAGCGAGAGAGTCACTTCCCTCGACCAACTAGCAATGCTGTGCTTGATGCACCCCAGGATATGGTTGGCCCTCCTGGCTGACAGGGCACACTTCTGGCTCATATTCAACTTGCTGTCATCCACAACCCTCAGATCCCTCTCTGCAGGGCTGCTCTCCAGTGGACAACAAATGGACAAAGACTACTAAAAGAACCAGGAGAAGTTGCAAGGGGCAGATTCCTTACCCACAGGCAATGAAGGGCCTGGGTTTCTTCTGATTTATTTACCCTTAAGTCTGCTGGGTGAAGAGAAATTTCCATGATGCATGACCTTGAGGACAAAGAAGCAACAAGAGGTGGACAAGGTCACCTCAAAGAAAACTCTGAGAGGAGGGGAAAAGAAGAGGAAAAGAAAAGCAATATTAAACAGAATAACAATTGAGTTTGGCAGTGACCTACTGTATTATTACCTTTGGCTGGCTGGTGGGTGTTCACAGCCTCAAAAAATGAGATACAGATCACAAAAGCAACAAGTAATACTAACTGCTCGTCCCACCCTCTCTTTCCTCTCCTCTGTCATTTGTTGGCTGGCCCAGCTGAGTGTCCTGTGAGTAAATGGTTATTGAATGAAAGGATTGAATGAAGGATCTAACCAGCTCTATTAACTAGCTCTTGAGCCTCTAGTCTCAAGATCACAGCTGGAGAAGGAACAAAAATGCTTCCCAGTGCTCAAAGACACATAATTTCAGCTGCTGCAATCTTGTCCTTGCCTCCTAAAGACTGAGAGGTACTCAATGTATCTTCATGGCTTAATAAAATAGAGTGTGAGACTGTAGGCCAGGGCTCACACCACCATCCTGGACGGGTTTATTTACAGGTAGGGATGTAGGTGTTGTCCATGAAGTCCTTCAGTCCTGCAGGTGCTCTTTGCTTTACCCTCTGTTGAAAAACCCAACCCCCACGGATGCTAAGATGTAGGTTTTCTGGGGATGTCTTTAATAGATGTCCTGGTTTCAGTTAGAACAGAATTAATTTTCTTCCTGGTAGCTGGTGGAATGCTGTGTTTTGGCTTAGGATGAGAAGAGTGCTGATAACACGCCGATGTTTTAATTGTTGCAGAGCAGTGCTTATACTAAGCCAAGGACATTTCAGCTTCTTGCTCTGTCCTGCCAATGGGCAGGCTGGGGGTGCAGTAAGAGCTGGGAGGGGACAGACCCAGGACAGGTGACCCAAACTAGCCAAAGGGGTATTCCATACCATCTGACGTCATGCTAAACAATATATAGGGGTGGCTAGCCAGGGGAGGGGGCCGGACTGCTCGGGGTTAGGCTGGGCATCGGTCAGCGGGTGGTGAGCAATTGCATTGTGCATCACTTGTTTGTACATATTATTATTAGTAGTACTATTATCATTTTATTATTATTATTATTATTATTATTATTATTATTATTATTATTATTATTATTATTATTATTATTTTCCTGTCTTATTAAACTGTCTTTATCTCAACTCACGGGCTTCACTTTCCATTTCTCTCCCCCATCCCAGAGAGGGAGGGGGGAGGGTGAGCGAACGGCTGCGTGGTGTTTAGCTGCCGGCCGGGTTAAACCACGACAACATTGTATTATCCCATTATATATTCCCTAGCACAAGAAAGATGTGGACCCGTTAGAGCGGGTCCAGAGGAGGACCATGAAGATGTTCAGAGGCTGGAGCACCTCTCCTATGAAGGCAGGTTGAGAGCTGGGGATGTTCAGCCTGAAGAGAAGGCTCCAGGGAGACCTCACTGTGGCCTTTCAGTACTTAAAGAGGGATTATAAAAAAGATGGACAGCAACTTTTTACACAGGCAGATAGTGATAAGAAAAGGGAGGACAGTTTTAAACTAAAAAAGAGTAGATATAGATTAGATATTAGGAAAAAAATATTCACTCAGAGGGCAGTGAGGCTCTGGCCCAGACTGCCCAGAGAAGCTGTGGATGCCCCATCCCTGGCAGTGCTCAAGGCCAGGCTGGATGGGGCTTTAGGTAACCTGGGCTGGTGGAAGGTGTCCCTGCCCATGGGACATATGCTCTTTAAGGTCCCTTCCAACCCAAGACATTCTATGATCCTATGATTACTATTACATTAGGCTACAAATAAGGGATTTTCTTCTCATTCATATAGGAAATATATCAGAGAGGAGTCAAGACAAACTGGATTCTCTCTCATAACCTACACTATATAGCATGTTTATTTGCATTATGCAGACATCCTGAAAATAAACATTCCTAAGCCAGAAACTGCTTAAGACTTTCATATACAGTGTAATAAGTCTTTGCCCAGCCCTTCTGCAATGAAACAAGCTGGCTTCACTAGTAGTCTATTGGGTTCTCTCATCTCTATTACAAATAATTTTAGTTGCAGACATTTAATTAATGTTATAAATATACTGTTTATGATGTATTGTGGGAAATGACTGGCTCTCTCAGTATACATCACCTTTTGGTTTGTTGTCTTTCCCTTGGTGCAGTGGCCAGGTGTCTTGCAGGTTCCCAAGCAATCACAGCCTGCACTTCAGGGACGCTGCCCTCAGATTCACTCCTTTGCTGGGGAGACCAGAGCTCGCCATCATCTTGACGTCTTTAGGCATCTAACTTACACGCCAATGGGAGCACCTGGAGTGAGGGGCATGCAGAAGACAGCCATTTCAGGATGAGGTGTCTAAAAGTGCCTCCCTGTGCAGTCAGGGGGACACCAACCTGGACACCGAGACTATCTGGGTGCTCCTATTCTGCTCCACTGGTTCTAAAAGAAAGTCACCTCAGATTTCCCCCACTTCTAAATGCTAAAAATAAAGGAGATGAATCCCACCCCTATATAATGAATAGAGGCACACAGGGGCCTCTGGATTTCACAGGATTGTATTTGGACACCTACAGTTAGAAAGTATTAGCACTCCCCTCTTGTGCCTGGGCTCTGATCCATCCCTGTGGCTGCATTCCTTCCATCTTAGCAATGTGTTGTCAGGCTTGGATTTCCAAAAAGAATCCAGAGGAGTGAGAAACTTTGATGGGATGAAAGTGCCCTTCTCCACCAGGCCTCAGTGAAATGCCTAGACTGAGTTTTCAGAATAATGCCATTCATGGAGTGGCAGGATTGCTTCCAACAGTGAGTTTTTTTATGAGAAAAGTTTGAGTTTGTTGTAAGTTTTCGCCACACTTTGTGCAGTGTTTTCGATCAGAGGATCTGAAACATCTTACACAATTCACTTTAGAAGAGCTCAAAACTCATGTAGGGTTTGGCATCGTCATGGCTGGTGGTTTTCTTTTTTTGACTGAGTTAAATCGAGGCACCTCAAGGAAACCAGGGGCGTACAATGAACCAACAACCCGTTGGAGAGAATACAAAGTTACAGAGATGATCCTGTGGCTAAAGCACTCACTCAAGTATTAAAAAAAGAAAAAAAAAATATAAAATGATTTTCCTTTGCACAGACACCCATTACAAAGCAAAGTATTTAATCAGATCTCATCACACCTCCAGTTCCCCCCCAAAATACATGAAAAGGCACACTTCATCTTGACTAAGTAGAAGTGCACAAGTAGTTTAATAGTAGAGTTTTATTCTCTGACCATACAGCACCTTGCCCACTCCAGTAAGAATCATCTGATGCTACCACTGTGGGCATTAACTGTGATAACAAACTTGTGATAAAGACCCCAGTTCCTGGACTAAAAGCACCAGCACATGTTCAATGCAAATATCCTTGACACTGGTGGAAGTTTCACACACATACAAAGAGCACTGGCGTTCTTGGTATCTGTAAAAGCTACTCTGATGTATTGCGGGCCGCTTGTGAGCTTCCACACATGCAACATGCATATGTACACATACTCGCTCACACAGACACACACAAGATAGAGTCTTTTGCCACTTTCTATCTGGCAACATATTAATCTTGTGTTTCGCATTCTCTAAAAGCTTCACCATTTTAACATAATTACTACTGAAATTGACCTTTAAAATATATTCCACATTTCAAATGTCTTTAAAGCCCTCAGTGAGCACCATTTTTCAATTTCTGTATTGTATTGTTTGAAGTTGTTCAATTAATGTTTGCTTTGATTGTCACATATGACTGGATTATCTGCATCCTTTTTTAATAAAAAAACACATTGCTACAACAGAGTTTGTAACTTATCTTTGTTTCACAAACCTCTTTTGGAGTCTTTCTGCTGAGATATTTGAATGGACCAAAATCAGTAAGGACCAGCTGCTTTTGCCACTGAGGTCGAGCTTTGAAGCAACCCAGCAAGAACATACCAAACTAGCTTAAACATCAACATAGCCCTAAAATGTAGCTTACAGACTGCTGGGTACAGCACAGAAATTTCTGTTTTGCAGTCTTCTCCTCCCATTTCATACACCACAACCTGACATTTCATGTGAGCTTGAATTTTTGGAGAAAATTTCTGTTTTCCCTCTCCCTCCTGTCCCTGCTGGCTTTCAGTAAAATTGAGACTCCATCGAGCATTTGGCACCCAACTTTCCCAGACCTCACCAAAACTCAGCCCACAACATGTGCTTTAATTCAAGTACATACTTAAGTGATTTGCTGAACAGGAATCAAGCATATGCCTAACCTTAAGAAGATGTCTTCTTTGACTTTGAACAGAAATGCTTCAGTTGTCTTTACAAAAGACCAGAAGGAGGAAGGGTAGATTTTTATGCAAGACTTGCAATCTGCTAGGATTTGATATTGGTACTGGCACGCTGGTAGTGGTGTGGAGGTAGTAAAATGCAGGCAGACACAGGAAAATGGGTCTAGTCTGAAATTTTGGATGGCTTAGATCAAAATACTTCTACCCATGCACTCGATGTTTTATGCTTTTTTCCTGACTTGTGCTGGTGTTTTCTGAACTTCAGAACTAGGAAATTTAGCGGGGGAAAAAAAGAAATAATACCTGGTAGGAGTATATGTTTTGTTATTAATAGTAATACTTGGCACTCAGATGTCACTTTTCATCTCCAAAGCACTTTACATAATTAATTCATCTTTGCCATCCCTGTGTGAGATGGAGCTTTTCAGCAAGGCAGCGTGGAAGCTCATGCCTTCAGGACTGGCAGCGCTTGAAGAGCATCAGGCTGCCTGGATGGCACCGCTCTGGGGGCAGATACAGCTGAGCAGTGCCAGGATGGGGCTGCCTTAGGACATTCTGCTGGGCTATGTGCTAAAGGAGGTTTACTTTGAAAACGCTGGTAAGCGAGTCCCGAGTACTTCCCCAGTACTGTGCGGAGAGTGACGTTGCACAGCTCTAGTGACTCCTCTCCCTGCCGCTGTCCCCGAGTCCTGGTGACTCATCATGGCCTCTACCAGTCCCATTGGTGCCTGAACATCTATGGGACCCGCATTTCCATTCAGGGCAACTCCTCTTCCTTCACCAGGAGCTGGTGGGCATGGGGTGCCTGCCAGCACCCGGTGCTTGGACCAGGTCTGCTGGCAGGAGCCACACACGAGGAAATCTGTGAAATCTGCCTTTCCCCGTCTTCACAGCGACACCAGCATTTCTAAGCAAATCAGCATTGACAAAGGGCATGCAGCGGACTTGTCTCATGGCTCCTTGCTCAACAACTATATTTGCTGACCCAATTTTATTATATTCTTCTGTATTTCTTTTCCCTATGGAATGATGGAATGATGGAACTTTTGCATCAGGACCCGATCCAAAGTACCTTGAAGTAAGAGACTACTTTTCTGCCTTTGTCTCAATGGTTTGGTCACATATATGGACCAAATTCAGATACCTCCACCCTGTCTGTGACCATCCTGGGAGAGATGTTTCGATCCCATCAAAAGCCCATATGTGCATTCACTTTCTCAGTGTCCTGATCCAGCAGTAGATCAGGGTGGGCATCTCCCAGCAACAATCTCTGGTGAATAAATACAGCCAACCAGCAGAGGCTGCTTAGAGGGGATAACGTCGGGCAGAAAGCCCACGCAGGCACCCCCAGTGATGTAGGAAGCTCAGGGAGAAATGACTTTTGTCATGGGCCCTGTAGTGTGGCACCACAAACCAGGCTGCTCCATCTTCCTGCAAGTTTTGGCATGTGCTCTGCTGAACCCAGGGGATGGATGACGAGCTTTGGTCCTGCTTCATGGCCGTTCACATGTGCACGGGAGGAGCTCTCCTCCACCAGCCGGTGATTTGTCAGCACTTGCAATGAAAGTCAAAGTCTGCAATTAGAGGGAGTGGCTGTACTTAGGAGAGAGATGTAGAACATCCCAGCACATGCTCAGATTTATCATATTGAAAGAACGCAGTCCTCTTTCTACGCAGTTGCAGTTTTTTAAAAAAGGCTTACATTAGGATACCTCAAAGGTGCACTGCACCAGGGTATATGCTGTGGAGGAAGTTAATAAAACTTGTTCCTTGCATGGAAGTGAGAAATCTTACTACCTGATGATTCCTGATGGAAGTTGTTTCCGAAGCCATGTGTGCAACCTTGTACAGGTAATAATAGCAAAACACTCATGTCATTTTTCTTTTTTGAATTATGGGATACTAATGGCTTTTCTCTTCTTCTTTTTCTTTCTTTCTTTCTTTTTTTTTTTTTTTTTTTTTAGAGCCAAGAGCCATGGTAAAAATCAACTGATGACGTTTAGATTCAGAGAAAGACAGAACAGAAAAGAAAAAAGAAGTATAAAATGGGACAAATACAAATCTCTCTGGGAGGAACGCCAGCTGCTAGCTCCGCTATTATTATACTGGAGAATCTTATAAAACTCTAGCCATTAATAATGGGCTGCTGCCAGATATTTATAATTTATTCAAATTATAGGTCTGGATTTGAGGGAGCAGATGTTCCTCATGCAGACACTTTCAGAAAATGAATTCCAAAGAAACAAAATAACATTTGGTGCTATCAGTAGAGAGCAAAGACAGTATTTTAGTTTGCAGTCAACATCTGGACTGCCTTCTATTTTTATTGCCTCCCTCACCCCAGTTCTCTCCTTCCCATCAGCTGTTACCCCTGGATGATTCTGATGCTCTTCTTCTTTGATGGCAAAAAAAAAATGTTCTAGCTTGTCTACAGACAACTGATTTCACTGGGAGTAATGGGATCTGACTAACTTCGAATCACTTTGAGCATGAGCAAAGCCTCCAAACAAGCCACCTATTAGGAAGAAGGGAAATTAATTTTGATCCAGAACATAATTCCTCTAGTAATTTCAGTGTTTAGAGGCTGCTCTACCCAATATGGGGTTAGTTTTACCCTCCAGCAAATTCACAGATGTTCTCTCTCTTTCCATCTCTCTCTCTCAGCCTTGGCTAGGCTGGAGGAAGACTGGGTATGCATAAACCCAAAATCTCACTTGCACAGATGCTCCAAATCGAAGCAAGCTGTTCCATCATCTTCTCCAGTTGCTGGATGCTCCATTTGATACCATTCTAGACATGGTGCAACAGAACACAATGTGTGTCCAAAAACTGTTAAACATATTTCCTTGGGCACAGTGACAAATGCTGATGAACACTAAACAGCAGTGCTTGCTACCAGGCATCTCATACTCTGAAACAGAAGCCAACCTCTAGGACCAAATCCAGAGGTTGTAGCAAGATCCTGCTGGCCAGATCTTTTCCCTCTGAGGTCACTTTGCTTTCCACAGATCTTTGTGGTTCTGCGCTGCTTGGAAAGGTAGGCAGGTCCAAGGGAACTAGAGTGGTCATCTAATTTTCATCTCTTTATGGGTGACTGTAGACTTACATTCCCAACTGGTCCCATTTCACAATTCCCACCCAATCTCATGCAGTAACTTGTCCTCCAACCAGTCGCACATTGCCATCTGTCCTTGCTCCTGACCACCCTTTCCTTAGCTACAGTCCATTTGGGGAGGTACATGAGTGCTGATGCTCAGAGGTGTCATTCCTTCAGACCCTGTTGCCCCATGGCTGAGATTCAGCCCTTCATTATCAAGTCAGAGCTGGTCTCCCAGGCTCTGTGGAGGAAACAGGCTCCTCCAGAAGGCAACTGCTTCATCTTGTTTTTAGGAGAAGATGAATTACGCTTTCCTCTCTCTTGGCTGCAAAGGGAGCCATGAGTCACTAACTTGGTCACAGATAAACTACCCCGATATCTACATCAAAGCAGATGAATCCCACCCTAAGAGACTTAACAGGGTCATTTGCGGAGGCTGTTGCAGAGTTGCAGACTGGATGTGGGAATATGTCAGGGAGTGAAACCAATGCTATGAAGCCCACCCACTCTGTAGTATCCACAAGGGCTCCTGCACCTTCAGGATGGAGGAACAAGATGTGGAAACAGTTAGTTATGTGAGAATCTCTGCTACCTCTCCCTGCAAAACCTTTTCTGAGCTTGACAATTCAGTCCAGAAGTCCCCAGCTCTTCTAAAGAGCAAAGGAGAAGAGCCCCATGATTGTGCTCCTTACCCTATATGCATTTGGACTCCGTAAATATTCTGCACTTGGCCCCATATGAACAACAACTTCCCTCCAGAATCAGAGGGTCTGAATGACAGCATCAGCACTGAAACACCAAGGGCTCACAGCACAGTCAGTGGTTTCTCGAGGGCTCTGGGGAAGCAACTCCCACACAAACTATGGCTGTTGCAGACCACAGCCACCTTTCGATCGTAGATCTAGGGACGCCTCTTCAGCTTGCCTTATCTAATGCAGACCTCAAGCACAGGCGCTAAGATAGACTTTCAAAACAAAACTAACAAAACCAAAGTGGTCTTGTACCTAATTTTGCCCCCTTGAGAAGAAAATGAGAAAAGGGGCTGCACTGGAGAGAAACTGGCCATATTGCTTAATGCATAATTGGAAGGCATTCTACTACGCTGATGCTGAGGACAGGATGAAAACCTATCTGGAACAGAACAGCACTCAAGAGGTTATTTACAGCCACAGCATAAACAGTGAAAATTTACTGGAGTATATAGACCTCCCAAGTGTGCAGCTAAATGAGCTTCATCGTAATGGAATTGCCATATCCCCCTGAATTATACCTCAGTAAGGCTACCCTGCTGTTTGAAAAGCAAATTCAGACTTGACAGTAGGAGCCTGGATGACTACAATATGAGCCATAGGGAGAAGATAAACTATCTAAGTTGATAAGGATAGCATGGACTACTCTGACAGAGTGAAAACAGTGTGATCACTCACGGAGACAAACAGGTTGTGGAAATATGGCAGTGCTATATCTAAGTCACCTGTAGCGACATCGTACTATCTGGAAAGCCAACCTGTGCTTGCTGGAAACTGCAGCTCTTTGTCTGGTGTCAATCAGCACAGCTCCATTGATGTCAGCCTCTTTTCCTGCTAGTGTAATGTTCCTTTGCTAATATAATGCAATAATTCACGCTTTTTAAATCTTCAGTGGCGTTACACAGACTTCCACCAAGTGAGGGTTTGGTCGACAGCCTTATTATGATGCACATTCAGAAGAAGGAAGAGTTAAGATCACGGAGGCAACCTTAACCTCTTTCCTGATGTCTGAGTGCTTGACTGCAGAGCCACAGTGTTACTGCAGTGAGGTTTCCTCCCCAAACACAGGCCTTAAAGAGCCATGTGGAGCCACAATCACAAATGTGTGGTTTGCCAGATAGTGAGGGAGCTGCGGGCTCCTTTACTGATCCAACTGCTACGCCATCGCCATTGGCCCCTCTGCTGCTACAGCCATCGAAGGCTTTTGCTGTTACGCCCCCTGCTGACCTGGACGTGCCTTTTGACCCAGGCCTATTGGCCTTGAAAAGGAGATGGATATGCTTTTCTTTGATCTGGGAAGAACAGGATACATAAGGCCTGAAGAATGGAAAATGGTTAAAAAAAAATGGTTAAAATTGTTAAGTCATGGAACTTAAAGGATTGTTTGTTACCTTTCCTGATTGTTCATATGTATAGGCATACTTGGGTTTAGTATGTAAAGCAATGTTCTGTATATTTAGAATGTTTGATGTTTGTGTATGCATGTTGGTGGAGCGTAGACTCCCTGCACACCCAGCACTGTTTACTTGCCTTTTATACCTTTTATAAATATTTGTTTTATAAATATTACAAAATTCAGATTGAGTTGAGACCTCATTTACAACAAGGCCATCAGGAATATAAAAGAGTTTAGAGGGAACAAAGAAGGGTGATTCAGGAGACTCCATGCAGTCTCGGGTTTCTTGTTCTTCAGATGGTTCTCTTGTTCTCCAGCCATTAAGGCATGAAAGGTTCTGGCTGTTTGCTGTTGCTGTTATATTCAAAGTTGTTTGACCAATGAAAAGTTGTTTTGAGAAGGACTGCTGTGGGGAGAAGGGTATAAGAGGGGAGCCTGCCCTCAAGATAAAAAAGGCAACACAATGAAGTTACATCATCAATAAAGAAGCAGGAAAAAGGAGTGAAGAGGAACAGGCTGGCAGAATGGAGACTAGGATGGGAACAGGCACTTTGATTGCCTCATGAAGATAGGTTCGGCCAGACTCAGCAAACTGCTCAGAGAAGCTCGTAGAGAAAGTCACTGGAAATGGGCGCACCGGAGCTGGAGAGAAGCTCAAATTGAGGGAAGAGGACCTGTGCACACAACTGCCCCTCGCTGGTAAGCAGTTGCACATTATGGGGAATCATACGTCCTTGGAAACAAAGACTGTCCTGGTAACCTTACAGCTTATTCTCCTTATTAACAATCGGACAGTTTATGATCCTGAAACATGGGACCAAACTGAGGTCAAGGTGTGGGACTCTGCAACTAAAACCGACAAGGTTGCAGTGGGATTGCTCGGCACCTGGCGAGCAGTCTGTGAGGCCTTAAAGAGTCATCAGGGACCACAGTCAGAAACGTGTGGTTTGCCAGACAGTGAGGGAGCTGCGGGCTCGTCCACTGATCCTTCTGCTACACCATCGGCCCCTCTGCTGCTACAGCCATCGAAGGCCTTTGCTGTTATACCCCCTGATGACCTGGACGTGCCTTTTGACCCAGGCCTATTGGCCTTGAAAAGGAGATGGATATGCTTTTCTTCGATCCGGGAAGAACGGGATACATAAGGCCTGAAGACCGAGTTGCTTGACAACTTAAAGCGAGACATATTATTCAAAAGGAATGGAAAATGGAGAGTTGTTTGTAATCAAGAAAAGGAATGGAAAATGGAGACTGTTAAGTCATGGAACTTAAAGGATTGTTTGTTACCTTTTCTGTATTTGTAGGCATACTCGGGTTTAGTATGTAAAAGCAATGTTCTGTGTATTTAGATGGTTCGATGTTTGTCTGTGCGTGTTGGTGGAGCATAGGCTCCCCGCACACCCAGTGCTGTTTACTTGCCTTTTATAAATCTTCCTTTTATAAATATTACTAAATTCAGATTGAGTTGAGATTACATTTATAACATACCCAACAATACTGTCCCAGATGGCTCAGTAACTAGGGCATTGCAAGGGCTTACCACACTTTCCAGTGAATTGACAGAAAAATTAGGCATATTTACATCCTTGATCCGTAGTTGTAGGAATTTTGACAGCCATTGGTTGCTGCATTATCCCCTGTGTAAGTGGACTAGTACAGTGGTTAACTGAAACCGCATTATTGAAACAAATGATGATGGAGCCACCACCTAACTCAGATAAGGTGATAATGAGGAGATGGAAAACAAAGAAAGTGAAGAAGAAGATATCTACCAAATTACACCTTAGAGAAAAGTTTTGCAAAAATCAAGTTTTTAAAGAAGAAAAGGGAGGAACTGTGGGAATAGAGATGTTGTTTTTGCAGTTACATTGTTTAGAGGGAAGGAATGTGGTATTGAGATATGCTTACAGTGATAAGAAAGCTTAGCAGGTGACCTTGTAAAATGCAGACAAACAGACTCCTTAGGACAATTAGGTGAAAATCACAGTGGTAAGTCAAGTCAGATAAGTAAAGAAACATTACCACTGCAAACAGTAAAAAAGTCAAGAAATTTGAAATTTAACAGGCTGGCAACTGAAGGCCATGCATTGTTTGTGAAGCATCATATAGATTGTGAAGCTGGATTACCCACTCAGTGGGGAATCAGGGGAGGGTCCTGTCATCAAAAAGTATATAAACTGTGTTTTGGAACTAGTAGTCACGTGCTCCTGCTTGTGAGGTGCCCGCCATTGCAATCGTGAATAAATTACTACTTCACTTAGAACCTTGCCTGAGCCTAAGTTATTGGCTACGGATTGTTTCTCACAGGCAGAACAAAAGTATATGGAACACCAACTTTTTTTGACTGTTCCCAAAAATGGATTTCTTATATTTATTAATTGCGGTGGTGCAGAAACTCTGATTTTGCTGGTATGGGTATAGTAGCAGTGCCAAGAACGTGACTGTTGAGGGATTTTTTGAAACGGCAAAAATCCCATGGCTTGCTGCAGCTGAGCAAACCAAGCTACCAGGGCAACTATGAGAAGTTCCCATGACAGTGTTCCCACATCCCCCAACTGAGGGATTCAGAAAAATATTGTTGCCAGCAGCTGGCTTCAAGGACAAGGTCTACGTGACTGCTAATCACAAGGGGGTTGTTTTCTTGCAGGTGGGATTGTTTTCTTGTAGTTGTTTGTCTGAGTGCTTTTGACCAATAATCTTGTGTGAGACACTATCCGCCCCTGTTAAGTTCACTATAAAAGTTAGGCTATTTGGGCAAGAAGATAGAGCATGATCTGACCATACTGGTGTCTGTCGTGCTTTCGGCCATGCTTCCTGCAATACGTGACCATTTAGCCAATTTACAATTTAGCACTGCATAACCAAAGCTGAATGAAAGAAGAGGCTAGAAATGGAACCAGAAGAACATCTGGTAGATGTTTTTTGCTGCAACATTACAGTTAAGGAAGAGTCAGTGTAGCCAGCTGGATTTCTCTTTATGTGTAAGATTCTGTTGTTTTGGATCTGGATTGCAGTTTTATTTAATTTTTAAATTATTTTTTGTTAATTTTAATGACTGAATATTGACATTCAGATTGATAGCTAGAATCCATTTTAGAGAGATTAATTTATGAATGATTTCTTAATAAAAAGAAGTTCATAATTCTCTTAACCCTTTGGAACCCAGAGAAGCCTTTCTGTAACTGCCTCCTGTAGGACTGGAGGAATAGAAATCTCTGGGATTTCTGTACTCTGAAATCTGGGTCACTTCAACTTTGAATTTTTTAATGCTTATGCACTCCACAGTCCAATTGTGACTAGGATTGAGGGTATCCCCTTGTATTTTATTTATTTATTTTTTTAACCTCAATGTCCTCATCAATAGAACAAGGATAATAGTGCTTAGTTACTGCCAGGAATATTCAGGCATAATGTTTATAAATACCTTTGAAGGTTACAAGTTCTTTCCAAGTGCCTAGTATTTCTGCTGATTTCCTGTTGAATAGAGAACTGTGTATGTGGGGTTGGGTGGGGTTTCAAACATCAGATGTCAAGTTTTCTTTTATTTTTGTAATGATTTATGCAATTGTTAATCAGCAGCTGACTCCTCTGAGGAAACTTGAGGGAGATCATGCATTTAGAAACAATCCTGCTTCTAGTATTTTCTCTCCACTGTATTTTTCTTCCTTTGTTCTTTTGTTCTCTATTATGAAGGACATTTGCATGAAAACGAGGTTTTTGTTTCTTAAGGGTTCATCTGCTCCTGCTGCTTATTCCCCACCTGGCCATAATCCTCTGTGACATCTCAGTTGGTGACTGTGCAAATGATTATGATGTCAAAGACAGGATTATAACTTCAGGTGAGAAACAAACAGCAGGAACAGGTGAACTCAGGAGAAATACACATCTTGACTTTTCTCTAACCATTTTTATGCTAAAAGCACAAGAGAAATGCAGGTAATAGATTATGTATGCATATAGAAAATAACTGATGTGTAAGCGAATTGTACCATGTTAGTGAGTAACATGAGAAATCAATTCTTAAAATTCCTTTCAACTGTATTTATTCTGTAGTTTTGTTTACAGAAAACTACAATGCTGTGAAAATATCCAATGACAGTGTGATTAGGACGTATTTTTTTAAAAATTTTATTTTTGTTTTTACAATGTTACAACTCTTATAAGAGATTCCCTCTGTATCCCTTTGTTGTAACACAACATCCTTAGTTGGATTAAAATGAGGTTTGATTAAAAATATAAAAAGAATGACATAAACTGGACTAGAAACAAGTTAACCAGGATCTCTGAAGGGAGTGGGGCTTTGGAGCAGATCACTCTTTGTGAGATAACAAAGGGATGTTTTTGGAATTGGCTGAGTTCTGCTTCAGTTTTTTTCATCTGTTTAATGTCACATTTTTTTTGGGTGCAGGTTGTGGAAAGAAATAGAAGAAATGGTGTTATCATATATTGATATAATACTGTTTTGTGTATAGAAGCCCAGGTGAAAATAGGAGGGAAGAAGGGAGTTAATAATCACAGAATTAAAGACATTGAAAGTCATCCAATCCACAGCTTTGATATTTGAAGTACTCCCAGCTTCAGAGAAGCCATGGGGAGTGTTTGTGTTTTTTTTGTTGTTGTTGTTTGTTTATTTGTTTTTTTACAGAATTGAAGCAGTTATCTTCAGAAAACCAGTAATTAAAATTAGAAAGTTGGTAACATTTTTATTGCAGTCAATTCCTGTGGTGAGATTAACATTAGATAATCTTATAAAATAACCAGGCACCCTATGATGATCTGACATCATAGGCTGTACAGAGCTCCCGGTCCTCCAAGGGCTGTGATTGTTTTAAGGTTTTATCTCATGATAACTGTTATATATGGAGTGGTAATTCGTGTCAGAAAAATGGTTGATATTGTTATAAATGAACCATGGACATTTCCAGGGACAGAGGTGAGACTGACTGGCCTGTAGTTTCCTGGATTCTCCTTCTTGAAGACTGGAGTGACATTGGCTATCCTCCAGTCTTCAGGCACCTCTCCTGTTCTCCAGGACCTTTCAAAGATGATAGAGAGCAGTTTGACAATCACCTCTGCCAACTCCCTTAGCACACATGGATGCATCCCATCAGAGCCCATGGATTTGTGTGCACTGATCCCACTCAGATGCTCCCAAACCACTGCCTTATCAACCAGGGGGGAGCTCTCCATTTCCCAGACCCTTTCTCCTCCGTCCAGGGTCCAGGAGTCCTGGGCGGGGGGGGGGGAGGGGGGGTCCTTGAAGCAAAGACTGAAGCAAAGAAAGCATTCGGTATCTCCGCCTTCTCAGCGCCTCTCGTTACCAGGACACCCGCCTCATTCAGCAAGGCAGCCACATTATCCTTAGTCTTCCTTTTACTGTTGACATAAAAAAAAAAAAAACAAAACCTTCTTATTATCCTTTATCTCTTTTGCAAGCCTCATCTCTAGGTGGGCTTTTAGCCTTCCTCATCATGTCCCTGCGGGCCCTGACAACACTTCTATACTCCTCCCAAAAGGACATGCCCTTTTTCAACATTTCATAGACCTTCCTCTTCCTTTTGATCTTGTTGGTGAGCTCCTTGCTCATCCACGAAGGTTTCCTGCCCCCCTTCCCTGATTTCCTACTCTTAGGGATGCACTGATCCTGAGCTTGGAAGAATGTGCTGTTTAAATGTTTAAATGTTTCCCAGCTCTCACAAGCACCCTTGACTGCTAGTAATCTAGCCCATGAGATACCCCCAAGCAGGTCCCAGAAGAGGTTGAAGTTGGCTTTCCAAAATTCCAGAGTAGAAATCCTGCTTTTAGCCTTACTTCTTCCACCAAGTTCCATCTTGAACTCCATCATCTCATGGTCACTGCATCCCAAGCTGCCCCCAACCTTCACATCCCTAACAAGGCCATCCCTGTTGGTAAGAACGAAGTCCAGGAGCACTCCCCGCCTCGTCAGCTCCTCCACCACCTGCATCAGAAAATTGTCTTCAATGCATTGTAGGAACCGTTTGGACTGCATGTGCCTGGCTGAGTTGCTTACCCAACAGATATCTGGATAATTGAAGTCCCCCATGAGAACCAGTGCCTGGGATCATGAGGCTACTACCAGCTGCTTGTAGAAGGCCTCATCGACCTCCTCCTCCTGATCTGATGACCTGTAGTATACCCCCACAACAGTGTCCCCCATACCAGCCCACCCCTTAATTCTCACCCACAAGCTCTCCACTTGTCCATCACCCTCCCCCAGGTGGAGCTGAGTACACTCTAATTGCTCCCTCATATAAAGGGCAACCCCACCCCCTCGCTTCCCCAGCCTGTCTTTCCTAAAAAGGACATAGCCCTCCATGACAGCATTCCAGTCATGTGAGCTGTCCCACCACGTCTCTGTGATCGTAATGAGATCGTGGCCCTGCGACCAAACACAGATCTCGAGCTCATCCTGTTTATTTCCCATGCTTCGCGCATTGGTATACAGGCACATTAGGGAAGCAGCAGGCACAGTTACCCCTGGAGGGATGAGAGAAGATTCTGGACAGGGTATCGGGATCATTACCTTCACTGAGGAGCCCTCGGACGATCCTATGGGACAACTCAGAGGTTTTTCCCTACTATCTTCAACAGTGACAGCAGTGACAACTTCCCCCAGCCCTTCTCTGTCACGTCTAACTCCCCTCCCTTCCCCCATCAAACCTAGTTTAAAGCCCTAGTAATCAGCCCAGAGAGTTTGCTCCCCAATACACTTCTGCCCCACTTGCTGAGATGGAGTTGGTCAGCAGCCCATACCCGGCTTCTCAAAGGGCTGCCCAAGATTGAAATACCCAAATCCTTGGTCCAGACACCACCCCCTCAGCCAGTCGTTCACCTGTCCCATTCTCTTCCTTCTTTCTGGGTCTCAGTCACCCAGCAGGAGGAGAACACTACCTGTGCCCCTGATCCCTTCAACAACCTTCCCAGGGAGGCAAAGTCCTTTTTAATATTACTCATTTTTTTTGTCACAGCTTCCCGGGACCCAGCCTGAATGACTATAAGAGGATAGTAGTCTTCCGGTTTAATGAGTTGTGGCAGAGCCTTCCTAATGTCTCTGACATGCGCTCCAGGAAGAAAACACGCCTCTCTGGATAGGTTATCTGGGTGACAAATGGGAGCCTCAGTATCCCCCAGAAAGGGGTCTCTGATCACTAAGACTCTCTGCCCTTTTTTTTGTGGCACTGGTTTTGATGCAGTGCCCCGTCCAGCCCCGCTCCCTATGCTCGGTACTTCCCCCAATCTTGTCATGCTTCTTGGGGTTGCTTCCCGGGTTCTGACTACTGTCCAGACCCTCATCCTTTTCCTTTTCCTGCCTGAAAGCCTCGAATCTATTACCCAGGGACACTGTGGGGGTTGGTGGCACTGTGGGTGTCAGGGGCTGACGCCTCTGTGCTTTGAGTTGAGACGAGGGTCCATCCCCTTTCCTCTTGTGGGCAGTCAAGCCCTCTGTCCTGCAGGTGAGCAATATAAGATCATATAAGATTAATAGTTTCATGCTGATTTTCCATTTCCTAGAGTGGTGTTGAATTACAAATTTATGGGGGAGATCGGGGGGATGTGTACTATATGAAACTCTCAGAAAAGGGTAAAACCAAAGCATGGTTATTGTTATAAATGAAGTCTCAACTCTGAATTTAGTAACATAAAAGAATATTTATAAAAGGCAAGTAAACAGCGCTGGGTGCGCGGGGAGTCTATGCTCTACCAACAAGCACACCCACCCGTCGAACTTTCCAAATATATATAGGACATTGCTGTTACATATTTACAAGAAACCCGAGTACGCCTATACATATGGATATCCTATCCCCGCTTCATATTATAATTCTCTTTGTGGTGGTCGTTGTGGGTGAAAGTCTCACGGTTTCCCCATCACCATTAGCAACCTTTTGTTCCAGACTGCAGGAGCGGCTTCGACCGTCTTCCTCTTCTTCTGCATATGCTCTGCCCACCACAAGGTTCCCGAAAGCAACAAAACGTGATTGCTTTTCCCGCGTTTCGTTAACCCTTGAAACCACACTAATAATATTATTATCATATAACATTAAACAATAAATGTTAACAGTTCTAACCAGCAAACCCCCAGCAACTTCCGTGCCTTAACAGAGGGGAAAACAAGCAACCCCAGATGGCAGAGCGTCACCTCAATCACCCTTCTTTGTTTCCTCTAAACTCTTTACATTCCTGATGACCTCATCGTTAAGAGTCTGATGTTATCACCAACCAGGAGGCTTTCTGACCCCCATTGCCACATTCCCAAATCAACCCCTTCTTTATTAATATCAACCATTTTTCTGACACGAATTACCACTCCATATATAACAATCCCTCCTCTTCTTTTGAATGTCATTAATTTGTGTCTTGGCTTCGAATTTGGCCAAGGCCAATTGAACCATAAAAGAATGCTTTCACAATATTCTCTGTAAGTTTTATAAACGAGTTTTTAGCAATGGTTGGAATCCCATATTTAGTGTGATAAATTAGTAGGGGTTTGTTCATTGTCCTTGAGAATTTAAAGAATCTACTGAGGAGATAAGGTTTCACAACTCACGGCATTGTAACATGGGGACAAATGGGGAAGGGGGGTTGGGTGAACATCCTTGTTAAAACAAAGATTTTGTAAGATACCACCCACCCACCGCAAGACATCCTGTTTTGCCCCCACCTGAACACAAGCACAACACATGATCACCGGAGGAAGAATAACGACCCCCAACAACAGACTGTGCAGTCTCAGGACAGGTCTCGACAAGTCGACAAGTCGACAGGTCTCGACAAGTCTCAACAAGTCTCGACAAGCCGGAACTTCAATGCTATAAAACAGCGACACTGGAAAGGGGAAGTTGCATGCCGTGGTGGAGCGGAGACTCCCCAGCCACCCAGTGCTGTTTTGCTTGTGTCTGCTTACTTGATTAATAAAATAATTTCAATAGACCAGTAAATTGTGTGGTCTAACTTATAACAATTTGGTGCCGTGACTCGGATCAAGGCAATCTGATTGAAAGACCTTCGGAGGGGGCGCCCCGCTGATTTCAGCAGCCTTCGCGAGGACTACTTTCATTCAAATCCTTCACCGACGAACACAAAATTAGACACAAGCAAATAAAACCGGTAAACCCCAGGCAACCTTTGTGCACGAAGCCCGAACGAAGACCCACGGGGTGGATAAGTATAGGCCAGTGATCCGTTCGGTTGGGGTTGGGTATCCCGGAACACAACAAACGAGACGTCCAATTGCAGACGAAGCGAGTGTGGACCCCTCGGTAGTGCGGTTCCCACATCCCGTGAGGGACTGGGCCACAAAAAGGGGGAAGCGATCCATGCGTGTGTGTGTGAAGGTGTTCCGGAAGATGGGACAGAAGAAGAGTAAGCCTTCTGGTCCCATGGGTGGGGTAACGTCTGATGTTAGGTTACCCCGGGATTAATGATTAAAAATTGGCAGGATTCCCCTTTTAGGCCGGGAAGGAATAAAGTAAAAATGATACATTATTGTGTTGAAGTTTGGGGTGGTAAACAGATTCGAGGAGACCACCTTTACTGGCCTGTATTTGGGTCTTTTGAAGATTGGGTTTGTCAGGCCTAAATATTTATGTAAACTCAAAGGAACCCTTTAGTCTGGAAGAAAGTGAGTATGCGCACCTCTGGATAAATTCAGATACGAGGATGCATCTATATCCTCTAAAAGAAAAAGGAGGGCAGGATAAAAAGAGAAAGGACTTGGAAGTCCCGACACTGCCCCCGCCCTATATTCCACTGCCCGCATCAACGGCTCCCGTCCTTAATGGACTCCACGAATTAGCTAACCCAGGAGAATTGGAATTGGATCATGAAACACAGGGGCCGGTAACCAGAAGCAGGGCAAGAAATCAGAAATCTGCTTTAAGGGAAGGATTATATCCCCTACGAGAAATAGCGATGGGGGGACCCCAGCCAGGAATGGAATATGTGGCCATCCCCATTAACTCCGGGGATGTCCGAGATTTTAAGAAAAGGACAGGAGGAGGGTAAGTGAGCTTTAATGGCAACTGGCATAATGTTTGCAGCTGGTGAGGAATAATTCTAACTGGAATAATAACTGTACATTGTATATTGTATATATAAAAGCCCGGGCATTTTTGTTAAAGTATTCTTTTATACATATGTTAATATGTAAATATGTAAATATAAGAACTGCCATTGAGGTGTATGTCTAAGGGAACAAAATTTGCCCAGGTATATTATCGGCTCACCAGGTTTAAATGTCCTCAGTATAATTGTCAACAGGCAGTTAATTTACAGTGGTCTGATTTTACTTGTGTATCTATACATTGTGGATTTTGGAGGGATTGGGATTGACTAGTAAAGAGCTTCTAGGAAAACAGTGGAATATTAACCACTGTAGATTACAATAGGAAAAGTTCAAAGCAAAGAAATCCCGAGGAAAAGCCCTCTAGGATGTATACTAACACATTGGAGGGATATAGTGGGGTGAGAGGGTACAGAAAGTAAAGAACTCTTATCAAATATTGTAATCAATGGTGGCCACTTTATAAACTAGAGGATGGAGTGGAGTGGCCCCTAAATGGAACTATTAATTAAAACACCATATTACAGTCAATGTTGTTTTTGTGGAAAGAAGGAAAATTGGATGAAATACGGTATATTGATTGATATGTTGTTTCAGTATCTTGGAGGGAAAAGGTATGGAATTAAGTTGGACTCTGAGCCTTTGGTGCTGGTATTAGAAAAGTACGGGCTGGAGAAAGATAAAGGAAGTGTTAAAAGGGTTGCTGAAGGTGTTAAAGGTGTGGCATGTAGTATTTAACAGAGTTGTTTGAAATTGAATGAGCAGGGAAAGGTGATGTAGGCATTATCTAAGTAACTGTCTAGAAGTTTTGGTATATTTGCATATTTGCTGTGGTGTTTGTTCAGTTTCCCAAGCATCGGGGAGGGGGGAACAGCCTGCTCCACCAGGGGCCTCTCCAGCGGCCGCAGGGGGGCTTCGGCTCCAGCGCCTGGAGCGCCTCCTCCCCCTCCTTCTGCACTGACTTTGGTGTCTGCGGGGGGTTTCTCGCTCTCCCAACTGCTGTTGAGCAGCAGGTTTTTGTTTCTTTGTTTGTTTGTTTTCGTGGATGTGCTCTCACAGAGGCAAGGACTGTGTTGCTCATGGCTTGGCTCTGGGCAGCAGTGGGCCCCTTTGGGGCCAGATGAAATTGCCCCTTATCTACCACGGGGAGGTTTCTGGGTTTTTCTCACGAGTGCTGCCACTGCAGTTTCCCACTCCCACACCCCTCACACCCCCCGAACCTTGCCATCAAACCCAATACACTGGGGCAGTTAAGTCATTACTGACTTGTAAAGCATCAGGGATTAAATTAACTAATGAAACCCTAAATGTGATGGGGGTAGAAGGTACTGGGATAACAGTGCCACTTTTGGGGAATACTAAGCTGAGACCAGGGGATAAAATGATCACTGGGCAATTATTGTATGTATCCAAGGCTATACTAACTTGTTGGGAAGGGATTTGATGATGAAATTGGGCATTCAAATAGTAAATTGTTAGACTGGAATAACAGTGTTATTAATGGAGTGCTCTCTGGCCCTGAGAGCAAACATACATGTATATTCACCTCTGACTGGAAAGACCCTGAAATGGGGGCATGTTGTCAACGGAAGGAAGACACAGACGCTCAATATGAGTGAACAGTGAACTTTAATGGATAGCTCAGTCGCCTTTTATCTAGTTCGAACATAACTCATACATGTTGCAAAAACTAAGCTCAGGATTGGCTAACATTTCCCACTCTTTTCAGGTAGTTCCTCCTTCTTTTAGCCACCTTCCCGCCTTAGGGACTTTCCCCATCTCTCAAGGGCATCGTGTCCTTGAGCCTGATTGACTCATGTGAGTTGAGTACGGTACTTCACTAGCCCATTGCCTCTTAACTGCCCAACATCCACGTGTCTTATTTCACTTAACCATTCCTCCACAGGGGCGGAAGCAACAATATAGGTGGACAATTTTACCTCAGGGGTTTACAGGGCCACCTATCTATTTGGGTAAATTCTAAAAAAAGATTTTGGAGCAATTACAACCTCCCAAGAAGGTATTAATGTTACAAATATGTGGATCATTTTAAGGAAAATTGATACTCCCTGATGGGAGAGAAATGCTGAATAAAGTGATAATGAGGCAAATATTAACTGTTTTACATCAGAAGAGTCATTGGGAGGTGCAAGCAATGTGTGATGTTGTTATAAGAAAGCATGTCTGCATAGGAATATATACTTTAGGGAAGCACACATGCAGAGGATGTACTATATGTCAAAGGGTAAATAAAAAGGTCTTCTGTAACCTATCTAGAGGGGGATGGGAGCCAGGGCTTTGACCTTTCCAAAGTATACAGGTAGACTTTACTGAGTTACTTGTTTGTCCTAACTGACCACGTGACTGAATGGGTGTAAAGCTTTACTGCAAGGATTAAAGCAGGCCTTAGAGATTGAGTGGGATTTTCACAGCCCCTGGCACCCCTCCTCTTCTGGGAAGGTAGAGCGAATGAATGGTGAAATTAAGAAACAACTAACAAAACTTATGCTGGAAACTAAGGCTTCTTGGGTAAAATGCTTACCCCTTGCACTGTTAAACATATGGATGTAGCCCAGAACTGATGTAGGAATTTCTCCTTTTGAAATGCTATATGATATGCCCTATGATTTGGAATTGCCACTTGATCACCCTCAATTCTAATTAAGACTTGGAAAGAGACTTTTTTTTTAACACCACGATGGGGAAGGCCCCTATGTTGTTTTGCTTACTACAGAAACAGTCGTCCGCACTGCGGAGAAAGGATGGACACATGCCAGCCGTGTTAAAGGACCCATCTGTGACGAGAAGTGGGAGATCGCTCCAGGAAACAAAGACCTGGAGCTCACATTGCAACGAACTCGATAGGTACCGTGGGTTAAAGTAGAGGCTCTCCCCTGAAGAACACTACTGCTGCCGAGAAGAACTAAAACCTCGTAGTTGGCTGCAACCCAACTGACGAGTGAAGCAGAGGAGTGAATAAGTGGGGAAAGAAATGGGCCTCAGCCATTCCTATCGGTATTTGGGGGTTCTCGCAGTGATTTCATCCTGCATAGCAACTCAACACCACCCCCACCAACCTTTTAAATGGACTTTAAGTCGATTCGAAGATCAACAGGTTATTGCAACCCAGATAACATCGGGGGGGCCAAGCTTTACTTCTACACTATGTCAGCTGATCTCAAGGCCCCGATGCTGGGAATATATGGGATTTTATTTCTGCCCAAGTTCTAACCCGGGAAAGGGGTACTGTAAATGCCTGAACGTGTATTATTGTGCATACCGGGGGTGTGAAACCATTGCTACAGACTGGACACTCGGGGCTGGTCGGGATAAATTCTTACAAGTGGAATATGGGCTGCAAGGTTGTAACCAACAATTGGATCCTTGTTACAGGTGGCGAGGGCATGGTATAGGGTATACAGGAACCGTCCACGGAAATAAAGAAATATGCAAGGTTCTATATATCAATATAACAAACTCGGACGATACTAGCTGGGTACTAAGAAAAATGTCAGATTTTACGAACACGGAACAGATAGGGGAGGACTCATACTAATAAAGAAGGAAAAACCCGAGACTTCCAAGGTAGTCGGGCCTAATAAAGAGTTAATAGGGGGATGTTTGGTTGTCCAGACTGTAAAGATACCTGGGACTGCCCAACCTACTACAGTGTTTTCTAATAAGTTGACAGAGTTATCCTTTCCCACGCTGCTTCCAAGCATTGTGAAAAAAGAAAGGGGTTGTACCCGAGGAGATAACTGAAGGGTGCTGGCTATGTGTAAGTGTTAAGCCCCCATATTCAAATTCTTCCAAGTGCAGTTGGGGTCAGGAAATTGGGATAACTTTGACCCAAGTTACGGGAAAAGGTAGATGTATTGTCACAGTTCCAAGAGATAAAAATGATCTGTGCCATGCCACTGAAAAAAAAAAAAAATGTACCAAACACACAAATGGTTAATTCCTGCAAATAACACTAGGTGGGTATGTTCATTGTTGGGAGTCACTCCTTGCCTATCTTTAAAATTGTTTAACACATCTCATGATTTTTGTGTACAGGTGGTCATTATACCAAGGATTCTATACCACACTGAAGAGTATATGTATACCCATCACACAGTGGCTGAATACCATCTGGTAAAGATCATACTGGGGTTGTAAGAGATACAATGACTAAATTGCGGGAAGGATTAGAAAAACGCAAAAGGGAAAATGAGGCTCGTCAGAATTGGTATGAATCCTGGTTTAATTACTCACCTTGGCTTACTACCCTGCTATCAACCATAGCAGGGCCCCCTTGTTGTTACTTATATTAGCACTGACTTTTGGACCATGTATATTCAATCAAGTAATCGCAATTGTGAAAAGTCGATTAGAAGCTGCTCATCTTATGCTTGTGTGTGCTAAGTATGAATCTCTTGAGCAGGAGGACGACGCAGAAACTTTGATGCTCAGCAAGCAGATATTGCAAAAATTCAATGAACAAAATATGTTAGAAAAAGAAAAAGGAGGGATTGTGATAAATTAGTAGGGGTTTGTTCATTGTCCTTGAGAATTTAAAGAATCTACTGAGGAGATAAGGTTTCACAACTCACGGCATTGTAACATGGGGACAAATGGGGAAGGGGGGTTGGGTGAACATCCTTGTTAAAACAAAGATTTTGTAAGATACCACCCACCCACTGCAAGACATCCTGTTTTGCCCCCACCTGAACACAAGCACAACACATGATCACCGGAGGAAGAATAACGACCCCCAACAACAGACTGTGCAGTCTCAGGACAGGTCTCGACAAGTCGACAAGTCGACAGGTCTCGACAAGTCTCAACAAGTCTCGACAAGCTGGAACTTCAATGCTATAAAACAGCGACACTGGAAAGGGGAAGTTGCATGCCGTGGTGGAGCGGAGACTCCCCAGCCACCCAGTGCTGTTTTGCTTGTGTCTGCTTACTTGATTAATAAAATAATTTCAATAGACCAGTAAATTGTGTGGTCTAACTTATAACATTTAGCTCGTGTTTCAATTTCATGATTCCGCAAGGTGTATAATAATTGTACTTTTCCCAATTAACCCTCCTTCATTATTAACTCTTACCTCTATCGACCATTGATAGGGGACTTCTTTTGTCTCATAACTGGTTATCTTATTGCTTTCATTACATCGAGCTTACTCTGGTTTCCATAGCATAGGTTTAATAGGCATAGTAGTGTTTGTTCCTGAATTCTTCCCCTCCGGGTGTTAACAATACATTCACTACAATTCTGAGACCAATAGCATGTAATTAGGAGAGGTCCGGTAAAGGCCATGTTACCCGGCGGTTATTACCCTAAGGGGTTGCAGCCCTTGGTAAACCTTCTTGAGCCGCAGTACTGGTCCCTTCTCCGTGCTTGCCCTCTCCCTGATGCTTCTTAGGAAATGGTCCAGACTTACACACCCGATGGTTCTTCTATTTGCGTTCCACTTTTCCACGAGTTAGTGGGGGCTCGATTCAAAGCAGATAACCAATCATCTAGGTAAATTTTCCCACCTATTATTACATTTTCAGGTAATTCAAGATGTTGCGGGTATCTCTACTGGAGGTGGCACTCCCCCTATGGGATTTTGGGGTCCCCAAATCCTTCTATTAGTGCCTTTATATGAGTTTCCAATGATTGCTAATATTCTAATCAATACAAGATTTAACATACATACAATTAGCATCCAAAGGGTAGGTATGCCCTGATATACTTCAAGTTCTTTTAAGCTTAACTTTCAGATGTCCAGGAGTAGACTCAACCTTCCAGGTTCCTGTTACGGGTCCCTTTACTCGTGATGCATGTGTCCACCCCTTTTCCACTGTTCTTATAGCCATCTCTTTGGTAGTTCAGTAAAGTCCACCTGTTTTCTCTCAAATGGTCGATATGCAATTCTTCTTCCTCCAGCAGGTGCTTGCCTAATCACCTTCTTATTTACTTTTTGACATGTTAAGCATCCTTGGACGGTTTGTTTGGCTATCTCATATATTCCTACACACCCATAAAATTTTAGAAATTGATCACTCTGCTTTTGTTCCCCAGTGGGTTTGTAGGTGTAGCCGTAAAAGTAGACGCCTAGTTTGTTCCTTTGGAAGTATTTCTGTTCCATCAGGCAGAATCCATTTTCTTTCTTTCAGTTCTGCTCCTATGGTCTTTATAATTTTTATTTCTGCTTCTGTATACTTTTTCTCTTGTGTCCCTTTTCCATTATCCATTTCTTGTAGGGTTAGGACTACATCATGCTTCCTAAGAGCTGCTTCCCTAGCTTCTCTATCCGCTAGGTTATTCCCTCTTATGTGGAAGCCAGTTCCCTTTTGATGTCCTCTGACGTACCACAGCAATCTCCCTAGGTCCTCTCAATGCCTGCGATATTTGAGTAACTAAAGTTTGGTGAATCAGCCCTTTTCCCTGTGTGCCTATGAGTCCCCTTTCTTCCCAAATTTTCCCAAATGTGTGGACTATTCCATAAGCATATTTAGAGTCTGTATAAATAGTGCCACTTTTTCCTTTCAATAGTTCTAGGGCTCATAATAATGCATAAAGTTCACATGCTTGAGCGGACCAGGCAGCGCTGAGTGGTCCCAATTCTATTAGGACCATATCCCCATTTACGATGGCATATCCTGATCTTCTTTTTCCATCTACTACTTTGGATGATCCATCAATAAATAATTTTTCCCCTGTTTCTAATTCTGTCTCCTCGAGATCGGGTTGGATATTGGTTTGCAATTCAATCACTTCCACGCAGTTATGTTGTAGTTCTGTTAGGGGTTCCCCATATAGAAATTGTGCAGGACTCTGTGCAGCAGTTACTTTTAGTTCTAAATCAGGGGAGTCAATCAGGATGGCCTCATACTTCAGCATCCTACTATCAGTTAACCATTTTTCAGCCTTTTGCTGGAGTACTCCCCTAACATTATGTGGAGTATATATCTTCAGAGGTGCCCTAAAAGTGACTTTTCTAGCTTCCTCAATCAGTAAGGCAGTAGCCACAATTGCCTGTAAGCACACTGGCCACCCCCTACTCACAGGGTCTAATAGTTTGGAACAATATCCCACAGGTTTCTTGATTCCTGCCCATTCTTGAGTTAGTACTCCATATGCAGTTTGCTTAGAAACATATACAAATAAATAAAAGGGTCTTTCTAAATCTGGGAGGCTCAGCACTGGAGCTTCTATTAACATTTTCTTGATCAACCTCAACTTTTCCTCATCTTCCTCGTTCCACTTAATTTTTTCTCCAGTCAATTTTTCATATAAAAACTTGGCCTTTTCACTAAACCCTTCAATCCAGGGCCTACAATATCCCAAGAGGCCAAGCAGTTGCCTCACTTCCTTCTTCGTTTTGGGTGATGACAGGGCTAAAATCCCAGATACCCTGTCAGGATCCAATTTTTTTCTTTCCTTGGCTAAGCCAATGTCCTAAGTACCTTACTTCCTTTTCCACGAACTGTAATTTAGATTTTGAGACCTTCAACCCTTTTTTCCCTAAGAAATTAAGTAATTCAATAGTGGTTCTCCGTGTCTCTTTTTCAGTCTCCCCAGCTATTAAGAGGTCATCCACATATTGCAACAATTTTACTTCCCCTTTTACCTCAAAAAGTTGTAATAATTTTTCTAAGGTTTGGCCAAATAAATTTGGGGATTCAGTAAATCCCTGAGGAAGTACAGTCCATCTAAGCTGTTGTCACCTTCCTGTTTCGGGGTCTTCCCATTCAAGGCGAAGTAATTCCGCGACCCTTCACTTAATGGGCAGGCCCAGAAAGCATCCTTCAAATCTATTACACTATACCATTTATGCTGAGGTGTTAGGTGGTTTAATAAAGTATATGGGTTAGCCACCACTGGAAATTTGGTTATGGTTCGCTGATTCACAGCCCTAAGATCCTGAACCAACCTATATGACCCATCAGCCTTTTTTACTGGCAAAATGGGGGTACTATGTGGGGACATACATGGTTCCAGCATCCCCTTTTGGAGCAACCTGTCTATAACTGGTTTGAGTCCTCTTTTCCCCTCCAATGGGATAGGACATTGCCTAATCCTTATTGGCTGTTGTGGATCCACTATTTCTACTACCAAGGGTTCCATATCTAATTTTCCTGAATCTCCCTCTTGATACCATACTTGTGGGTCTATTTCTCCCTCATCTTCTTGGGTTAGGGTATATCGCTGAATTTTTAATTCTCCCCCCTGGCTCTTGATTTCCAACCCTAATCTTACTATTAAGTCCCTTCCTAATAGATTGTGCTCAGCCTCAGGCACCAGCAATAGGTCATTGAGACATAGTTTCTTTTCTGATTCTATTTCTATATTTTCCAATATAGGAACCTTAAAGGGCTCACCTTTTGCTCCTACTACCATGGTATTCCTCTTTCCTTCCTTAACCCCTTTTGGTAATTTTCTAATAGTTGATTTCTCCGCTCCAGTATCTACCAAAAAATACACCTCTTCCCTCTGGGGACCTATTAATAATTTTATCAAGGGCACATTCAATGTTCGGGTCCCTGAAAGATATAGCCCCTGACAACCCTAGTCTTCCTTAAACATTTTTTCATCCTGTTTCTTTATTCTACAGTTCCTCTGAAGATGCCCCTTTTTGCCACAATAGTAACAGATAGGGATTCTATCTTGTTGTCCTTTCCATTTATCCATGGGTTCTCTTTCACCCTGTTTTTTCCTGATCCTTTCCTGCTTTCCTGTCCACTTGGTTTTTGACTTTCCCTTATTGCTGCCATAAAAACATTTGCTTTTGCCTTTTGTTTTTCCCCATCTCTCCTCACAAAGACCTTTTGTGCTTCCCTCAATAATTCTTCTAATCCTTTTTCATGCCAATCATCAAGTTTCTCCAATTTCTTTTGGATGTCTTCCCAGGATTTTGCTACAAACTGGGTTCTCAACAGTGCCCCTCCTGCACGGGAATCAGGACCTATACCCGAGTACATCTGAAGGCTTTTTCTCAGCCTGTCTAACCATTCAGTTGGAGATTCGTCTCTACACTGACACTTGTTAAAAGCTTTATTTATATTTTGTCCCCTTGGAACCGATTCCTTTATCACTTGTATCATTATGGTCCTAAGATCCCTCATATTTTGCCTCCCCTGAGCAGCCTGATGATCCCAGTTAGGGTTGGTATTTGGCCATTTCACATCCCCTGGAGGACCTCCCTGATTTTGTCTTTCCCACAGTCTCATTCCTGCTTGCCTGCTCATTCCTCTTTCTTCTACAGTGAAGAGGATTCCTAATATGGACTGCATTTCTTCCCAGGTATACGTGTTCAGACCTAGGAACTGGTCCAATCTTTCGGCAACTCCTAAAGGGTCATCTAAAAGGTTTCCCATTTCCTTCTTAAAATTTCTTACATCTGACATGTTCAAAGGAACCACTACAAACCCTATTCCCCCCTGGATCCCCCCAGGGGTACCTCCCTCAAAGGGTAAAGGCCTCCTAAATCGTCAGTCCGGCCTCGTGTTTCACTTTCCTCCCTTTCTGTGGCCCTTATCTTACTTCTAGTCCTTTGTGCAGGAGGAGAGGGATAGAGAACAGGGGCCGTGGGCAATCGACTTTCAAAATGTGGCGGTTCTGGTTGCCATGAATAGGGAGGGGGTATATTATCCAGAGGTTCCCATTCTTCCTTTCCCCTGTCAGTTCTTGTATTTAAAGCGAATATTTGTTTTGGGGGAAATGAGTTTGAGGCTCCTACCCATAAAGCCGCATAATCGCTTTCTTCTTGGTTAAAAGGCTCCTTAGAGTTAACATAGCAGTTTAATGCCTGACATACCCAAACCTCAAAGGACCCAAAAAAACTGGCCAAAAAAACATGTGGCCTTAAAGGTTCCTTTGGCCATTTTATCAAACAAAATTGAGCCATTTTCTCTATTTTTTCCTCTCATCGATTTCCAAACATCCCAATATTTTAACATTAACATGGAGTAGTAATTTGTGTCGAGAAAATGGTTGATATTAATAAAGAAGGGGGAGATTTGGGAGTGTGGCCATGGGGGTTGGAAAGCCCCATGGTTGAGATAACATTAGACTCTTAACGACCAGGCCACCAGGAATACAAAAGAGTTTAGAGGGAACAAAGAAGGGTGATTCAGGAGACTCCATGCAGTCTCAGGGTTTCTTGTTCTCCAGATGGTTCTCTTGTTCTCCAGCCATTAAGGCATGAAAGGTTCTGGCTGTTTGCTGTTGCTGTTATATTCAAAGTTGTTTGACCAATGAAAAGTTGTTTTGAAAAGGACTGCTGTGGGGAGAAGGGTATAAGAGGGGAGCCTGCCCTCAAGATAAAAAAGGCAACACGATGAAGTTACATCATCAATAAAGAAGCAGGAAAAAGGAGTGAAGAGGAACAGGCTGGCAGAATGGAGACTAGGATGGGAACAGGCACTTTGATTGCCTCATGAAGATAAGTTCGGCCAGACTCAACAAACTGCTCAGAGAAGCTCGTAGAGAAAGTCACTGGAAATGGGCGCACCGGAGCTGGAGAGAAGCTCAAATTGAGGGAAGAGGACCTGTGCACACAACTGCCCCTCGCTGGTAAGCAGTTGCACATTATGGGGAATCATACGTCCTTGGAAACAAAGACTGTCCTGGTAACCTTACAGCTTATTCTCCTTATTAACAATCGGACAGTTTATGATCCTGAAACATGGGACCAAACTGAGGTCAAGGTGTGGGACTCTGCAACTAAAAACGACAAGGTTGCAGTGGGATTGCTCGGCACCTGGCGAGCAGTCTGTGAGGCCTTAAAGAGTCATCAGGGACCACAGTCAGAAACGTGTGGTTTGCCAGACAGTGAGGGAGCTGCGGGCTCGTCCACTGATCCTTCTGCTACACCATGGGCCCCTCTGCTGCTACAGCCATCGAAGGCCTTTGCTGTTATACCCCCTGATGACCTGGACGTGCCTTTTGACCCAGGCCTATTGGCCTTGAAAAGGAGATGGATATGCTTTTCTTCGATCCGGGAAGAACGGGATACATAAGGCCTGAAGACCGAGTTGCTTGACAACTTAAAGCGAGACATATTATTCAAAAGGAATGGGAAATGGTGACTGTTAAGTCATGGAACTTAAAGGATTGTTAGTTACATTTTCTGATTGTACAAATGTATAGGCATACTTGCGTTTAGTATGTAAAGCCAAGTTCTATATGTTTAGAATGGTTGATGTTTGTGTGTGCGTGTTGGTGGAGCATAGATTCCCTGCACACCCAGCACTGTTTACTTGCCTTTTATACCTTTTAGAAATATTTGTTTTATAAATATTACAAAATTCAGATTGAGTTGAGACCTCATTTATAACACAAGCATGCAGTAAACAAGTGGCAGTAATGAAGAAATAGGTACACAGCTTTACGTGATGAATGCTGGGCTTGGTTTGTGCCCTGGAAATACTTCAGGCATTACTGTAACTGTTTGAACTCACCACATCTGGAAACAGCAAGCTTATTTATCTAGGACCTGGGTTTTAAAAGTGATTAGGTACTTGACTGACCTTGCTTACAGTTAGAGATAGATGAATAAACAAAACCACATCAATTGCTTATGTATGTGCTGGATGCATTCAACTCTGTGTTGTCAGAAAGAACTGAAAGACACAGAGTAAAGATGGCATGCAGGAGAGAAAATTTGGAGACCTCATAGTATTTCCTGTTATTATTTATAAAACATGTCTCTTTTACCCCAATTCTAAGTAACCCACAACCACTGAGTTTTTTGATAGATGCTCCAATTTCTTTTGTACTAGTTCTTCTCTTTGGCATTCTTTCTTACATCATATTTTGTACCAGATTTATTCTAATAGTTCTTCCTTCTGGAGTTTTGTACAGGAACCAGCAACACTGGCATTTTGACATGAGGAGGGAGGACGGATTTGTTACAGGCCTTGCCTGTGGATGGCTTGTGTATTTTCATTAAAATATCACTTGCTAAAATACATTTAAAAAAAAAAACAAAACCAAAAAAAAACCACACACACACAAAACAGAAAGTAGAAACAAACAAAAACAAACAAAAGAAACCCAACAGGACTAGAGACAACAACAAGCCCCTCATAACTAACGCATTGTTGACTACGCAGGGGATGTTGGTGCATCACCCAGGAGGAAAGCTCCTCTCTAGGAGCTGGGCTTGGGCTCGATGCAACAACATTTTGGTCTCCTGTGAATATCAGACCAAACTCGCAAGGAACAAGCTTGGAAAGTCTCAACAAGCAAATTAAATCTGCAAGGCGTGAGCATTAGTCACCTTCACTTTTCTCAACATCAGGTAGAAAAATGGCCTGTACTTTCCTTTTCCCCCAAATACTTCTCTGAAAGAACAGCAAAACATACCTACTATTTATTAAAGAAATGCCCATGTAACCATAACTACAAGTTTGTCAATAGAAAAATACATAATAAATGGCTTGTTATTACAATTCTTTTGTGAGACAGTTAATTAGAAACTTCATTTGTCTACATGGATTGCACTTATTCAGCTATATTCTAATAAAATGCACACTGCTTCCAGTAAAGGGAATGCATTTGCTATTGATCTGCTATAAACTACTATACAGAGAGGTGTTATTATATCCCTGTGTAATAACAAGCCAATTATAATGATCAGCAAAACCTTTGAAATAAATTCATTGCATGAGGAGTGATTATCATAATGCATTCTAACTGTTCAGTGCCATAAATGCTTTGCAATTAATTGTGGAGCATATCTATAAATGTATTTTTAATGCTGTCTAAAAACACATTGACAAACAACCTTTACATTAGAAAAAGATACTAGGATTATAATGTGTCCCCGAGTTCACCTAGGAGCTTGAGCTGTATTTACAAAAGCGGTATTTTTTAATAGGATTACATTTTTTATTTCCTCCACTCTTCTCCACTCACTAATTCTTCCATTTTTGCTCAACAGAAAAAACTCCAAACATCACTGAGCAGTGTGAGGGGCCTATTATCCAACATACTGGATTTTTAGCCCTGTAGGAATAATTTTGGGCACAGCTACAATCTTGCACTGGTGTCTTAACCCTGTGACACTGACTGTCCTGCGTGCAGGAATGCCAAAGGCACTAACCACAAGAAACGAGCAAATCAAAGCAAATCATAACCTAAGCAGGCAATGCAGGAAGGGTGAGAAGAGAATCAAAGTTACATAATTGATCAAACGTCATGTGGTAGCTCAGCTGCAGAGAAAAGAACTGATATCAAAACCTCAAGGCAATGAGCTCCCCAGCCTCTCTCCAGGCTCTGCTCTAGGCTCTGCTCCTTCTTGTCAGTAAACTATTAGGTTAAAGATGCTTTATGAAAAATGTGCAATATGGTTATTTTTTTATAAAAATAACCCCCTTTTATTCCCTTACTACTTGGTTTAAAAGGTTGTCCTTAGGATATGTGCTAGAACACAATGTCCTGTGGATCTTTTCCAGTTCCTGTTGATGGGCACCCTTCCATCGATTTCAGTCATGATGGAAAAGGCAGACGTGAACAAAAATTTGATTTCCCTTATACTTATACTCTTTCAGCAGGTGAGCATGGAGTGGAGCACATCAGCAGTGTCATCAAATATAAAACACTACACATGAAGATCTGCCAGAGCCTTTTCTCTCCACCAGAATGAAGTTTTACCAGACAGAAGGGAGCACAAACAGGGTCATCCTGGGCTACTTTGAATTAACTGATCCATTTGCATGCAGCACTGCTGGTACTTTCTGCCTGCTTGTCCTGTTCTAACTGAAACCAGGACACTGCTTGAAAACAGGGCCCTGTGAACACAACAGGGAATCAGCTCTCAGTAGGGTCATGCAGTCCTGAGTTTCCACAATATACTCGGAGATTTTTCATTTCTCATTGCCTGCAATCAGTCCCATGACAATCCATAGGTAGAAAGAGAAGTCTTCCATGAGTAGTAAAATGCTGTTTCTAGATCAGGCTTATCAGACTCATAAGGTTTAAAGGAAAAACACCGCTGTTTTTAACAGATGTTCTGGCCTGGAGAACAAATTCCCTTTGCACCCAGTGGCTTTGGGCATTGCTGTAGAGGCTCCGTCACACAAAGTGAGGCCTAAAGCCCAGCTCTGCCTCTCAAAGACTGTGGCTACACCTGGACTGCGAGGAAAGAAAAATGCCCAAATCTGGGTGAGTTTCTTGATTCTGGACTCAGTGAATTTCTGTTCACATTGGAAGGAAACCAGGAAATAAAGGCTAGAAGATGCCAGAGTGATGCTCAAAACTATGGGATATCCAAGGTAGCCCTTGCAGTCCTAGGCCCAGCTTCTTCCGCAGCCCTTGACCAGATGATCAGGGAGGTGAATGCTCTCGAAGGCACCGACATCTCTCCCTCCCAGTACTACAGCACCTCCGATGGCCATTCCTCAGGTGTTGAGGGATTTTTGAAACAGCAAAAATCCCATGGCTTGCTGCAGCTGAGCAAACCAAGCTACCAGGGCAACTATGAGAAGTTCCCATGACAGTGTTCCCATATCGCCCAATTGAGGGATTCAGAAAAATATTGTTACCAGTAGCTGGCTTCAAGGACAAGGTCTACGTAACTGCTAATCACAAGGGGGTTGTTTTCTTGCAGGTGGGGTTGTTTTCTTGTAGTTGTTTGTCTGAGTGCTTTTGACCAATAATCTTGTGTGAGACACTATCCGTCCCTGTTAAGTTCACTATAAAAGTTAGGCTATTCGGGCAATAAGATGGAGCATGATCTGACTCTACTGGTGTCTGCTGTGCTTTCGGCTGTGCTTCCTGCAACATATGGCGCCCGAACAGGCTGAGACCCGAACAGGCTGAGACCCGAACAGGCTGAGGCCTGCACAGGACGAAACCCGGACTCGCTGAGACCCGGACTTGCTGAGACCCGGACTTGCTGAGACCCAAACAGGCCGGGATCCTGGAGCGGCGCCGAGAGACCGGAGCAGCGCCGGGAGACCCGAGGCACACGAAGGGAATACCGCCAGACGGAGAGAGCCCTGAGAGACGCTTCAGAACCACGTACGACTCTGAGAGACACGGAGAGACCTGGCAGAAGCCGGAACACCTGAGAGACATTGAGAAACTCCAAGCACTGACCTGGACAAAGGACTCACGGTGAGACACGGGGAAAAGAAACCGCGGGGAGACGAGGGAAAAGATCCGCGGGGAGACACGGGAAAGAAACCACAGGAGGATGTGGGAAATGGAGCCATGGGGGGACGCGGGAAACGGAGCCGCGGGGTGACGCGGGAAAAGGGGAGCCGCGGGAACCGCAGAACACGTGGGAGCCACGGAGGGACATGGGAAACAAAGTAATCGCGGTGCAACGCAGGACATCCGAGATCAAGTTGCTACGGGAGACCAGAGGCGTCAGTGGACAATGGCAGCTGACCCTCACCGTGTGGCGAGTCGGCACATAGCAGAGGGGCAGAGATCAGGACCCTGCAGCCTGTCTGACGTAACCATGGAGGCAGCGGCGGCTGTGCTGCTTCTTTCTAGCATTCTTTTTATAAGAGGTTTATCTTGCAATGCAAAAAAGACTATTCGTCCCCAGATCAGTGTTATAACTATGCTGTTACATAATTTGATAAATGTACAAATGTTCCTGGATAATATTCAGTGGGGTTGCCACGTTGTACGGATTACTAATGATGACTTAGCTCTATTACTACCTTTATTGCAGTGCAGAAGTGCAGAGACGCAGATTACACTGCCAAATGACCACCGTCAGGCTCTTTCACAAACAGCTTCTAAGGTTGCAGCCGGCACTGCCTGCAGCCGTATAGCAGACGCTACACACTCTTTCCTAACTAGCAATCATGTGTCTCATCCATTTGTGGTGAATGGTCAGTGACAAAAAGAAAAGGGGGAGAGTAAGGGGCGACAAAGACAGAAACGGTACCAGGAGGATGCCACTGACACTAACAGCACGGGTAATAGGAGTAGTATAAGTGACACAGGTGACAGTGCGGGACGGTGGCGGGCGCTGCCGCGCTGCGGGGTGCTCTGCCTGCTGCTTGCCCTCGCCTGCCTGCACACTGCTGCCGACGGTGCTAGAGCAAAATGTGAAGACTGCTCAGATGGCAGTGATGAGAGTGCTTGCGTGAAGAAGACGTGTGCTGAATCTGACTTTGTGTGCAACAGTGGTCAGTGTGTGCCAAACAAATGACAGTGTGATGGGGATCCGGACTGTGAAGATGGGTCTCATGAGAGTGCTGAGCTGTGTCATATGAGAACATGCCGGGTAAATGAAATCAGCTGTGGTCCTCAGTCAACCCAGTGTATCCCAGTGTCCTGGAAATGTGATGGTGAAAAAGACTGTGACAGAGATCCTGATTGCAAGGATGGAAGTGATGAAATTAATCACATAGAATCACACGGAATTTCTTGGTTGGAAGAGACCTCAAGATCATCGAGTCCAACCTCTGACCTAACGCTAGCTGTCCCAACTAAACCATATCCCTAAGCTCTACGTCTAAACGTCTTTTGAAGACTTCCAGTGATGGTGACTCCACCACTTCCCTAGGCAGCCTGTTCCAATGTCTAACAACCCTTTCAGTAAAGAAGTTCTTCCTAAGATCCAACCTAAACCTGCAGGTCCCTTCTCGGACCTGCAGGCCAGACCAGTTCAGATGTGAAGATGGGAACTGTGTCCACGGGAGTAGGCAGTGCAAAGGTGTGAGAGACTGTCTGGATGGCACTGATGAAGCAAACTGTAACAATGTTATTCAGTGCTCTGGACCTGGCAAATTCAAGTGCAGAAGTGGAGAATGCATAGATATCAATAAAGTGTGTAACCAGCAGAGAGACTGCAAGGACTGGGGTGATGAGCCCCTGAAGGAATGCAACATAAATGAATGTTTGGTGAACAACAGTGGCTGCTCCCACATCTGCAGAGATTTCATTATTGGCTATGAATGTGACTGTCCAGCTGGGAAACTGTGGAGATATTGATGAATGCCAAAACCCTGGTATCTGTAGTCAAATCTGTATCAACCTGAAAGGTGGCTACAAATGTGAATGTAGCCGTGGCTATCAGATGAATCCTGCTACAGGAACCTGGAAAGGGCCATACGGATACAGAAATACAAACAACACCTGTGATTACAATGACACTGCTAAGCAGGGTTTAGGGGCTTATGGCACGGAGACAAGGGGTAACAACTATAGCATTTGGAACAATCGTACAGCTATGGCCTTACCTCCTGATGTCTTTCTGATTTGCGGGGATAGGGCCTGGCAAGGTATCCCTGCAAATGCTATCAGATGTCCATGTTACTTAGATAAACTTACTATATTTGCTCCTAACTTGTCACAGTTACGTGAGATCGGCAGACATAAATCGGCATTGCTTGCACCGGATTGCAATGATAATGTTGAATTGTGTGGGGTTGCAGCTAGAGCGGCATTGGCAATTTTTGTGCCAGGAATGGCATCTGCGGCCGCACTTAACAACTTAGAAAAATTGGTATGCTGGGCCGAGAAGCAAGCCCATGCCACGACAGAGATACTTGAGGAGATGTTACCAGATCAAAATAGTCTGTGACATGCGCTCTTACAGGATCGAGCTGCTATTGACTTCTTGCTCTTGGCTCAAGGGCATGGGTGTGACGACTTTGAGGGAATGTACTGTTTAAACCTTTCTGATCATAATGAGTCAATTCACAAATCCATTACTTTCCTGAAAGAGCACATGAGAAAGATTCAATATGGTATCAATCCTTTCAATCAATGGTTCACTGATTTGTTTGAAACAATGCATAGATGGTTACTGGGATTAGTCAAAGAGGGATTAAGGATTGTGTTCGCTGTGGTGTCAATCATCATTGCATGTTGTATTGTGATAAATGTGGTTAAAGGGTTACTTGCAAAACTGTTATATTGGGCGTGGTTTGCTCAAAAAAATAATAAAAAAAAAGGGGGAATTGTTGAGGGATTTTTGAAACAGCAAAGATCCCATGGCTTGCTGTAGCTGAGCAAACCAAGCTACCAGGGCAACTATGAGAAGTTCCCATGACAGTGTTCCCACATCCCCCAACTGAGGGATTCAGAAAAATATTGTTGCCAGCAGCTGGCTTCAAGGACAAGGTCTACGTGACTGCTAATCACAAGGGGGTTGTTTTCTTGCAGGTGGGATTGTTTTCTTGTACTTGTTTGTCTGAGTGCTTTTGACCAATAATCTTGTGTGAGACACTATCCGCCCCTGTTAAGTTCACTATAAAAGTCAGGCTATTCAGGCAGTAAGATGGAGCATGATCTGACTCTACTGGTGTCTGTCGTGCTTTCGGCCATGCTTCCTGCAACACTCAGGTGCCCACCCTGTCAGTGATACTGTGCCAAGGCTTCTGGGGGTCCTGACACTTCCCCAGCCTCTAAGGCAAGAAGGCTGCCTCCCAGAATGATATCAAGGTCTTCTGCATAGGCTCTAGCTTTTGCTTTTTCCTTTTGACTCATGAGCTCATCTCTCCTCTCAGTGGATTTTTGACATAGTATTAGATTTTTTTTAAACAGTTGTTCCTTCTCTTTTTCCTTCATGTGGAGCTACTGCAATTCAGCACCACTGAGCTGTTTAATCTTGAATACATAAGTAATAAAGAGAAGATATTTGGATTTGGGTGTGGGTTGCATTTTGTTGTTGTTTTTATTTTATTTTTTTAAATTCCTCCTGCAAGAAAGGTGGAAAACAGTTGATTAACCATATTCTGAGCAAATCTCAGGAAGAGGATATGTATGAGACTATGGGACTTAGAAGTATGCTGTGACATGGAGTTAAAAATCTCATTTCAAATTGCAAGGGAAGATAAAGAAGGATACATGCTTTTTAAACTGCTGTGGACACTGAGGGAAAAGAAGGAGAATATGGCAAGGGTGTAGTAAATGACTTGTCCGGAGGTCTTGAATCCAGGCCTCAGAAAATGTGAAGCCAAAGCTGCTACTGTCCAACCAGTAGTCTTATCCTGGGAAGTGCCATGGTCACAGCGAAGTCTGGTACGTGCAGTGATTGTGATCGTCACAATTCTCTCTTTTTGCCACACCACTCTACTTGAGCTATAAATGGTGAGGGTGAGAGTACTACTGGGCTCATGATGATGTTGACAGAGTTAATGGGGCCCCCCGGAATGTGTTCAGGGAAAATCAGCTTGGATCTTTTTTTTTTTTTTTTTTTTTTTGCCAGTGCCATCTTCCCGCTCATGCTGAATGGTTGGGGGGACAATAAAAGAAAAAAATGAGTAGAAAAATCTGGGCAGTTCATGTAAAAGGGGGTTGAATGGATCACCATTTGGAAACAAGACATCCTTCTCTCCAGCATGTGGAATAGGAAGTTATTAAGGAAGGCCAGCAATGATACAAACTGGGAAGCTGCTTTTAAAATGGCTTCCAAGGAGCTCAACATGCCAGGAAAGACACATGGCTCAGGGATAAGAAAGAGATAAGATGTACAAAGGTACAACTCTGATCTATGCATAGTCTCAAACGTCACGATTTCTCGCATGTTGGAATAGCCTAACCTCCAGCAGCGCACGAGGGGAGATGCTGAGCTCTGCCAAGAATGCCATATCCATACTTATCCTTAACTCTCTTCTTCACACCTTCCTGCTGGGCAGCCAGATATATTCCTTGCAAAGCATTTCCAGAGAAGAAGAAAATCATTCCATGTGGCTTTGTTATAGCTGCATAAAGCCAAACTGAGCTGACGACATCCAGACTTGCCTATTTTCAGCACCTAAACAGGCCTGAATCTGGCTAGTACCTGGATAGGAAGCTTCATGAGAGGTCGTAGTCATCAACACAAGCTGCAGAATTCTGAATATTTAAATGGAAAATAGATAAATGCCGAACAGTTAGTGGGACCTGGGGCTGTTTGTCACAGATAAGCCCTGCCAGCTGCAGCAGATATCTAGCGAGAGTTAGAAATGTCACAGATGAAATAAGAAATAGATCCAGACTTTTGCCCCAGAAGGAAAATAGGCCTTAGAAACTGCAGACAAGCCATTCTGGTCCCACCATCATTGCTAAGCTGATGGAAGGGAATAAAAAGAAACAGACCATAGTGCATGAGCAAGGCATCACAGTTTTGCTGCTTATTGTAAGTGGACATTTTGCTTTGAAGCTGAAATAAACCATAACCAAGTAGATAATTTCAGAGCCTGCACCCTGAATAACAGCCAGAGAAATGATGCAAGTCAGTTGAAATATGACAGTCTAAACCTTCCAGCAGCTGCTATCATGTTCCCTAAACAGCAGACAAAAAAAAAAAAAAAAGACATAAAAAAGACACTGCACATGCCTTCCCTGAAACATACACAAACAAATTTGCTTGCAAGCACAGACAGACACAAAGGATTTTGTACGTTTGTGAAGTCTTGCATGCAGAAAACACTGCAATGTGATGAACTGTAGCCTCTGTTGTAAATCTCTCAGCTCCCTCTCTGCAGGATACTGCAGCCTTTCAACTCTAAACTACTTCGGACTTTGGCTTTTTTATTTTCTGTAGTCCAGGAACCTGCTGTATGTCTTTCATAAAATACAGAAGGACTCAGAAACAACTGTGAAGTGTTTCTGGGTAGAGAGGTTATCGCTGAGCCTGGGTAGCACACTGTGTGCACCTTTGCATGCCTTCCTTTATGGACCTTCCCTTGCCCTTTGAGAGAAATGGGGAGGCAATAGCACATCTAAGCATCACTAATGGAGTGCAACTAGAGTAGCAGGAGAGTCCTTTCCTTTTTAAAAATGTTACTCCCAGAACAAGCTAGTGGTACCTAGGGGCTGCGTTTATCATAGGTTAACCCTGCCAGTTGTCTAGTGAGAGCTAGATATATTGCGGATAAAATAAGAAATGGCTTCAAACTTTTGCCCCAAACCACAAAGCAGACTTGAGATCTTTCCCTAAGTTTGCAAAACTTTAAGTCACTGATATCTACAGGCTATTTTTAGAGCTGAGCACAAGGCAAAGAAATAAGAAAAATAATCAACAGAAATGATGAAATGAAATTTCTATCAGGTTTGTCTGGATGTATTGAGAATGTAATGTGGAATTATAACTTACACCCCTAAAAACATATGGGACAACCTAACCTATGGCAAAGTACTTTCTATGGAGTCAAACTAAAATTTGGGTAACACAAAGGCCAACAAAAGTTTTTAAGATATACTCAATAAAACTAGAGTTACACTCTGATTTTTTGTCTTTTTATCATGTTCTACGAATTCCATCATTGCTAAGGTCTTTATAAAATGTCAAAGGACTCTGACCTTCCAGTGAGATATCTGGAGCTTCATGAACCATTTGATAGAAGGAATACTCCTATATAACATTTTGCAGTTGATCATCTGCATACGCACAAACAGGCAGGAATGCAAGATGCAAAAATATCCCATTAATTTAGACTGTTTCCCAAGAGAAATGTACTGAAAATACATTCATTTCTAGTTCCTGTGAGATTAGGCAAATGTAAATAATGCCAGATTTATTGAAAAGGATTGCATTCTTTGTCTTGCTCCTAGTCCAATATGGGGATTAACAAACAGAATAATAAAAACAGCAAAACTAATAAGGGGCACTCAGTATTTTTGTTTAGTTGGTTTGAGTGAAATTTGTGCCAAGCAACAGTTTGAATTCTTCCCCAAATCTAGATGGTCTGATACATTAAATTCATGCTCACACACACAAAATGCCAACAAACCAACTTTTGGTTCAACTAAGAATCAGGACGCAGAAGGGATTAAAGACCAGCGAAACCCAGACTGCAGAAAAAAAGGGGTAAAAAGGCTGAGCAGAATCTTTTTGTTGTCGTTGTTGTTGGAGTAAATTCCAGACTCCTATCAGGTTTGGGTTTTGGGAGAACTGACTGGGAAAGTCAAGGATTCACACTTCAGCAAAATGCAGGTATTTGCCCTTGTATAAAACACAACCTTACTTCCTCAAGAACACCACTCACCATTTCCAGTACAGCCTCCTGGCAAGCTGCAGGTTCAAACAGTACTGCATCCTCTCTTTCATACCTGGCACCAAAATTCCCCACGAGCCAAAAGACAGAGGCGTATTCAGAGTAAGTGCTCTGAGCAGACTGCAGACCTGTGCTGTGCAGAAGAGATGCTTCATCTACCAAGCTCCCCCCTTCCCTCATGTCCCATCCCTATACACGGACGGGGTATAATAAGCTACAACTTAAGTTTCTTTGTTGTTGAAGTTGACCTTTATCTTGCAGACCTAATGAAGTCTTTTGATGTGCTCCTAAGATTCACAGCCTCCTTTTCAGCATTCTATTTGCTGCGCCTGCTTTAACCAGTGGTCTCATGAAGAACATAAGTTTTCATGCAATGCATCCCTTGGGTGCCAATTGTTCTTTTCCCCCATTAGTTGTCCTTGAGTCATGCCATTTCGAAACATCACCAGCCCACAAGCAGCCTGTCAGTGGGGAATTAGGACAATGTGTCTTTCACACCAATGATGAGCATACCCGCTTGGCCCCTGTATTATGATCACCACCGACAGGAGCAATACAGGAACGGAGTGGGAAAGAAAATATGAAGTTTGTGTGTGTTGGGGAGATAATTAGCTAAAATACAATGGAGAGGGAACTACTGGTGTGATGGATAATGCGGAATCAAACCGCCACCCAAGTCCTGTGAGGGTCAAACCACCCCTCCTTAAAGCAGCTGCTCTTAGTAAGTGTTTGAAAACCCTCCCCAGAAAGCCAGATGTGTTCTCTATCAGTGATTTGCATTTAAAAACAAACAAACAAACAAACAAAAAGAGTGATTGGGAGCTACATACCCTGTAGGCACACTAAGCAAATTGGCCAGCTTAATTATTATTTTTTGGTATGTCTAATTAAACAGACAAAAGGCCCTCCCTTCATTCTCGCTGTCAGCAGGAGCTCCACTGGAATGTGCATAATGTCCCCTCATTTGCCCAGGCAGATGAGCCTTACCAACACTTACCCAGACACAGAGCCAGATCTTCAGAGGGGAAGGAAAAGGGGGCAAATTAATCCTGTTCTGTTAAAAACCACTGGATGATGCTGTGTTATGTGTCATGCCTTTGTTGTGGGTTAGAAGTGTGCTATGGCTAGCAGAACTTGCCATCACAGAGTCTGTCAAACATTTTCTGCACACTGCTGGCCGAATTCCCCTGAATTTACTTTATGGGGACTCCAAAAGCGCCATATTTATCCCTGGGTTTTCTGACATTTTTCCAGCATTCAGCTTTTGACCTGCTCTGCAATTACACAGCACCACAGACCTTCCTTACAGAGCCTCTGCCAACCTGCTGGTTTCACCACTCCGTGACACCAGCCCTTTAACTACAAGCTACGTACAAAGTCTTCCAATGACTTGAGTCACTGAAGAGTTTCAGCCCCACATTTACACAGTCAAATCCTCTGGAATCCAAAGCTTTCAACTGAAAAAGTGCACAATTTCAGGGCCTTTTGTCTGCGAGGTGTTTTGCTCCTTTTAAGTAGTTGGTGCTGGTGATTTCCACTAATGCCAACACAAAGATAGTAGTCACATAAGTGAAGAAGAGTTTACGTCCATGGTGGAAATTAAAGAGTTTTCATACATTTCATACATTAATAAATGACAAAATCTACTCCCATGTTTATATGATACAGAAGCACTAGTGTTTTTACTACATATATGGACAAAAGCTTCTCCTTTTTTGTCACTCAAAGAGACAGGGATTGAGAAGTATCATGTCGTTATATGTATATATATGTATGTATAGAAATGTACTGATACAAGAAAATAAACAGAATAACTTGTCCTGAATAACTGACCATTTTATGGGTGAAGTATCACAAAATCAGTTTTGTCAGAAATCCTTTCACAGAAAACACCTTATCACTTGTGATCCATTGAGTGGTCATTTAGCAAAGCCTTCCAAATCCACCATGCAGCATGGAAAAGCAAAAGACTAGATCCTGATTCCAGCTACACCTGTGAAAATCCTGAATAACTCCCTGGTACTAAGAGAAGTCTTCAGCTTCCACAACAGGTTTATCCACATAAGCTGATAAAGGTGCAGAAAACTCCTCAGAATTTACTTTTCCAAAAACAGAGTTGCTTCAGTTCAAGCAGAAACAGCATGGTCAGATAAAATGTAAAATATCTGCTTTATCCTAATGAAATTACACACCTCTGCAGCTCGTCCTAACATAGGTTTGAAAAACCTATGTTGCCGTCACTGCTGTTAAACTTTGTTAAGTCAGTGCCTGATGCTTCACTTCTTAACAAGGCAGTTATTTGTTTCCCAGGCAATCGCTGGCACCTGCCTGCCTTTTAAAATCAGATAATAATTGAATATGAGGAAAATGAGATGAAGTAAAGGAGATTTAATAAATAGAATCTTTTCTGCAGAGGGAATTTCTGTGGCAGTGATTACATTACTAATTGATCAGCACATTGCCCGAGAGAAGCCAGAGACGACAACTTAGCACTGTGGATGAAAGCAATGCAGTCAACTACCTCCTCGGCTTTCGCTGTCTGCTGGTTTCACCTGGATTGGTCTGTTCATCTGTAAAAGAAAGCAAAGAGAGACAGATATTTAGCAATGGAGTCAAACCTTGTTATACAGAGCCTTGCTTTGTATTTTACTGTGCATCAGTTAGCATCAAAATAGACTCCATGAGGAGGGAAAAAAGCAATTAGTAAGCAAAGAAGTGGCAACAGAGCACAGGCTGCTTGGGCAGCTTCTTAGTTTGAGGTGAATCAGTGTCACCCCACTTACCTAACAGGGGCTCTGCTGAATCACACCAGGTGAGGGATCTGACTCATTTCACACAGGTCATGAAATTTTAAATGTAACTTTTTAAATTTCTAATAGTTCCCTCTGGAAACACTGTGTCAGAACAGAAGTACTTTGTTAGAACATATGGTTCAGTGAAACTTTAATTGCAAAGGTTTCTTGAGATTGTCATGGTGAAAAGAAAATGGGAAAGTAAATTCCACCTCAACTATTGGCTCGGTAGGACAGTCAGTTGTATGACTATCAGAGTCATACCAGGGGAATGAGACTTAGATCTGGCTTGTCCACATGCTATGGAAATGCTGGGTGTTGAGAATTTTTTTAAGAGGGTGAGTGTAGTATGCAAGTCAAAACCTCTCCCTGTTTTGATTTTTCAGATGCCTTTTTCCTTTCTCACATCAGAACACAAGTACATATAAAAACCTTGCCATTGTGCTGTGAATATGATTTATGTTCTCTGACTTATCCCTGTTGCTCTGTCTCTTACAGAGAAGCACTAGGGACCATCACTGTCACCGGTGTTAGGCGAGGTGCAGAGCACAGCTACCTTCTCCGGTCATTTGGGCCCAGCCCAGCTCCTGCCCAGCTGCTGGGGCCCAGCCCGGTGCTGGGGACCAGGGTCTCTGCCCAGGCCGGGGGACGTGGTTGCCGCTTTCCCTTTTGCAGGCCCAGCAGGTAGCAAAGCTGGGCACATACCCCAGAGACACATGGATGCACGCGGACAGACAGGACGCTGACACAGCCAGTCACACGGGCTGCCCAGCCAAGGGCTGCCTTCAGCAGCACTTCCACACCATGCTCATGTACTAGCAGACACAGCCAGCCAAGCACCCCTGCCTGGACCCAGGCCCCTTGCCCACTTCACAGGTCGCCTCCTCACTGGCTTGTCTAGCTTGAAGCTCGCTGGCGAATGCACATGCACACCCTGTGGACACCAGGCTGGGGAAGATGCAGATGCTTGGCCCTCAGAAGCTGGCCCCAGGCCCAGGGGCTGTGTCCCCCATGGCTGCAGAGCTCTGCTGTTTCTGTACCCTCCCAGTCTGGGCCCCCTGGTTCACATCTTATCAGCTAGTTGTCATTGTCTCCCCACTTAGAAGTGGGGCGGATAACCCTGCTGGAATCCTGCCTCCCTTTCTAATTATCCCTTGTTCCCTTGGAAAAGGTCCTTGACCAGACACCCTTAAAGGAGGTGTCTCCTTCTACATACCCTTATACCCAGAGCTGCTCGCTCCCAGGAGAAAGGGGCAGCAGATGTCCACGACCATCTTAACTGGTGGTGCCTAACATGACGTGGGTGTCTAATGCACAGGGTGAGGATATTCCCCTCCTGTTAATAGCTAGGGATGCAGATTGGATTGGAAACTGCTGAGATTTTCTTCTGAAAGCCTCTCCCCACCCTTCTTCCACGTCACTTAAAGCAATACAAACAGTATGGGGATGAACTACTGTCCTGGTTTCAGTTAGAACAGAATTAATTTTCTTCCTAGTAGCTGGTGGAATGCTGTGTTTTGGCTTAGGATGAGAAGAGTGCTGATAACACCCCGATGTTTTAATTGTTGCAGAGCAGTGCTTATACCAAGCCAAGGACACCTCAGACTTTGGCTCTGTCCTGCCAACAGGCAGGCTGGGGGTGCAGTAAGAGCTGGGAGGGGACAGACCCAGGACAGGTGACCCGAACTAGCCAAAGGGGTATTCCATACCATCTGACGTCATGCTAAACAATATATAGGGGTGGCTAGCCGGGGGGAGGGGGCCGGACTGCTCGGGGTTAAGCTGGGCGTCGGTCAGCGGGTGGTGAGCAATTGCATTGTGCATCACTTGTTTGTACATATTATTAGTAGTAGTACTATTATCATCATTGTACTATTATTATTATTATTATTATTATTATTATTTTCCTGTCTTATTAAACTGTCTTTATCTCAACTCACGGGCTTCACTTTCCATTTCTCTCCCCCGTCCCAGAGAGGGAGGGGGGAGGGTGAGCGAACGGCTGCGTGGTATTTAGCTGCCAGCCGGGTTAAACCACGACAGTCTTTTTGGCGCCCAACGTGGGGCACGAAAGGTTGAGATAACGGCAGATCTGACCAGAGTGTGTTAAACTAAAATTGGTATAAGTATTAGACCTGCTTAATAGTCACTTGTCATAATGCTGATTGCTTTAATCTCAACTGTGCTGCGCCTGTTTTCCAAATTGAGTATTGTAGCATGTTATTTTCCGTATGTGCTCTCTGTCATGTTGTTTATCCTCTCCGGGCCCTGGTTTCAGATCATTATGGTACTGTGTGTTGTATCAGTGGCTTATGAGATGATGAAATATCTGGCCATGACTCTAACCTGGTATTTGTACTCAGTAACATCTTCGATTCTATACTTTGGAAACTGTATTTTGGAAACTATTAGCAATTGTATCTGTTGCCTTTTTTCATTAGGGAGTCAATCTGTGGAGGGGAAAGGGGAAGATATTTTTTCGTACTTGATCACTTTCCCTTTCTCCTTCACCACCCCTGTACCCTCCTTGATCACTCTCCCTTCCTCCTTCAACACCCTCTTATCCTCCGAGTTTATTACAATAGCTCTCCAAGATATTGAATATCCTTGGGATACTCAGACCAGCATAGTCCTGTTGTTCTGCCTCCTGAATGCACTTCGGGTTCTGCTTAAAGTTAAACAACTACTTAGGAAGCTCATCCGGAGATCTGCCCGGAGGCAGTATAGTTGTGGGTGGCAGGGAGTATGGGAGGATATGGGCAGGCATCTAGAGCAGTTGGCACCCCCAGTGTTTTGGAAATTCACCCCTGAACAAGTGCAAAATCCTCAAAAACTGGCAGAATGCTTGAATAAAAGGTGTCGCGATTCGGGAAGTTCCAAAGTAACACAAATCATTGTAACATGCTGGGGCCTGGCTCATGCCTATCGAGCTGCCATTGATACTGCTATCAACTTAGTGACAGACCCTGCGGCCACTCCAAGTCCCGTGACAGATCCAACGGCCACTGTGACCCCTACAGTGGACTCTGCAGCCGCTCCAGTCCCAGCTCCTGCAGCCGCTCCAGTCCCAACTCCTGAAGCCGCTCCAGTCCCAGCTCCTGCAGCCGCTCCAGTCCCAGCTCCTGAAGCCGCCCCAGTCCCAGCTCCTGAAGCCGCCCCAGTCCCAGTTCCTGCAGCCGCTCCAGCTCTGGTTCCTGCAGCTGCTCCAGCTCCAGCTCCTGCAGCTGCTCCAGTTCCAGCTCCTGCAGCCGCTCCAGCTCCGGTTCCTGCAGCCGCTCCAGCTCCAGTTCCTGCAGCCGCTCCAGTTCCAGCTCCTGCAGCCGCTCCAGCTCCGGTTCCTGCAGCTGCTCCAGCTCCAGTTCCTGCAGCCGCTCCAGCTCCAGTTCCTGCAGCCGCTCCAGCTCCGGTTCCTGCAGCTGCTTCAGCTCCTGCAGCTGCTCCAGCTCCGGTAGCTGGGTCAGAGAAACGAGCTGTAGCAGTGCAAGTTGACCCTGCAGAGGGTATTCCAACCTCTGTGGCAGACCCTCTAACAAGGTCAGAGAAACGAGCAGTAGCAGTGCAAGCTGCCCCTGTAGAGAAGGTGAAAAAATGGTATAGAGATTCAGGTCGTTTAGAACGCAGAGAATCTTCTGCCAAATCTAGGTATAGAGACGACGGAGACGACGACGACGCTGGGCCATCAAGGGTTCAGGAGGAGGAAGATGAGGATGCCGAAAAATCAACAGTAACTACCCGAAGCCTAAACGAGCGTGAGTTACGAGATGTGCGAAAAGATTTTGGTCACTGTATAGGTGAGCAGCTTGTCACCTGGCTGCTCCAATGCTGGGACACTGGAGCCAATTGTGTGGAATTAGATGGCAGGGAAGCCAAGCGACTGGGATCCCTTGCTAGAGATGCAGGCATTGACAAAGCAATTGCAGATGGAGCACAATCTCACAGCCTCTGGAGGCGTCTCCTCTCAGCTGTGAGGGAAAGGTATCCCTTCAAGGAAGAACTTGTATGTCTACCAGGCAAGTGGACCACTATGGAGAAGGGAATCCAGTATCTGAGGGAATTAGCCGTACGGGAAGTGATTTATGAGGATCCAGACCTCAGACAAACATCCAAAGATCCAGATGAAGTCAGGTGTACGCGACCCATGTGGCGGAAGTTTGTACGGAGTGCACCATCATCATATGCCAGCTCATTGGCAATAATGGCCTGGAAAGAGGATGAGGAACCCACAGTGGATGAAGTGGCTAAACAACTCCGGCAGTACGAAGAAAGTCTCTCCTCTTCCTTACAGGCCTGCGTCTCAGCTGTGGAGAAACTTTCTGAAGAGTTCCACCAACTTAAAGAGAATCTATCTTCATCCCCACCTGAACCAACCAGTGTCCACCGACCAAAAGAGAACACTGTGGAGAAACTTTCTGAAAAGGTTCACCAACTTGAAGAGAGATTATTCTCCTCCGCACCTGTACAGAGCAGTGTCTCAGCTATCAGGGGTAGTCGTTCATCCACACAAGGAAGACGATATGGTGGGTACTCACCCCGTGCTACCCTGTGGTTTTACTTACGAGACCATGGAGAGGACATGAGAAAATGGGATGGAAAATCTACCGCGACCCTAGAGGCACGGGTACGTGAGTTGCAAAAGAAAACAATCAGGAAGAAGGGATTCTCTGAAAAGTTTGCTGCTCCAACTTCCAGCAGACAGTCCTTCAAACACAGAAACGAAGAAGATTCCGACCAGGATTAGGGAGGCCCTGCCTCCAGCCAGGGGGAGGAAAGGGATAATCGAGTTTATTGGACTGTGTGGATTCGATGGCCTGGCACATCAGACGCACAGAAGTATAAGGCTTTAGTAGACACCGGTGCACAATGCACTATAATGCCATCGAGCTATAAAGGACCAGAGCCCATCTATATTTGTGGAGTGACAGGGGGATCTCAGCAGTTGACTGTATTGGAGGCTGAAGTGAGTCTGACTGGGAATGAGTGGGAAAAGCACCGTATTGTGACTGGCCCGGATGCTCCATGTATCCTTGGCATAGACTATCTCAGAAGAGGATATTGCAAGGACCCAAAAGGGTTCCGGTGGGCTTTTGGTATAGCTGCCTTAGAGACAGAGGGCATTAAACAATTATCTACCTTGCCTGGTCTCTCAGAGGACCCCTCTGTTGTGGGGTTGCTGAGGGTCAAAGAACAGCAAGTGCCAATCGCTACCACAACTGTGCACCGGCGGCAATATCGCACTAACCGGGACTCCCTGATTCCCATCCATAAGCTAATTCGTCAATTGGAGAGCCAAGGAGTGATCAGCAAGACTCATTCACCTTTCAATAGTCCCATATGGCCAGTGCGAAAGTCTAATGGCGAGTGGAGACTAACAGTGGACTATCGTGGCCTGAACGAAGTGACGCCACCACTGAGTGCTGCAGTGCCGGACATGCTGGAACTTCAGTACGAACTTGAATCGAAGGCAGCCAAGTGGTACGCCACAATTGATATCGCTAATGCATTTTTCTCCATCCCTCTAGCAGCAGAGTGCAGGCCACAGTTTGCTTTCACTTGGAGGGGAGTCCAATATACTTGGAATCGACTGCCCCAGGGGTGGAAACACAGCCCTACCATTTGCCATGGGCTGATCCAGTCTGCACTGGAGCAGGGGGAAGCTCCTGAACACCTGCAGTACATCGATGACATTATTGTGTGGGGTGACACAGCAGAGGAAGTTTTCGAGAAAGGGAAGAAAATAGTCCAAATCCTTCTGAAAGCCGGTTTTGCCATAAAACAAAATAAAGTCAAAGGACCTGCACGAGAGATCCAGTTTTTAGGAATAAAATGGCAAGATGGACGTCGTCAAATCCCAATGGATGTGATCAACAAAATAACAGCTATGTCTCCACCAACTAACAAAAAAGAAACACAGACTTTCCTAGGTGTTGTGGGGTTTTGGAGAATGCACATCCCAAATTACAGTCTGATTGTAAACCCGCTCTACCAAGTAACCCGTAAGAAGAATGAATTTGAATGGGGCCCTGAACAACGACAAGCCTTTGAACAAATTAAGCAGGAAATAGTCCATGCAGTAGCCCTTGGGCCAGTTCGAACAGGACCAGATGTAAAGAATGTGCTCTACACTGCAGCCGGGGAGAACGGCCCCACCTGGAGCCTCTGGCAGAAAGAACCTGGGGAAACTCGAGGTCGACCCCTGGGGTTTTGGAGCCGGGGATACAGAGGGTCTGAGGCCCGCTATACTCCAACTGAAAAGGAGATACTGGCAGCATATGAAGGAGTTCGATCTGCTTCAGAGGTGGTCGGTACTGAAGCGCAGCTCCTCCTAGCACCCCGATTGCCGGTACTAGGCTGGATGTTCAAGGGAAGGGTCTCTTCTACGCATCATGCAACTGATGCTACATGGAGCAAGTGGATTGCACTAATTACTCAGCGGGCTCGAATAGGAAACCCCAGTCGCCCAGGAATATTGGAAGTGATTATGGACTGGCCAGAAGGTAAATACTTTGGGATATCATCAGAGGAGGAGGTGGGTCGTGCTGAAGAAGCCCCACTGTACAACCAGTTACCAGAAAATGAAAAGAAATATGCCCTGTTCACTGATGGGTCCTGTCGTATTGTGGGGAAGCATCGAAGATGGAAGGCTGCTGTATGGAGTCCTACACGACGAGTTGCAGAAGCTGCTGAGGGAGAAGGTGAATCGAGTCAGTTTGCAGAAGTGAAGGCCATTCAGCTGGCTTTAGACATTGCTGAACGAGAGAAATGGCCAGTTCTCTATCTCTACACCGATTCATGGATGGTAGCAAATGCCCTGTGGGGATGGTTACAGCAATGGAAGCAAAACAACTGGCAGCGTAGGGGCAAACCCATCTGGGCTGCTGCATTGTGGCAAGATATTGCTGCTCGGGTAGAGAACCTGGCTGTGAAAGTACGTCACGTAGATGCTCATGTGCCCAAGAATCGGGCTACTGAAGAACATCAAAACAACCAGCAGGTGGATCAGGCTGCTAAGATTGAAGTAGCTCAGGTGGACCTGGATTGGCAGCATAAAGGTGAATTATTTATAGCCCGATGGGCCCATGACACCTCAGGCCATCAAGGTAGAGATGCAACATACAGATGGGCTCGTGATCGAGGGGTGGACCTGACCATGGATGCTATAGCACAGGTTATTCATGACTGTGAAACATGTGCTGCAATCAAGCAAGCCAAACGGTCAAAGCCTCTTTGGTATGGAGGACGATGGCTGAAATACAAATATGGAGAGGCCTGGCAGATTGATTACATCACACTCCCTCAAACTCGCAATGGCAAGCGCCACGTACTTACAATGGTGGAAGCAACCACCGGATGGCTGGAAACATATCCTGTGCCTCATGCCACCGCCCGGAACACTATCCTGGGCCTTGAAAAGCAAGTCCTATGGCGACATGGTACCCCAGAAAGAATAGAGTCAGACAATGGAACTCATTTCCGAAACAACCTTATAGACACTTGGGCCAAAGAACATGGTATTGAGTGGGTGTATCACATCCCCTATCATGCACCAGCCTCTGGGAAAGTTGAACGATACAACGGACTGTTAAAGACTACATTGAAAGCAATGGGCGCTGGGACATTCAAAAACTGGGATACGCATTTGGCAAAGGCCACCTGGCTAGTCAATACTAGGGGATCTGCCAACCGAGCTGGACCTGCCCAATCAAACCTGTTACGTACTGTAGATGGGGATAAAGTTCCTGTAGTGCATGTAAAAAATATGCTGGGTAAAACAGTCTGGGCTACTCCTGCCTCAGGAAAAGGCAAACCCATTCGTGGAATTGTTTTCGCTCAGGGACCTGGATACACTTGGTGGGTGATGCAAAAGAACGGAGAGGTCCGGTGTGTACCTCAAGGAGATTTAATACTGGGTGAGAATAGCCCATGAACTGAATTGTACCATGTTAATTGCTATAATACTGTATGTTATCACTACCATGACTACTATAGGTGACTAATTAGAATGTATGGAAAAGAGTGTAACCTGAGCATGACATAAATGGTATGGAATAAGGGGTGGATAGATGTCCTGGTTTCAGTTAGAACAGAATTAATTTTCTTCCTAGTAGCTGGTGGAATGCTGTGTTTTGGCTTAGGATGAGAAGAGTGCTGATAACACCCCGATGTTTTAATTGTTGCAGAGCAGTGCTTATACCAAGCCAAGGACACCTCAGACTTTCGCTCTGTCCTGCCAACAGGCAGGCTGGGGGTGCAGTAAGAGCTGGGAGGGGACAGACCCAGAACAGGTGACCCGAACTAGCCAAAGGGGTATTCCATACCATCTGACGTCATGCTAAACAATATATAGGGGTGGCTAGCCGGGGGGAGGGGGCCGGACTGCTCGGGGTTAAGCTGGGCGTCGGTCAGCGGGTGGTGAGCAATTGCATTGTGCATCACTTGTTTGTACATATTATTAGTAGTAGTACTATTATCATCATTGTACTATTATTATTATTATTATTATTATTATTATTATTATTATTTTCCTGTCTTATTAAACTGTCTTTATCTCAACTCACGGGCTTCACTTTCCATTTCTCTCCCCCGTCCCAGAGAGGGAGGGGGGAGGGTGAGCGAACGGCTGCGTGGTATTTAGCTGCCAGCCGGGTTAAACCACGACAACTACTCAAAATATTTTTTTTCTGTGTGACCACAACTGAGTGGACTGAAATTATCCTTAGGTTTGGCAGCTATGGAAAGGGTAAACTCAAACAGGCATCACAAGGAGCAGGAATTTAGATGGCAATGGAAATCTTCCTAACAAAGACCAAAAATTTGCTGATAAGTGTCACAGGATGCCTCCCTCACCTCAAAATTAAAACAAACAAACAAACAAACAAATAAGAAGCAGATGGGGGTTAAATTGAATATGCATATTTTACAGAGATTGATGTCCCCCACAGGGATCCCTCAATAATTGTAGCAAGTCCAGTAAAGCTATTCTGGCTCTCAGGCAGAATGCAAAGGTTCTCAGAGCTGCCCTCCATGTCTTGCCTGCAAAAATCATTGACCATAGCCACCCCTGTGCTCTCAGACACTGGGGCCAAAAGCCACAGCCCTGATGAAGCTTTGTGCTGGAGTCAGGGTTTAGCCTGCAGATGCAGGGATTATAAATTTTATTCCTGATTCTTCCCAATTCCAGACAGGTATAGATCTGAATCATCGTCTTTTCTCTAGAAAACATTGGAAAATTTAATCTTATATCTCTTGGCTTTGCAATGAATGACTTGCAAGCTTTTTAGTTGTCATGTCCTGTATCTAGTTAGTACTACTATTTAATATCTAAATATTTTACTACTCATTTTCTAGCATCTCTATGCTTCTCCTCCAGTGTTTCCATTACCTTGGAGAACAGTAGGGGTGAATCTGCCCCTCCCTTATTTGTGGCTAATTGCAGTTGGGCAGCAAAGCTGCAAAGCTGTTAGGTTTCTTTTTTCTTTTTTTTTTCCTTTTTTTTTTTTTTTTCTTTTGGAAGTAGTTCATAATCATTTAGATTTGTCCTTCTATGACAGAGTGACGCGCTGGGTGGACGAGGGAAAGGCTGTGGATGTGGTCTACCTTGACTTCAGCAAGGCTTTTGACACCGTCTCCCACAGCATTCTCCTCAAGAAACTGGCTGCTCTTGGCTTGGACTGGTGCACGCTTCGTTGGGTTAGAAACTGGCTGGATAGCCGGGCCCAAAGAGTCGTGGTGAATGGAGCCAAGTCCAGTTGGAGGCTGGTCACTAGTGGCGTCCCCCAGGGCTCGGTGCTGGGGCTGGTCCTCTTAAATATCTTCATCGATGATCTGTATGAGGGCATCGAGTGCACCCTCAGTAAGTTCGCAGATGACACCAAGTTAGGTGCGTGTGTCGATCTGCTTGAGGGTAGGAAAGCTCTGCAGGAGGATCTGGATAGGCTGCACCGATGGGCTGAGGTCAACTGCATGAAGTTCAACAAGGCCAAGTGCCGGGTCCTGCACCTGGGGCGCAATAACCCCAAGCAGAGCTACAGGCTGGGAGAGGAATGGTTGGAGAGCTGCCAGGCAGAGAAGGACCTGGGAGTGATGGTGGATAGTCGGCTGAATATGAGCCAGCAGTGCGCTCAGGTGGCCAAGAAGGCCAACAGCATCCTGGCTTGTATCAGGAACAGTGTGACCAGCAGGGCTAGGGAGGTGATCGTCCCCCTGTACTCAGCTCTGGTGAGGCCGCACCTCGAGTACTGTGTTCAGTTTTGGGCCCCTCGCTACAAGAAGGACATGGAGGTGCTTGAGCGGGTACAGAGAAGGGCGACGAAGCTGGTGAGGGGCCTGGAGAACAAGTCCTACGAGGAGCGGCTGAGGGAGCTGGGCTTGTTCAGCCTGGAGAAGAGGAGGCTCAGGGGCGACCTTATCACTCTCTATGGGTACCTCAAGGGAGGCTGTAGCGAGGTGGGGGTTGGCCTGTTCTCCCATGTGCCTGGTGACAGGACGAGGGGGAATGGGCTTAATTTGAGCCAGGGGAGTTTTAGGTTAGATGTTAGGAAGAACTTCTTCACTGAAAGGGTTGTGAGGCACTGGAACAGGCTGCCCAGGGAAGTGGTGGAGTCACCATCCCTGGAAGTCTTCAAAAGACGTTTAGATGTAAAGCTTAGGGAAATGGTTTAGTGGGGACTGTTAGCGTTAGGTCAGAGGTTGGACTCGATGATCTTGAGTTCTCTTCCAACCTAGAAAATTCTGTGATTCTGTGATTTATTCTAATTGCTCTGCACAAATATTTAGTAATAAAAAGTTATCAAACTTTCTGACAAGTAGGTTAAGATGATGGTGAGCCTAGCAGATCCTGCTGCATTGTTGTCTCAAGAGAAAAATGTACTTAGCCATAAACTGACTACAGTTAGATACACACTTGGAAAAAGAAGGATCAATGGCTCCAGACACTACTGAGTAATTTCTGCTCTCCTGTATGCCTGTATCCTCTAAAAAGCTCCAGACATTTTAAGTGCTAAAACCAGCAAAGAATCTGGTACTGGATAAACCTTGTATCAGACCCTACTTCTGTAATTATAAAGATATGTTGTTTACACATGTGTATCATAAGATACTATCAGGGCCGGAGGCAACGTATTTGGCATCAGCAGGACAGACAGTCTGCCATAGCTCTCCTGTAACCACATGTGAGTAGCTAGCTGCTATAGACATTTAAAGATCTGTTAAACATAGGCCATGTGTGTGATTTATGTCATATAAGTAAAAATGTCTAAAACATGTGATTTTAAGCCACTCCTCAGACTGGTGTCTGAGATGAATGTGATGAATAGTTCTCTGCAGTGCCTGTTCCTCTCCACTGATCACAAAGGTAGTCAGTAGTCTATGCAGGAAGGTTAGAGTTAGGTGAGATGAACCATATCTTAGTCCCCATACACAGGATAATAAAGCTGAATACACCTCTGTCTCCCTGCTCTGATTTCCCCCATTGTAACTGGTTTGTGTTTACTGCAGGTTGGTGTTGACATCATCCACGTACCAAGGTCTGACTCCAGAGCTGTTAACTGACAGCTGCACTCACTGTCTATATATGGGTTACTAATGTGGATACAACAGCTAATCTAACTTCTGTGGTGAGAGGAGGTCCCTGCTGCTTATGCCAAAATAGCCAGAACCTGCATCCCAGGCAATCAGAAAGAGAAATAGTCACATGAGCTAAGAATTTAGAAGAGGTGTGCTAATGGCTGCAAAAATCACTGCTGAACTCAAGTAACCTTTGGATCCAGCCTTTGGAAGAACTGGAAATAGCTCTTCCTACTTGTGAAGAGCTGGATGTGGTCAGTTTGCCATCAGGCAAAGACCATCAGGCCCTTTAGCAAAATGAGAGGAGATGATATTCGGTAACTTATTTTTTGAGATTGGGGCATGAGGGAGGAGAAGAAGAGAATCTCTGAGACAAGGAAAAATAGAGGGAGGGAATGGGTATCCAACAGATGAAGAAAAAAATGAGGAAATTAATAAGTAAAAGGCTAGTGTAATTTAATGTACACTATGATTTATACACTTGAAAATTTCTTTATAGACCAAAGAGAAAGCACTGCATGCACAGAGCCCATAATACAAATTGAGATCATCTTGACATGAAAGACACCAATTATAGGGAGAAACACTGAGAGGAAAATAATTAAGTTTCTGCTCTCTATTTTTGGAACTTTTTTTCCCCCCTTTCCTTACACAGCCACTCTGGGAGCAAGCAGGTGGCATGGGGAGCAGAAAAAGGCTAAGTGGGGAAATAAAATAGCAGAAAGAGGTACCTTCCCCAGTCTGGGGAAGCACCTGCCTGGAGAGAAGGGATTTCAGAGGTTCAAGCTCTCTGCTTATTCTTCAGCTGAGAACTGTCATGGTTTTAATGCAAAGAAACCATTTTTTTTTCTACTCCAAAGCACAGTCCCCTGAATAGTGTTTCGAGGAATAGTGGTATAGATATCTTTAATATCTGTCCTGCCTTGGTGGAGCCTTATAGTGTGATAGGAGAAAGAAGGAGTCCTACGGCACTCAACTGGGCTCACAACAGGAGGAAAACGTGTTGGAGTAAATGAGGTTGTGTAATGCCATCTTCGCCTTGAACTGGAAAGGATGGTGACCCCAAATTACTGCTTTCAAATGCCTTCTGAGGGAAGAGCTCATGTCATTACACTGCAGATAGTGCCACTTAGTGAGGATGCCTCTTCTCGGTTTTGTGAGAACTCGAACCCAGAATTGGTAGAGTTACTTTTGAGAGGGCCAGCACATGCAGCCTTAAAAACACCATGTCTCAGTGTCTAAAGCACAGTTTCTCCAGACTTTGGGAAGGATCCATCATGTGCTTTACATTCACCCTACTACATGGAGCACAATTTAGGCTGGTATCCAAACACCTAGTACCTGCTGGAGCTGGCTGTGTATATAAGGGATTTGTGTTACATTTTACTCCTGTCTCGGCAGATCCAAGGCAGACACCAATGAAACTTCTCTTCCACATCTTCAAATGCCTCCAGTGTCATGAAATGCATGTGCCAATAGCTGCCAGTACAGTCAAGAATGATGTCTCTCACACAAGCCTTTCTGTAGGAACTTGTAGTAGCAATCATAAGAGCCCTAGCTAGTCCAAGAAGACACCTCATATTTGAGGAAAACAGAAAAGTGTTGATACCAATGCCAATCAGCAAATCTGATTAATGCCATGGGCAGCCATAAGGGATCACAGGAACTATAGATATGGTTGTGAGCTTTTAGTGATTCCTATCATTAAAATCTTTAAAAGAGATTTGGCATCACAGGGAAAGAACTGGGTGGGCTGATCCAGCATTTAACTGACAGATGGACTGGATGAACACTGGAAGGCTCTCCTCTAGGAATAGCTGTACTTCTGTTTGTTGCAGTGGTCCTCCTTTCCTCTGCCCATGGATGCTCTTTGTTCTCTCCTTTGAAATAGGATCATGGTTCCTCACTCTAGATTATCCCTGCTGAGCTGTCACAGTGAAAGAAGCACAGCGTTTTATCAATCAGATAAACCAGAATGAGCTTATCTCCTCTTTAGCCTCTGTCTTACCCTTTATGGCCTGACTAAAAATGTTCATTCCCTACATCAACTGTGAACATCTATTTGGGGTGTTTATAAGATTCCCAACATTATGGTACCAGAATGCTTAATAGTCATAAAACCATTTTAAGTCTGGACAATTTGTTTTTTATCCCTATTCATGATGCAGAGCCCAACTTGGCCACAGTAATTATTTGGAAGGGCCTTACTCAACATCATTGCGAAGACAGAGGTGTGCTGAGGGCCACTGAGGCACAAAGAGATTTAGGCAAGAGCCAGAAAATATAATTTGGGTTTCTGGTTCCATATGAGAGGCTTACTTTTCAAAGAAGTGACAAGCAACTGTGGAAAATCAGAGTTTTATTCACATCTGGTTACCAGTGTGGCCTCAGGCAACCTCTGTGCCTCAGATCCCGTCGGTGTTTTGGAACTAAGGGCACTGCATAACAGTACAGGTGTGAATCCACCCTACTGCAGGACAGGGTGCTGCAGGTCTTTTCTCCACAAATGCCATAGGTGGTTGGGTTGATGGAGGTGTAAGAACTCCAGGTGCATCACACTGCTCATTTTCTTTTCATCCTTTGTGTCTTCACCTCTGCTGAAAACCACTTTTACTATTGCCTTTGCACACCTTGGTCAAAATCACTCTACTCATTACACTTCATTTTGGCTTTTTCCTCCTTTTGCCTAAAACCAACCCATTCAACTAATGCCAAATGCCAACCTCCCACATCAACTTGCCCCACCTACCCCCACCCCAATCTTCTCTGCGAGTAGAAATGCAACATCATTTTTCATGTCCAATCACAGCCACCATGGTATCACTGTTAAAAGGCAGTGCAGGTACTCCTGTCAAAAAGGGTTTGAGTTACAAGAAGCGATGAATTACAGCAAGCCCTTTTTCAATTATCTGCAGAAATGAAATGTCAGAGCTTGCTGCTGTATTTTTCTCAGCACCGTCAGCTACAGGCCGCTGCAGGAATTAGACAAGGGACAGACACTTTTTTGTATCAGGATTTTTTTTTTCCTAAGGTTGTCATTTTCTCCCCCACCAACCTTTTTCTGCTCCCCTTGGCTTTGATATTAATTTAGCAGGTAGAAGGATCACCTGGGAAAGAAGAGTCAAAAACAGAGAGAGATTATTTCTCACTGTCTCTATCTTTCTTCCTCTCACCACTCCTACTATCTTTTCCTTTCTTGTCTCACTTTTACATTACTAACTAACGTATATGGGGTTTCCAGCCAGGACTAAGGCTCTACCAGGTTTGAGAATGGATAAGCATAGAGTTAAAAACAAGAAGAATAAAGGAAAATACTAAGGATGGAGACTTGCCTTGAACAGTTTCAAATGATAACAGAGACAGGAAGGAAAAGTGAGGAGGGGGCTGCTGAAGATCACTGAAATGCCACTAATGGTTAGGAAGATGATGTCCAAGGCAGAAGCAAGCACTATTGGGGATAATCTGCTGGCTGTGCTGAAGGATTAAGTCACTTCAGAAGACAAAATAATAATAATAATAATATATAAAAAACAATTCTAGATTGTATGATGTATGAGACTGTGGAAGATGACTACATTGATCATTTATGTAATAATAGTCTTTCCTCCCCTCCTTACAGGGCTTAAGAAATTTGAATATTCCCTGACAAGAGATCAGTTGGGTATGATTAAGGCTTTGTATCAAAAACTGTGAGGAAAGGTATTCTGTTGTCCATGTTTACTGAAGTTACCAAAGAGTCAGGCTGGAACAGTCTAGAGAGTAGAGGTGTTGACCTCTGTTAAGGCCTGCTTAGAGCTCTATATTGCCTTCTGGATTAATTTAGTCATATCATTGTATGTTTTTTTCTCAGCTTTCTTTTCTGTAAAATGAATACAAAGACACCCTAATGTACCATGAAGGTGGTTGATGAAAAAATGGTTCTAAATGTTGGTGTTAAAGAAACAAACAAAAAGTGTTCCATAATGTCTATGCCTGAACCATGTGGGCAGACATAATGGCAAATAACAAACTCTTCTTGCCCAACCATGTTCTGTTCTGTTGGGTATTGTTCAGACATCAGCCCTCTAAATCAATGATCAAACACTGCTGTGACCTGATGACAAAGAATGGGATGTAGATAGGAGCTAGCAGGTCTTAGCAAATGTGTATTAGGCATTACTGCATCTGTGTTCCCAAATCCTAATCCCATCCTCAAACTTGCTTCCTAAAGACATCACATATTTCTTGGTGATCTCATGATGTTAACTGGACACATGGATAGTTTAATTTATAATAGTTAATAATAATAGTTTAAAATGAAATTTCCAGAAAATATGGCTACTCCTTTTCCTTTTTTTTTTTCCTTTTACCACCTCTGCTGACCTTCTGGGGGCCTGCCATGTAAACAACAGTAATCCCACTTAGGTCAACACAACTACATATGTGAGTAAAAGTATTGGCATGAATGTGTTTCAAGAGTGGGTCATAATTTTTAAAGCACTGAGCAAAATCTACTGTGACTGAAGGCCCTAAGGAAATACAAAGTATATTAGTGTCAAAGTTGGAAAGGCCAAGAAAATCACTTACAATTGAATTGTGTGTGTGTAATTGCAAAGTTCAAGTAAATCACTCTGTACCTGATTCTGATCGACATAATTGAATTACAGTAATCTAAACTAGATAGTCCTGAGAGTGAATCCAAAGCAATCTCCTCTCTGAAGAAAAATAAATAAACTCAGGGCCCGGGTCCTCAGCTCAGGGAAATTTCCATAAACATTACAGAATCAGGAAAGCTGTTTCAACATGGGTTAGCTAGATAGACAGCTTTTTGTATTTGTATACTGCAGCTATAAAACATAGAGCAAAAACCTACTCCTGTGGGACCAGAGGTAAGTGTTGTGGTTCCGCTCAAGTGGGCAGCCGAGCTCCACCACAGCCGCTTTCTCACTACCCCTCCTCAAAGAGGAACGGGGAGAAAATATGTGAAAAGGGATCAAAGGTTGAGATAAGGACGAGAAAATCATGCAGTAATTATTATAACGGGCAAAACAGACTCAGCATAAGGAGATAGTAAGATGTATTGCTCATTACTAACAAGCTAGAGAAGTGAGAAACAAAGGAAAGAAACCAAAAGCACCTTCCCCCCCATTCACCCTCTTCTACCTCCTCCCCCCGAGCGGCGCAGGGGAATGGGGGAATGGGGGAATGGGGGAATGGGGGTTATGGTCAGTCTATAGCACTTCTTCTCTGCCGCTCCTTCTCAGTCACTCTCGTCCCCTGTGCTGTGGGGTCCCACCCATGGGATACAGTCCTTGATGAACTGATCCAGTGTGGGCTTCCCACAGGCAGCAGCTCTTCCAGAACTGCTCCAGATATGGGTCCGTACCATGGGGTCCATCCATCAGGAGAAAACTGCTCCAACCTGGCTCCCCCACGGGCAGCAGCTCCTGCCAGATCACCTGCTCCTGCGTGGGCTCCTCTCCACGGGCTACAGGTCCGGCCTGGAATCTGCTCCAGCAGGGGTCTTCCACAGGGGGCAGCCTCCGTCGGTGCAGGGCCACCTGCTCCACCGTGGTCTCCTCCACAGGCTGCAGCGTGGAACCCTGCTCCACTGTGGTACTCCATGGGCTGCAGGGGGACATCCTGCTTCACCATGGTCCTCACCACAGGCCGCAGGGGACTTCTGCTCCGGCACCTGGAGCACCTCTCCCCCTCCTTCTTCACTGACTTTGGCACCTGCAAGGCCGTTCCTCACTCCTCTCACTCTCCCAGCTGCTGTGTGGCGCAGCGTTTTTTTTCCCCTGTCTTAAATATGCTCTCACAGAGGCGCAAAACAACATCGCTTATTGGCTCAGCTCTGGAAAACAGTGGGGCCCTTAGCAAACATGGGGCTGCTTCTAGATCCTTCTCACAGAAACCACCCCTATGGCCCCCTGCTACCAAAACCTTGCCACGTAAACCCACTACAGTAAGTTGCATGAATTGCCATGTGATTACACGTTAAGCATAGTTTTGTGTGGGCAGCACAAATTGATACAGCATTGGATTAATGAAAAAGCAGGAAGAAGATATGCTTTAGAAAGTTTTATGAAAAAAATCACATTGGCCTGACATGTGGGAAGCACTCACTAGTAATGAATTGCATCTGAAATGACTCTATCCCAAACTTTATCTTTCTAGCAGACTTTTAATTCCTCCCTACCACCGTCTTCCTGGCCTGACTAGATGTGTGTCATAGACATGTACACAAAGAGATGAGAAGACCAGAAATGGGAATGTATGAGTTATGAAAAAAATATCTTGAAGGGTCTGACCTTTACAAATCAGTCAATGCTCTGGTGCCTACCCCCGAGAATGATTGCTACTGGCCATCCCCACACTCCAAGTATTTTCTATATATCATATAAAACACATTACGAATCATCCATCTAACTATCGATTCATCTTTCCACTTGTCTCGTGTACATAGATGAACCTAGAGGGCGCTTAAGTTCAGTTCATGTTCATGTGGAGAGCCTATGGCTTCTAATACAAAACTTCTTCCCTGCAAAACAGTTTGGGCTGGAGTTTGAAAAAAACGCTGATCCTGTTAGTAACAGAATAATGACTTGCCAATTTCACAGATCCTTTGATTTGTTCTTGGGGATGCTGAGCACGTGCGCTACACATCACAGTGTCTCTGTCTTTAAATGAAGTGGGGAGGGCCAGAGGGGTTGATGGATCTCTTTATCAGGGAACAGAGTGATAGGACAAGGAGTAATTGCTTTAAACTATAAAGGGGTAGATTTAGATTAGAATATTAGGAAGAAATTCTTTACTATGAAGGTGGTGAGGGACTACAACATGTTGCCCAGAGAAGCTGTGGATGCCCCAACCCTGAAAGTGCTCAAGGACAGGCTGGATGGGGCTTTGGGCAACCTGGGCTGGTGGGAGGTGTCCATGGCAGGGGGGTGAAATTAGATGGTCTTTAAGTAAAGTAACATCCCTCTAAGTAAAGTAACATTTTACTTAAAGTTAAGTAAAGTTGCCCAACCCAAGCCATTCTGTCATTCTGTGATTCTATGATCTCAGTGCTTTGTGGGAACACCCAGTGATCAACAGGCTTGAGGAGAGTAAGAGGAAGAAAACACAGGGTGCTTGGTACAACAGAGCCTTATTTCCCAAAGCAAGAGAGACAGTACATCTTGTGTTTTTGAATATTTATAAATACTGTTTAATATGCAAATCTGCACGTGGAAGACACAAGCAGGAGATCCCCTTAGAGTTCTGGGCAGTCACACAGTAAAAATGTCATTAGATAGGTCTACTTTCACATGCTAGGCTGTGTCACCACACACATGGTGTGCCCTAAGGTACTGCTGCGTGCACTTGACCTTTCCTTGCAAAGAAGAGGGCCTGGTAGATGTTGACTTCCAGTCACAGCCGCATGCACAATGACATGTAGGAACTTGGATACACTTTTAGCTTGGTGTCTGTAGTCCATGGCCACTTGCATATGTGAGAAGTCCCTGGGCATTCAGTGAGTAGTGAGCATACCCAGGCATGCAAAGTGTCCCAGGCTTGGTGCAGTGGTGATGCCAAGCTATATATAAGGGCCTGTTTGTTTGAGGATCCTGACAGCAGAGGTGTAAGTCTAGAAGGGACACTGCTCATTAAATCTACTTCCCCGCTGATACCAGAAACAATCGCAATATGAAATTCTGTTCATAAATGCATCCCATTCTGATATAAAACCAAGTCTTTTGCTGTCCTTACCTCCCATCTTCCCTAATACCAATAGGAATAAGCTTTTCCGTATCGTCACCTCTCTTCTTCTAATTTCCCACTTGAGTTTATTTCAAGATAATTTGCATCCAATTTTAAAATGTGCCCAAACGATCTTTTTATCTAAAATGGTTCTTCTCTATCCCTGGCATTTTCTATTAGCCAACTCTGCATGCGTTTAGCAGAGCAACCATGTCCTCTTTTAGCCTAGATATTGCTATCTCAACTCTTTCTTTCAGGGCAGAGCAGCAGTGTAATCCACACATATGAAAGCATCCCATACAGATACAGCCTTAAAATAGCCAGCATAGCTCACAAATAACAGCACATAGGTGGTCACATAGAACTTAAACGAGTGATATCGGTAAGTGCTAAGGGTCCTAGATCTGCTTTGCAATGTGTGCTCAGCTCAGGTGTTTGCAGTTGTGTGGTTAGCAGCACCTGAACCACCTAGTTTAAAGCCTGCTCTCAGACCCTTTATGTGAACTGGCTCACAGATGCTCTCAGTGTCGATTGGCTCTGAGGCTCCCCAGTGTCTCCCTGCAGCTGGTGCTCATTCAGGCAGAGGCATAGCCTGGAGGGTGCTCAGGAGCTGCCTTGCTGAGGAAGCACGGATAAGGGGAAAGGATGGGGTGTTGTCTGCGTACAGGGCATGTCACGATTTTCTGTATGTTGGGTGCTCTCCACAGAGGCCAGAGGCCTCTTTACTGTGGATTTCAGTGGGACAGGCAAGCAAGCCAGAGAGACGGATGTACTACTCAAGGCGTTATAGACTTAACCCCTGCCCCCTCACTTAGAGATGAACATCTGTTCTCGTCATTTCTTTATTCTAAGCCCATGACCTCTGGCTGTTGGCACTTTCCTGCTGTGCTCTTCATTCTCTAAGCTTTATGTCTTCTTCTGAAGCAAGACCCAAATGCTGCCTTTGCCACTAATGGTTGCTTGGCTTGCCTTTGCAGACTTTAGGCAAGACCAAGCTCCCATTGACTTCAGTGCTTTGAGTTCAAAAAGAGCTTGGCCACCATCCTTCCAAGCAGATTAGACCTGCTGTGCTTGTGGCTTTGTATGCCTGGCCACAAAGATAAGAACCACAGCCAGCCCTTTTGCCCATGGAGAAATTCTTTCCACAGCAGTACCACTTAACAAACAACTGAGTAAGCAGCATAAATTATCTGCTTTCACCCACTGACAGGTTCATGAAATAAAGACTTTATGCCCAAACATTGCCTTTCTTTCTTTTTCTCTCTGAACAACCACTTTTTTTTTTTTTGCATCAACATGCAACAAAGCATTAAACAAGACATTCAATTAATTTCTTCATCATCATAACTTAAGTCTGGGACATACCCTTTAAATATTCATTCAGCTATGAAAACTAGGCATTAAAATTTTAATAATGTCAAGCTCATTTGAACTGAGCTCCTTGGGGACTATTACGATACAATTAGAATAAATATGATAATTGATTTGGTGTAAAGGTTCACCTGTCCACATCTGTTAGTGGCCGGAATCAGCAAGCCACCTCTGGCATCACAGCCAATAGCTTCAGGTTATTTACTCCCTCCTTCCTCACCCCCATCGACTTTCCACTTGGTTGCCAGCTCAACCCCCCAATTTTCTGGCATTGCCTGTTCAGCTTGGGTAAGGTTGGAAGAGGAAAACCAGAGAGGCCCCGCTGAGAAGAGAGACTGAGAAGAGACTGCACTTTCCTCCCTCCTCTCCCTCTTTGTGCTGTGTCATTTGATTAAAGATGGAGCGTTGATCACAGCCCCTAGAAGTTCAGCCATAAACTTTCCGGCGGTATTAGCCATTAACCTTTTTACAGTATGTGTCTGAACTCCCAAGGTCTGATTCTTCTTTGAGGGTCAGGAGCAAGCTTATGCAACGCTGACGTGTCTGAACCAATGCAGAGGAGAGCAAGGCTTGCCGCTTTCTAGCAGCGTTCTTCCAAAATCACAGTAGAGAAACAGTTTCACGTTGTGACACTGAGAGGATAAAAACACAGTGAGGGAAACGGAGCAAGAAATCATGCTACTTAAGGAACCTTCTGTTTCAAACATAGAATCATAGAATTATAGAATATCCCGAGTTGGAAGGGACCCATAAGGATCATCAAGTCCAACTCCTGGCACCACACAGGTCTACCCAAAAGTTTAAACCATGTGACTAAGTGCACAGTCCAAATGCTTCTTAAACTCTGACAGGCTTGGTGCAGTGACTACTTCACTGGGGAGCTTGTTCCAGTGTGCGACCACACTCTTAGTGAAGAACCTCTTCCTGATGTCTAGCCTAAACCTCCCCTGCCTCAGCTTGACACCATTCCCGCAGGTCCTATCACTGGTGATTAAGAATAGGTCAGCACAGGATGTTCTCAAATATACAGACAGATAATTAAAAGAGCTTGGTCCACTGGGTGCTGAGCATATTTGAAAATTTGGGCCAGATTGCACTTTCTCTCCCCTGCAGTGTGAATTAGGTGCTACATGGTATAAACACGAAATGAGAGAAATCAGAACCACAACCAGAAAGAATAAACAGTTTTGTTTGTTTTTGTTCTTAATATCATCTACTTTAAATAAACTACTCATCGATCCTTTGAATTAGGGTGTAATGCAAACCTCTCTGTATTTAAAAGTAACCCCAATCTAGCACCACATACAAGCACTGCCAGTATTTTTAGATTTACGCTTTACCATCAGTCTCCTGACATATGGTGCTTTCCTTAAATCCTCAGCTTCTGGACCCTCACAAGCTTTTAACATGATTTTTTCTTTTCCAGAAGAAAAGAAGGTTTTTAATGCTCGAAATAGAGCTCAACAAAAAATTAAAAAATGAATACATCAAAATAAAATCTCTTATTTGTATTATCATATCATACATGATTGCTCGAGATAATTTATGATTGATGCATCTTTACAAAAGACAATGTTAATTACTATAAGCATTATTTGCTTTTTTACTGCTTCAGGCTGTTTCTTTCCTATTTGTGCTTTGCTTAAAGATACTGATCCTAAATCTGTCACTTTCTTTTTCAAGTTCAAATCAAGTCCAGCTCCTGTTCCCATGCATTTTCTCTACTTCCTGCATTATTTACTTTTCCTAACAAAGTACAAATATATAAAACTGCCCCAAAACACTTTTTCTGTTGGAAACTAAAACAAACAAGCAAATCCTTTGATTAAATTCTATAGGACAAAAATGTACATATGTGTATCTTTAGAAAATTCCTTACATTTAGGATCTGCTCTTACTACCAGCAGCTCATTGCTGCTTTTCTGTGATGGACCTGGTGCTTTAGTTAGTGTACTTAGCCACGAAACAAAATCCTTCATAACATTTATGATCATTTGAGATCAACAGATCTGGTTTTAGTGTTTAATACTGCTCTCCAAGATGCTTTTTGTTGTTTGCTTTGTTATCAAGATACTTCTAACCATAATTCTCGAGCAAGTTATACAATGACTTTTCCCATGTGAACCCCTTTACTCTTGTAATCTCTGTTTGAAAGATCAGAGTTTTCCAGTGAGGGAACTGCAGGCCTAGTTAGATGAGCTCCTGTAACCACCCTTGTTATTTGCTATCAGATCACATAACTGAGGTGACACAGGAGAACTGGTCAGAGTTCTAACCTGACAGTGAAAAGGAAAATTTCCTGGCCTAAGACTTTCATGGGCAGTGAGGGCCAGGATTTGGTACTGACTTTTTAAGCCATGCCCATTTGATTCCCGAAAGCATCCAGAAGCACAAGATGTCAACCCCTGCCAGTACTACAGGCCATTACCAAAGATGTTTCAGTACAATGGGTCCAACCTAGTCCTGTATAATTTCTATGTCCCTTTGGGGCCCCCTCCCTGTCCCAAAGAAGAGATGATTTAAAATAAACTCACTCATTGCACACTATGATACAGAGAACAGAAAGGGAGTAAATGTTTATTAGATGTTGGTTTTCTCAGAGGAAAAGGAGCAATTTGGAATGTCTGAACCCTACTTGCTGTGAATGCAGAGTGTGAAAAGATACAGCCATGAACTCTTTTTAAAGTCTGTTACCTATCATCTTCTTCCCCACTAAGTTTCTTCCATGGAAAAAGGGGTTAGGTAGTAATCTTTACCTTCAGGGCCCATTCTGAGGATTAATTAGATATTCCTACAAAATTGTGAAGTTAAAATGCTATATAAGCTCTCAGTATTATTATAATGTGCCATACTCTGCATAATATATACCTTTGCAATATTACCCCTTGGTTGTTCAAGACTACAGAACCGCTGCTTCTAATTGAGTTAATGGCTTCATAGGTTGGTAATTTAATAAAACAGACTGCTTAAACCAGCAAGGTTTTGATTAAATGGGGTGTGTGCAAAAGGGAATTTATATTTGTTAGAGGCTCCATAAATCCAAGGTATTAAGGCACAGATAATGCCAGTATAATAGTCAATTACAGAGCAGGGAAGGAAGGGTAGAGCTGGAAGCCATCTTGGACAGCAGTGTTATGTACCACTGCAGTCAGGTATTTGGGGCTGCTCTCATGAGCGAGCAATGGGGTGCAAATGCAGATCAGACTGCACTTCTCCCACCTCTCCCAGTGATTTTCCAGAGGCTGAAAGCTGCCTGGCAGAGAAGGACCTGGGAGTATTGGTTGATAGTCGGCTGAATATGAGCCAGCAGTGTGCTCAGGTGGCCAAGAAGGCCAACAGCATCCTGGCTTGTATAAGAAGCAGTGTGGCCAGCAGGTCTAGGGAAGTGATCGTCCCCCTGTACTCGGCTCTGGTGAGGCCGCACCTCGAGTACTGTGTTCAGTTTTGGGCCCCTCGCTACAAGAAGGACATGGAGGTGCTCAAGCGAGTCCAGAGAAGGGCGATGAAGCTGGTGAGGGGTCTGGAGAACAAGTCCTACGAGGAGCGGCTGAGGGAGCTGGGCTTGTTCAGCCTGGAGAAAAGGAGGCTCAGGGGCGACCTTATTGCTCTCTACAGGTACCTTAAAGGAGGCTGTAGCGAGGTGGGGGTTGGTCTATTCTCCCACGTGCCTGGTGACAGGACGAGGGGGAATGGGCTAAAGTTGTGCCAGGGGAGTTTTAGGTTAGATGTTAGGAAGAACTTCTTTACCGAAAGGGTTGTTAGGCATTGGAACAGGCTGCCAAGGGAAGTGGTTGAGTCACCATCCCTGGAAGTCTTTAAAAGACGTTTAGATGTAGAGCTTAGGGATATGGTTTAGTGGGGACTGTTAGTGTTAGGTCAGAGGTTGGACTCGATGATCTTGAGGTCTCTTCCAACCTAGAAATTCTGTGATTCTGTGATTCTGTGACTCTTCATGACTTGAGAGAAACTGTACTGCTTCTTTCCAGCTGGCCTTACCCTCCTAGTTTAACTGTAACACCGCACAGAAAATAGGAAATAAGGGGAAAAGTCCTACTTACTTAATGAAAGGACTCTGCTTGTACCTAAATCCCGGCCATCTCATGAAATTGCCTTCCTGAAATAAGCACCCAGCCTTGCCCATGCAGAGAAATGGGCTGCCTGGCGTCCTCCAGAGGGAGCTCTTGGCTGCCTAAATTTAGACATCTAAATTATGCAAACCCAATTTCCAAGATGGAGAAATTAAGGGTTTACTCTAGGAAGCCTGCTTCATTAGGTACTTAAAATGAAGTTAGTTACTTCAGCACTTAGTTAGTACTTAGTGCACAGGCTGGATCGCACCTTTGACCCCACCAATGGCCTAGCTTTGGTGATTTTGTACTTTGGGAGCAGCTCTGGGGGCTTCTGCTGTCTGCTGGAGCTGGTAGGAAACATCTACCATGAACTTTGGGGAACAAGGGAACGAATCCCTCCATCTTGGCACTCTTCTGTGCTGTAAATTTCAATTCATAGCTGCTTCTGTGCTGGCACCACTGAGAGTTAAAAGTTTTGTTCTTGTAACATTTCTCAAGAGCTCCAGCTTAGGTAAATATGAAAAAAAAGTAATCCTTTCTTTTATATTCTATGTCCCTCTGACCCCAAAGAGCAAAGTGAGTAAGCCAGGCACAGCTACCCTGGCTTTTTCGTGTATAGAGAACAGCACCCACAAAGCTAATGAGAGGTTTTTACAGATGTTTGCTAAGCACTGATAGATAATCAGGAACAGGTCCAAGCTGCAAAGTTTTATCTGTTAAAAGTTAGGCTGAAATTTCCCATAATAAGGGCCACCCACTAAATTCAGGTCCTGACTCAAACACAGCTGGCTTAGGAGGGCATATGGCCATTGTAGTGCTGACTGGACTCAAACTTGTTCAGAAATCTGGCTCAATTAAACAGTTACTCACATCTTTCTGACCCAGCCAAGCTCCCCAGCCCAGCCACCTGCACTTCTGCAGGGCTCCATTCAGACACGGGAAGCTGGTGAGGTCTCACATGGACATGGGGATGCTTGGCCCTGCAGATCCACCTGGGGGTTTCAGGCTGAGCCCTGGGCAGGCTCTCTGGCAGGGCAAGGAGCATTTTGTGTCTCCAAAAGTAGCTGACATCAGTGTTCACACTTTGCAGGGGAAGAGCTGGCTCAGCAGAACCAACAAATACGTGGAGAGTGGGAAGTCTGACATCAGAACTGGATGCTTTTCCTTCTCCCTAAATGTTGCTCTTTGTCTGGATGACAGGTTATTGGTCCTGATACCTGTTAGTCTCTAGTTTGCCTTATGGCAGGGGTCAGGCTGCTTGATGGAAATTGTCCTCCTCAGTCTTAAAAGCTGTGAACTTTGCTGAAGTTCAGCTTTCAGTAAAGGCTGAAAAAAAAAAAAAAGCCAAGTTTAATGCCATGGTAGCCCAGGGGTTGTGTAAGCTTTGTGCATGGACAGCTAATGGTCACAGTTGCCTGCTCTGTACTGGGTGCCCAAGAAGGGAAGAGCATGAGTTTTGTTCATGTCAATGCATAGATATTAATAAAGAAACAAAAACGTAGACATAAAAAATTGCAGAACAATATGAAAATGAGCATGCTGCTCCCAACCAAATGTGTTGGGACAGCAAGATAGGGTGCTGGAGCTGTGGGATGGACTCTTCTCTTGTGAAGGGCAGGCACTGGAAAATGAGCTTCTGTCTGGGAAGTGGAAGCAAGGCATCAGTCAAAGACTGAGAGGAAACACAAAGAAGAATAATTTTCTGTTTTTGTAGAAAACTGGGTAACTAAGCTATTCACCTAAAAGCATTTTGGCTTTTTGCTGAGCAGTGCATTGACCCTACTTCCATCTGCATCCTCTATGAAATAGAGGTTTCAGTTAGAACAGAGTTGATTTTCTTCCTAGTGGCTGGTAGAATGCTGTGTTTTGGCTTAGGATGAGAAGAGTGCTGATAACACCCCGATGTTTTAATTGTTGCAGAGCAGTGCTTATACTAAGCCAAGGACATCTCAGCTTCTTGCTCTGTCCTGCCAACAGGCAGGCTGGGGGTGCAGTAAGAGCTGGGAGGGGACAGACCCAGGACAGGTGACCCAAAGTAGCCAAAGGGGTATTCCATACCATCTGACGTCATGCTAAACAATATATAGGGGTGGCTAGCCAGGGGGAGGGGGCCGGACTGCTCGGGGATAGGCTGGACATCGGTCAGCGGGTGGTGAGCAATTGCATTGTGCATCACTTGTTTGTACATCTCACATGTTTGTAGATAGTAGTAGTACTATTATCATCATTGTATTATTATTATTATTATTATTATTATTATTATTGTTATTGTTATTATTGTTATTATTATTTTCCTGTCTTATTAAACTGTCTTTATCTAAACTCATGGGCTTCACTTTCCATTTCTCTCCCCCGTCCCAGAGAGGGAGGGGGAGGGTGAGCAAACGGCTGCGTGGTGTTTAGCTGCTGGCCGGGTTAAACAACAACAGTCTTTTTGGCGCCCAAAGTGGGGCTCAAAAGGTTGAGATAACGGCAGATCTGACCAGCGTGTGTTAAACTAAAATTGGTGTAAGTATTAGACCTGCTTAATAGTTACTTGTCATAATGCTGATTGCTTTAATCTCAACTCTGCTGCGCCTGTTTTCCAAATTGAGTATTATAGCACGTTATTTTCCGTATGTGATCTCTGTCATGTTGTTTATCCTCTCTGGGCCCTGGTTTCAGATCATTATGGTACTGTGTGTTGTAACAGTGGCTTATGAGATGATGAAATATCTGGCCATGACTCTAACTTGGTATTTGTACTCAGTAACATCGTTGACTCTATACTTTGGAAACTGTATTTTGGAAACTATTAGCAATTATATCTGTTGCCTTTTTTCATTAGGGAGTCAATCTGTGGAGGGGAAAGGGGAAGATATTTTTTCGTACTTGATCACTTTCCCTTTCTCCTTCACCACCCCTGTATTCTCCTTGATCACTCTCCCTTCCTCCTTCACCACCCTCTTATCCTCCGAGCTTGCTACAATAGCTCTCCAAGATATTGAATATCCTTGGGATACTCAGACCAGCATAGTCTTGTTGTTCTGCCTCCTGAATGCACTTCAGATTCTGCTTAAAGTTAAACAACTACTTAGGAAGCTCATCCGGAGATCTGCCCGGAGGCAGTATAGTTGTGGGTGGCAGGGAGTATGGGAGGATATGGGCAGGCATCTAGAGCAGTTGGCACCCCCAGTGTTTTGGAAATTCACTTCTGAACAACTGCAAAATCCTAAAAAACTGGTAGAATGCTTGAAAAAAAGGTGTCACGATTCTGGCAGTTCCAAAGTAACACAAATCATTGTAACGTGCTGGGGCCTGGCTCATGCCTATCGAGCTGCCATTGATACTGCTATCAACTTAGTGACAGACCCTGCGGCCACTCCAAGTCCTGTGACAGATCCAACGGCCACTGAGACCCCTACGGTGGACTCTGCAGCCGCTCCAGTTCCAGTTCCTGCAGCCACTCCAGTTCCAGTTCCTGAAGCTGCTCCAGTTCCAGTTCCTGCAGCTGCTCCAGCTCCAGCTCCTCCAGCTGCTCCAGCTCCTGTGGCTGGGTCAGAGAAACGAGCTGTAGCAGTGCAAGTTGACCCTGCAGAGGGTATTCCAACCCCTGTGGCAGATCCTGTAACGGGGTCAGAGAAACGAGCAGTAGCAGTGCAAGCTGCCCCTGTAGAGAAGGTGAAAAAATGGTATAGAGATTCAGGTCATTTGGAACGCAGAGAGTCTTCTGCCAAATCTAGGTATAGAGACGACAACGACGCTAGGCCATCAGGGATTCAGGAGGAGGAAGATGAGGATGCCGAAAAATCAACAGTAACTACCCGAAGCCTAAACGAGCGTGAGTTATGAGATGTGCGAAAAGATTTTGGTCGTTGTATAGGTGAGCAGCTTGTCACCTGGCTGCTCCGGTGCTGGGACACTGGAGCCAATTGTGTGGAATTAGACGGCAGGGAAGCCAGGTGGCTGGGATCCCTTGCTAAAGACGCAGGCATTGACAAAGCAATTGCAGATGGAGCACAATCTCACAGCCTCTGGCGGCGTCTCCTCTCAGCTGTGAGGGAAAGGTATCCCTTCAAGGAAGAACTTGTATGTCTACCAGGCAAGTGGACCACTATGGAGAAGGGAATCCAGTACCTGAGGGAATTAGCCGTACGGGAAGTGATTTATGAGGATCCAGACCTCAGACAAACATCCAAAGATCCAGATGAAGTCAGGTGTACACGACCCATGTGGCGGAAGTTTGTACGGAGTGCACCATCATCATATGCCAGCTCATTGGCAATAATGGCCTGGAAAGAGGATGAGGAACCCACAGTGGATGAAGTGGCTAAACAACTCTGGCAGTACGAAGAAAGTCTCTCCTCTTCCTTACAGGCCTGCGTCTCAGCTGTGGAGAAACTTTCTGAAAAGGTTCACCAACTTGAAGAGAATCTATCGTCCTCCCCACCTGAACCAACCAGTGTCCTGTGTGACCAGTGTCAATTTCCCTACAGTGAACATATTCACCACCACCACCCTTTGCAGCTATTCTGAGGGTTAGATTGATTAACCATTTTAAACTGCTTTAAAGATGAAGAACAGAAGGGCAATCTTGAACCCTGAATCATGATACCTTTTAACTTTGAGGTCTGGGCATCAAGGTTAAAGTACAGGAATTACTTCAAAAGTTGTAAGCAACATTTAAAATCCAGATTTTTGGTGGAGGAGTAACCTTATGATCAATACAGTACAAAACATACAATTAGATTGAGAGGCAATTCTTAGTCTAAGGCTTAATAACACCTTCAATTAAAAAAAAAAGAAAAAAAAGAAAAAAAAGAAAAGAACGAAAAGAAAAGAAAAAAAGGAGGAGACATTAAAAGAGATGAAGAAAAGAAATGTTGCAAGATGTGCAACAGAACTGCCTCCAAGCAGAAGGCTGCTCAGACATCTCTGTAGGCACGATTATTCCTGCCTGGGGGAAAAGCCCCAATAAAAAGCATTCCTTCTCCCTCCCCTGGTTATGGGACTGTGTTGGGTCTGTCTGAGCTGGAGTCACCTTTTCCCTGCAGCAGCCCGCACAGTGCTGTACTCTGCACTCGTAGCTGGAACAGCACTGATATCACTCCAGTGTTGTGTCTATTGCTGCGTAGTGCTGGCACAGCATCAGGACTCCTTCCAAGCCCCCAAGAGCCAGCAGGCTGGGGGTGGGCAAGTGATGGGGAGGGGACATTGCTGGGGCAGCTGACCTAAACCAACCAAAGGGATATTCCATAACACCTGATGTCGCACTCAGCAATAAAAAGGGGGGCTCTCGTGGGGGAGGGGGCTGTTCCTCCTGAACAACCACTACACGTTTGAGGCCCTGCTTCCCAGGACGTGGCCGAACACCGCTCGCTGATGGGAAGTAGAGAATAATTTTTTCTCTCTCTTTGCTTCCGCGCGGATTGATTGTTTCTTTTGTTTCTGTTTTTCCTCCCCATTCCCTTTCCCTTTAATTAAACCTTTCTCATCTCAAACCTCAAATTATCTGTGTTGTATTTTCTCTCCCTTCCTCTTTGAGGAGAGGGGGAGTGAAAGAGCGGTTGTGGTGGAGCTCGGCTGCCCACCTGAGTAAAACCACCACAGGGACACCATCCTGATGAGAAATTATTGACAAGCCTGCCTTTTTCTAAAAGGGTTAGCCAAACAATTTGTCTTTCTCGCCAGAGCTCCTCTCCTCGCTTCTGCCCTTTTGCCTTTCTCTCATCTTGTTATAGTCAAGAGTGAACATTAAAAACAGTAATTAAAAATGTTAATTAAAAACAGTAATAGCTGCAACAGAGAAAGAAGAGGAGGTGTAAGGTGGGGGAAGCTGAAGGGGGACAGTAACTGCAGCCTTAATTAATAGAATTACTCTCAGTTGAAAGCCAGCCTGATGAGGACTCTTGTCCTTGAATAAATACTCTGTGTGTCTACTCATGTATGTATATGTGCCTCTCGCTATATATACATGTATATGTAAACACTGCTACTCTGTTGCTTAGCAGCCAGTAGTGCCCTTTCATGAGAAAACAAAATATTTGTGACAAACCATCTCAAAAACGCGAAGTTCCATGGGCATATTTCTTTTCTTGTAGCTACTCAGACAAGGTAGAGAGTGGCCCTGAAATTAATGTCTCATCCAACGGACAAAGGCAGAACTAAGCTAATTGGATTCCCATCTGTTCCAAACAAAGTCTCAACATCACACGATAACAATAAATAATATGTCTAACAATTGATCTTTAAATTTTTTACTGGGTGCTGGATGGATCCTAATTTCACACAAGTATAGATTGCTGTCAGGACATATCCACTTGATGAAAACAACAACAAAAAAAACATAGTCTGACCATGCACTATACTTTCATATCCTTGGGTGTATTTCAGGAGAGCAGGGGCTGTCTAATCTAAATGCCTCCTACAGCGAAATACAAACTGGAACTTACCAGAGTCTAATTTTGATCTAAATCCAAAACAAACATGAACCAAACTGACAAATGACTGTTCCAAGTGACACAAGTGCTTCTTGTTTAATTTTTTTTCTGAGACAAGGCAGGGCTGAACAAACCTTTTCCATTTCATCTGCAGAGAGGAGCAGCATGCCCATCACCTTGGGCTCACAGCACGTGCCTTGCCACCTTGTTTTCTCCCCCTGTCACTTTTTCTTCCCTCCTCCCAGGTCAGTTATTTGACCTGCAAACTGGTCAGCTCAGTGAACATCCCCTTGCTCTGTGCCAGCACAAGGACAGATGTGGTAGCCTCAACTTGGGACATTTACTACAATAGAGGTAGCAAGGGTAAGAAATTGGGCAAATCAGCCTTGTAACAAGCCAGCGAGAGACAACAGAGCTGACACCCTCAGATATCTAGTGGGATGCCACTGCCCAACCAAGAAGCCCTTCTGTTGGGTCCTCTCTGTGAACACTGCACTAGGACGACATCCACAGACATCCAAAACCCAGATGAGATGTAAGGGGACTACGTCTGTCAAAAGTGATTTCCTCAATTGCCAATTGCAAATCCCTGTCACAGAGCTGGGTGTGGAACCAAGATCATCTGAGTGCTAAGCTGACTGACCGACAACATGGACACCTGTCATATCATGGCCACTGAAGGAAGGATGGCACAGGAGTCTTGGTGTTATTCTTGTTGAGCAGTTTTAAGACCACAGGAGCAACCCTTGTAGGTCAGGATGAAAATGAGTCTAGCTTAGCATCTTCTCTCTCACAGGGCCCATCAACGGACACCAAAAGAAAGATGAAAACAGGGCAAACATATGATGCTTTCTACAGATCCTCTCATCTTGAAATTACATTAGTTCAAGGAGTTTCCTTACACCAATGTGGTTTTTATCTACATGGAAACTCTGACTTGATTTCCATGAACTTGTGAGTCTCCCCACATAGACTCCTAACATCCACAGCAGTGGGCAGCAATGAGATAACCAACACCACCACTTGCTACATGACCATCACCTTCTTTTTCTGATCTGGCTCCTTAGCAGCTTCATTCGATGCCCCCCTTAGCAGCTTTCATTCTTGATGAAGTCAACAGGGCTACAGGAAAGAAGCAGAGCTAAGTCATGAAGATGTTACTCCACACTGATGTGAGCTCTTAAACATCTGTTACCAAAATAGACACCCTTTAGTGGTGAGAGAAATGCTCTCTCTATGGCTATAGCTGTAAACAGATGGATAGATATAAGGTGATGTATGAAGTTGGAACAACCATTTAGTAAAGTTTATAAAGTACTTTGGGGGTCCATCTGGACAGAAGGTACTACATAAATATAAGGCTGTTATCAGTGCTTCCCTAAGAGCACCTGACTATCATTCAGCACTTTCTTGGATGAACAGTTAAAGAAAACACAAAATATATTCCTCTCTAGATATTTCACCCAGACTCTTTTACTTGCAATAGCAGAGATCTGGACTTTCATTTGTACAGACCATTCCCATTTCCAGTCACAGGGAAAAATCCGCAATAGATCAACTCATGAAGTTGCAGGATTTGTTATGTTTGAACAATGAGGCTTCACAGCCCAGCCCTAGAAATAAATGAGTGGTTTGGGAATTTGCTAGTGGCAGGACTATTCCTGCAGTAGGGGATGGATAACTGTAGGGATAGTGATGGGAGAGACATAGTTGTTTGTTTATTTTTTTTCCCCTCGGAGGAACTGCCCATAATTAAATTCAAGTTAATAATTATGGAAAAAATAGATCGTCTTTCTGGTAACAAGGGGATGCAACATGTGAATGCTGGACATCAGAAGCTGCACAAAATCCTGCTGGTCTCACTGACAGATCTGGGAGTATGGCATGGGGAACTGGAGGAAGAGATCAATTTTTCAAGAAACTTGGATGTTGCAGGAAGAACGGCCGAAAACATGACAGACAACAGTATGGTCAGATCATGCTCTATTTTATTACCTGAAAAGCCTGACTTGTATAGTAAAATTAACAGGGGCGGATAGTGTCACACACAAGATTATTGGTCAAAAGAACAGAGAAAAACAACTGCAAAAAAACAGGAAATGTGTGGAAAGGAAAGGAGTAGAAAGGAAAGGTGTGGAAAAGGAAAGGAAAGGTGTGGAAAGGAAAGGTGTGGAAAGGAAAGGTGCGGAAAGGAAAGGAAAGGTGTGGAAAGGAAAGGTGTGGAAAGGTGTGGAAAGGTGTGGAAAGGTGTGGAAAGGTGTGGAAAGGTGTGGAAAGGAAAGGTGTGGAAAGGAAAAGTGTGGAAAGGAAAGGAAAGGAAAGGAAAGGAAAGGAAAGGAAAGGAAAGGAAAGGAAAGGAAAGGAAAGGAAAGGAAAGGAAATATGTGGAAAGGAAAGGTGTGGAAATAAAAGGTGTGGACAGGTGTGGAAAGGTGTGGAAAGGAAAGGAGTGGAAAGGAAAGAAAAGGCGTGGAAAGGAAAGGTGTGGAAAAGAAAGGTGTGGAAAGGAAAGGTGTGGAAAGGAAAGGAAAGGAAAGGTGTGGAAAGGAAGGTGTGGAAAGGAAAGGTGTGAAAAGGAAAGGAAAGTTGTGGAAAGGTGTGGAAAGGAAAGGTGTGGAAAGGTGTGGAAAGGAAAGGTGTGGAAAGGAAAGGTGTGGAAAGGTGTGGAAAGGAGTGGAAAGGTGTGGAAAGGAGTGGAAAGGTGTGGAAAGGTGTGGAAAGGTGTGGAAAGGTGTGGAAACCTGTGGAAAGGTGTGGAAAGGAAAGGTGTGGAAAGGAAAGGTGTGGAAAGAAAAGGTGTGGAAAGGAAAGGAAAGGTGTGGAAAGGAAAGGTGTGGAAAGGAAAGGTGTGGAAAGGTGTGGAAAGGTGTGGAAAGGTGTGGAAAGGTGTGGAAAGGTGTGGAAAGGAAAGGAAAGGAAAAGGAAAGGAAAGGAAAGGAAAGGAAAGGAAAGGAAAGGAAAGGAAAGGAAAGGAAAGGAAAGGAAAGGAAAGGAAAGGAAAGGAAAGGTGTGGAAAGGTGTGGAAAGAAAAGGAAAGGTGTGGAAAGAAAAGGTGTGGAAAGGAGAGGTGTGGAAAGGAAAGGTGTCGATAGGAAAGGAAAGGTGTGGAAAGGAAAGGAAAGGTGTGGAAAGGAAAGGAAAGGAAAGGTGTGGAAAGGAAAGGAAAGGTGTGGAAAGGAAAGGTGTGGAAAGGAGAGGTGTGGAAAGGAAAGGTGTGGAAAAAAAAGGAAAGGTGTGGAAAGGAAAGGTGTGGAAAGGAAAGGTGTGGAAAGGAAAGGTGTGGAAAGGAAAGGAAAGGAAAGGAAAGGTGTGGAAAGGAAAGGAAAGGAAAGGAAAGGAAAGGAAAGGAAAGGAAAGGAAAGGAAAGGAAAGGAAAGGAAGAAAGGAAAGGTGTGAAAGGAAAGGTGTGGAAAGGAAAGGTGTGGAAAGGAAAGGTGTGGAAAGGAAAGGTGTGGAAAGGAAAAGGAAAGGAAAGGTGTGGAAAGGAAAGGTGTGGAAAGGAAAGGAAAGGAAAGGAAAGGAAAGGAAAGGAAAGGAAAGGAAAGGAAAGGAAAGGAAAGGAAAGGTGTGGAAAGGAAAGGTGTGGAAAGGAAAGGTGTGGAAAGGAAAGGAAAGGTGTGGAAAGGTGTGGAAAGGAAAGGTGTGGAAAGGAAAGGTGTGGAAAGGAAAGGTGTGGAAAGGTGTGGAAAGGTGTGGAAGGTGTGGAAAGGTGGAAAGTGGAGGAAAGAAAGGAAAGGAAAGGAAAGGAAAAGGAAAGGAAAGGAAAGGAAAGGAAAGGAAGGAAAGGAAAGGTATGGAAAGGTGTGGAAAGGTGTGAAAAGGTGTGGAAAGGTGTGGAAAGGAAAGGTGTGGAACGGAAAGGTGTGGAAAGGAAAGAAAGGTGTGGAAAGGAAAGGAAAGGAAAGGAAAGGAACGGAAAGGAAAGGAACGGAACAGAAAGGAAAGGAAAGGTGTGGAAAGGAAAGGAAAGGAAAAAAAAGGAAAGGTGTGGAAAGGTGTGGAAAGGAAAGGTGTGGAAAGGAAAGGTGTGGAAAGGTGTGGAAAGGCGTGGAAATGTGTGGAAAGGTGTGGAAAGGTGTGGAAAGGTGTGGAAAGGTGTGGAAAGGAAAGGAAAGGAAAGGAAGGAAAGAAAGGAAAGGAAAGGAAAGGAAAGGAAAGGAAAGGAAAGGAAAGGAAAGGTGTGGACTAAGTGTTGAAAGGTGTGGAAAGGAAAGTTGTGGAAAGGAAAGGAAAGTTGTGGAAAAGGAAAGGAAAGGTGTGGAAAGGAAAAGAAACGTGTGGAAAGGAAAGGTGTGGAAAGGAAGGAAAGGTGTGGAAAGGAAAGGTGTGGAAAGGAAAGGTGTTTAAAGGAAAGGAAAGGTGTGGAAAGGAAAGGAAAGGTGTGGAAAAGAAAGGAAAGGTGTGGAAAGGAAAGGTGTGGAAAGGAAAGGTGTGGAAAGGTGTGGAAAGGTGTGGAAAGGAGAGGACAGGACAGGACAGGACGG